>NC_087334.1:6587500-6943750 GCF_037043105.1 Vanessa tameamea
ATACATTATATATTAAACTTGAAATAATATATATAGAGATTATATATTTTACTCGATGGTACGGTCCAAGCTCGCCTGGGTAGGTACCAGCCCCTTAACACAGATTCTACCACAAAATAGTAAGTTTGTATTCCGGTTTGAAGGCCTAGTTGAGTCAGTGTTACTACCGGAACAATGGACATACGTTGACGGTGCACTGGCAATGTTAGGGATGATTGATATTTCAAAATGTCATTACCACTTACCATCAGGTGGTCCCTTCGCCTGTACTTTTGCCATATTAGTGGATCGGATCTTTTAGACTATAATTGAACACGTACGGTCAAAACCGATTGTCTGCGGTGCATCGACGGCTCGAGTATAACTCCAGTGTATTCTGGGCGGTGACCATGTCCGCGTAACAGTAGCTAACATCATCGCTTCTGAAATTCTGAATCAAAATATACAAAATTTTATTTTTTTTGTTTATTTTGTAAATTCGTGCGTGATGTTTCTTAAATGAAAAATAAAATTAACGATGGTCACCTCGAGCTCAGCAAACTTTTTGACCCGCCAAATTCTCCCCCTATTCTATCTGCAAAGAGGCCCCATAACTGACAATAGCAGAGCACCTCTTTGCCTCTCCAACCCGTCCACGTTGTAAACGTCATCGTGTTCAAGATAAAGTATATTGAACTATATTTTATGAACCCTTTTTCTAATCAAACGTTTAAATAGCAGGCAGTAAATTTATTAAAATATCACACGATTGCACCCGTATTCATCGTATCAGTTACGACGTATGCAACTAAATAACAATTTGAATGCGCAAGAGTTGATTATCATAACATATCATAACAATGTTACGTGTCATTCTTATCATTTGGCGGATATTTTACATAATTTTATACGCTCTTCCCATGAGATTGTTTTGTTTTGATTGTTTTATTACCCGACAAGAATGAGAGTAATGTATTTTAATACTGTTTGTATGACACAACCATATCATCGTAATTATTATACATTTGGTCAAACCTATATTCACTGACACTACTGTTTTTTTTTTTTTCAGTATTCCAAGTTTATACAATAGGTACCAAATGCGTATAATTATTTAGATACTAAGTAGAACAGTAAATTAAAATGAGAGCTGTGAAGATTACAAAAGATTGACGATGGACGATTTTTTCACGGATCGGCTGCTGCGGCTACTGCGATCGGGTCGTTATAACGTATTCGCAATTGTTATCGTGCTGTACTCTGCTCGTGGCTCAACGTAGCTCTCCTTAACGTAGAACTCCCGCTGCCATCCTCTGGCTGTTTTAAATGGAATGCTCGCAGTAGTGGTCTCATACGACCTCGTGGACCATTGATAACCTAACCAACATAAATATTTTTATTTTCATAAGATTGTAAAGTAAATTACACTGTTCAATAAACGGCTGATGTATTAGCCGAATGTTATTTAGGTATCTGGTCAAATGGCACCGCTTAATAAAATGACTAGGCTATTAATTCAAAAGAAAAGAAAAAATCTAATTCTAAAGAAAAGTATTTGAATATAGAATATGTGTAATAAGATTTTTTTTTAAATTCAGAACATGAATATTGCTATTAATAAGATCTAGCTCTAAAAAGGTGTCATATGTTTATGAAAATAAAGTTTTTTACATTTAAACAATGTAATATTATACTATAATCGTCGAGTTCACAATTAACTACATACATAACTTTATAATCGTTATTGCACACACACACAAACACACGGCTGCAAAGCGAATTACGACATATTGCAAACATATTGACAGCGGTTGCCATAGTTATACTGATGTAATTAATCTAAAAAGTTTGTTTGTTTTCTTGTTTCGCGCTAATCCACGGACCTTTATATTTTGGTGAGTGGTCACTACCGCCCATAACAATTGTTGTAAGAAATATTAACCATTCTCTACATCGCCAATACACCGACAAAAATGAAAACTAATCCCTCGTACCTGTAGTTATACTGGCTCGATGTACTTTCAAATCGGAACAGAACAATACTATACATCACTGTTTGAAAATAGAATATCCAACACTAACCCAAATGGGCTTGCTAACCTCTAACAGTCGGATTCGTAAAATAAATACGTTTAGTATTCCAATTTTTGAGCGATGTTACAAACTATAAAACATCGTACCACATTGCACGGGAGAGCAGGAGAGTTTAACACAGGTGCAATCGCACGGAGAAACTAGTTAGCGAATAAAATTGAGAAACAGTAATCAATTGTTGCTAATATCATGTAACGTTTGCCGCTGTGCAATTACAATTCTAGGAAAGTAGATTTTCCCATAGTTCAATTTCTACACTTCTATTGTTCAACTATACATATAACATTACACGAGTAGTAGTATGTATTTGAATGTAATTTAAGTTGATGACGTACCAGCATATAATTAGACTACCACGTATGTTTAGATGGTACAGTACATCCGTGAAACTGAAACAAAAGCGGCGTTTAAGCGTCAGCCGAGATGATCTAAACGGATGCATCTATACACACCTTCTCCCTCTGTCGCAAGTGTCACCAGAACTACAGGGATTCACTGTAGCCGTGAACCCCTCTAAGAATGGTGGCCCGCAAAGGCGGATCAACCGTCGCACGATATTATTGCGGGTTCACTAACGGACTCCAAATCATCAGTTTTCATGTACTTTGTTTGATATTTGGCTTGTGCACGTCCGTTATTGCATTATTACGTTACATGGTATTATTAACAATAATTGATTACTGTTAATTTTTACCGCCAAATAGCAATATTTAGTATTATTGTTTTCCTATTCGAAGTGGTGGTGACCATTTACCACTTGTTCGTTCACCTACCCCATAAAAAATAAAATTAGCGAAAGCAATACGAGCAGCTGTTAGGACGTGACATGCGAAATTGACCATAATAGTCGTAAAATTTATAGGAAACGTGTGTCAAAATGGCGTATTACTGTAAGTCGGTTGTCAACATTTCACGAGTGAGATACGAAGTGAATTCTTACAGCACATTAATAGTTAAATATATACCATACCATCTGCGAAAAGGTAACAATTATTTTGACATTTTATTTTTTAAATATTTGAAAACAAATAGAACATAGTAATATCCATACAGCCTCTAAAATAATATTATTATTTTTTTTTAACTATAATTGTAATTGGCCACTTATTAACTGTTAATAATAATATGAGACTGATAAATTTAATTTTAGAATCTGTTCCTTGACGAGACCAATCTGGCACATTGAAAAACTTGAAATCGGTTTCATAGCTATTGAACGGCTAGTCGCGTATTCGCAACGCATTGACAGTTACCTGACGTAAACTGACGTTTACCTTTTGCACAACTCTATTGAACCCATTGCTAGTGACAGTTTAACTAAAAACTTCAGAAGCCATGATATAATCTGTCAAGACAGTTCGTATAAAAAACAATATTTTTTATATTCACAAGCACATAATATCATTATTTCTATTTTTGGTTTTATTGGAGTTATTTAGTACTATTAATAATGTAAATAATAAGTTTTGAGTCTGACTTAAAAATAATTTATATTTTTTTAAGGCAAATTAGAAATTAGTCATTTATCCAATCTTTTATAAACCTTTTTTTATTTGATATTTAATAAAAAAGCAGCTGTAATGAAAAATAACTACATAAATCAAATTTCGAAATCGGCAAATTGTTATTCTACAAAAAAAAGGTTTTAATGTTACATTACAGTAATTTCAAACCAGTATCTTTTTAGTATTTAAGCCTTTTCACGGCATTTAACTCCGGAATTCTCACTTTATCTACAATCAAGTTAATTTCAAACGAATAATGTAAGGTTAATACATTTAAAGCGCTGTCGATAAGATCTTAACTAATAATAAAATTGTACGCTTCGTCTGTACATCAACGAGAAAATCATTTTATTCAAGGGAATATTTACTTTAAGTTATTATAATAGATGCATTACTTTGATAAATATAAGTGTTAATTTTTTTAAATACTTAATTTAGATACTTAATAGTTAAGCAATGTTTTGTCCTTTTCTTTCAAATATTAAATTTATCATGACTGAAAGGGATAAACTATTGAAATGTTTGCCTATATCTGTGTCATTATATTTGTGTAAATAGGTTATGTTAGTAATGAACAACCGAGTTTTATATTTAATTATTTATTTACTCACACACATTCACATCAGAAATTAGATGTTCTGATTTTAGAAAAGATTTTTTTTTAGTCTACCTTTCAGTGCTTCATAAGCACGTGAAAATTTACAAATGCTGGTTCAGGTTTGTGACCACAATCTTCGTTTAGGTTCACTCGCTTGCACTTACTAAATTATGGTTTTCTGAAGGCCGATTTCAGCCACGAAGACGAAGAGCGACGGCTGCTCAATATAAAACAGCTACGTAGATTATAATATATAATACACAAGTGCTTGGAGACTGAGATGCAGTTCTCTTAATGTCTTTATTAATAATCCGATGGGACTTCGATCCGATATGATCGAAAAGTATAAAAAAGTAGCTTCGTGTTTATGGTTCTATTTGTTCGCAACACTTGGAGAACAATATCGTAAAAAAAAAACTACAAATACCATACAGTAATAGAATGTGTTCGAAATGAATGATAGAATTATTTCGAGGAGTTCGCAAATCCTACGTCAGAACTAAATGATGCTTTATATAAATTAGTTCATGGTCTTTTTATAAATTGGTGTATCTAAACGATTTAATTTAGGTAATAGATTGTGAGATTTTTGTGCGTCTTTTAATAAAAATCTCTTTTAAAAAAAAGGAAAACCTGCACAATATTCCTCTTGAATCACACCCTGGAACAGCGTTTTGAAATAAGCTTCTAAGCAACTCCTAATGAGGCGACAGCTCTCTTTAGCAGTGGGAAATTTATCTCTCCTTTTTACTTTTTATGGACCTATTAGTGTACGTAAGACAATTTGATACTAAGCTCAGTTCTGAACTCAAGACTTGTTTATACACAAAGACAGATAGTAAATATATAATATATTTATTATTTTCATTTAGTAAAAATTAACAAGTATAATAACTAATGACTGAATCATCTAAGAAGTTTTGACTAATTTTGAATTTGAATTAAGCAAATAAAAGTGAAGCGAAACGGAACTGCTTCTTAGTTTCTCAATCACGCAAAAGTGCTGGACATATTTAGATGAAATTTAGAAAAGAGATAGCATTTATCCTGAATTAACCCCTTATTTCACGAATTGGAAACCTTCAGAAAGGTACCTCTTATCCACTCAAACCACTGCGATGGTAATCTTCGTCATGGATCGGACAGACCGTGGGATCGAAAGAAATTCTTTTATTCGATATAGAAGCATTAGACCTTTCTGGATTGTCAAATTAAGTACTACCACTTATCTGGAAAAGAAAATAACCTGACCTGAGAAGAATTGGCGAAAGACTATAGTGTTCGTACAAAGCATTCGCGGCCATCCCATACCCTACCCTACCAACAAAGGCCACCCCTCCCACCTCACACGTGGTTGAAGTCGCGAACGCTTGTTGTAATATATGTAAGCCTATAAATTATTTTATATAAAATATTTATAAATAATCATTTAAGGTTGTATAGTTTTTAGCTATTGAGTTATATTCAATCACAGAATTATATCAATGTGATGAATACTTTTTGGTTTGACATTTTTATAATAAAAGTAGAGGAAGAATATTTTTGAATTTGACATGGGAATTGTTAATCTGGGTTGAAAAGCGGAAGATAATGGATGATTGTAATAAAAACTGGAAAAATAAATATTGGAAACTATATTAAATATTGTTAATTATTTGACGTTCCTATTTACTTGAAGCTGGGTCTTCATATAATTGTAATTTATCTAGCTTAGCTTTCAATCATAGGTAATTAAAATTAGCCTATAAAGATAATAGACACTATGCTGCTTGAATTAATTGTATCTCAAAATAATTCAATTAGTAAAACTTATTACTCCGATTCGGAAAATAAATCTGACAGAATTGCATGGATTGAATGATTGCTCTACCTCGTGTAGAAATTGACTAGAAGTTTGTAATTTATACATTAATGAGTTTTTGTCGGCTGTTCTAAGTGGATTTCAGTGATATTGAACTAGTGGTAACAAAACATTCAAATTAAGAATTGAAAATATGTATATACTTACATTAAAAATGTTATATTTTAGTGTGCTTTGACTATCAAGTCAGTGAAATTAAACTGGTTTATTTCCCCTTTTAACGGAATTTAAAATTCAAAATATTATTTATTGCAGAAGGAACTGAGCTAGATCACACCGTCGAAGAATTAAAAAAATAAGATTTAATTGCAATATTTCCCACCAATTTCAGATAAAGTAATTCATTATCATAGCCTATATATAAATATATATCAAGTATTCAGAATGTATAGTGTTTAATTGTAAATTGAATACACTGTGTACAATTTTCCAACACTTCAAAACCAACTCATTGATGATATCTGAGATAGCCCTAATAGTAATTGGAAGACGTTAATTTTGCTATAAATCATTAAGCCATAAACTCAGCATTAAGACATATTACGAGAAGGATGTAAAATGTTACATTTAAACATATTTCTGATAATAATATATATGTTATAAAATATGGGGGAAAAGAGACAGTGTTTTTGTCGTCGGTTATTTATAAAGAGTATGCAGTTATTATGTCCGTCTATGGAATAAATATGATTGCACAATGAAATCTACAGACGACGCTAGCGTGTACTCTTGCCGTGCTAAACGGGCGGGGTCCAGTGTGTGTATGTGTATGAGTCATCAAGTAATCCTCAAATAGCGTGCTTCAGCCAACGTAACGTTTTATGATGCGTGACAGACATCGAACAGAGACAGCTAAGTCGCATTAGATTATATTTTTTATTTCGATTTATCGTAAACGTAATTTCTTTGTTTTTTTTTTTTTTTATTAGTAAACAGGCATGTGTTGTTTATTCATCGTCAAGTTTAAAATATGTTGTATTAATTTTTTAAATAGGTTTTAAGTTGAATGATAATATTGAATTAAAACGAGAAACTAATTTAAATTTATTTTAGAAATAAATAATATTAATAATAAATACTTAGTAATAATTTTACAACGAAGAATCTCCACTCAATTCTTATCAGACTAAAAAGTCGAACGGAAATGTTGACATTTTGTATATAAGTTATTCAGTTTTATTCCGTTTATTGAACAAATGGGCAAAAAACAGGTGTCCGATAAAGGTCAGGTGTGGTCGACCGGCGCACGCGCACGATAACTTACTGTGACTTTAACGGAAAAATAGAACATTTACTTGAATGCTCGTATCTAAATTACATAATCAACACTTTAAATTAAGTTTTTAAGGTTCCGTAATTGATACGGGAGCCTTATTATGTTGTTATTGGCTAATATATATAACACCTTTATGTCTTGGATCTGCATGCTGTCTTTATTTTTCAAATTTAGAATCGATTCCTATACATTAAAATATATTAAGTTGATTGAAACGTAAAAAGTCTTCAAGCGGTCTACCCTATATATATATATATTAAAATATACAATATACAGACGAACAAAATACCTACTAAGTCGTCGCAGGCGAGGTATGTTTTAGATTTTTTCAATTAATTATACATTTGTTGTTTTTGCATTAAATAATTCCAAAGGTAGTTTTATTGTTTCCAGCTATCCAAATGGATCGGACAGAAATAAACAGTAGAAATGTTGTTTTTTTTAAATAAGCAACAATTTTGTTGTTATTGGATAACAAATTCTCTAACCAAATATCATTCGTTGAATCTTGTAACAATTATTTAGAGTCGGTACATTGGAAGACGCATCGATTTGGCCAATCTTCGACGTGAACACTTTTGTTGGTCATTCGATCTCTAGATACTATACCAGACACTTTAACAAAGATCATTTAACTCTCTTTCAACTCTTGCGTTATTATTGAAAGTTCCATTCGAATCAGCTGGAACCACACACTGGAATATCTGCTTACGATACCCCACCTTGAATATAATCAGCCGTAATTAGTTAATATTAGAATCACACAGAACCGTTACATAGTTTAAGTGAAGTTTTTCGCCAACACGCTGCCTTATTCGTTGTTTAAAGCTGGATAACACCAAATACGTACCCAGTTTAGTTTCCGCCATCATACCCTTTGCAGTGAGTAAACTATGCACTATTTACGAATTAAAATATTTAACAAGAGTGCATTTCAAGCATTTAGCTAATGAATTACGTAAATCTGATGCATAACATTGGCGGATAGGGCTCATGGGTGTCACTTACTAGATAAAAACTGTTTAATCAAAGATACGATTGTTTTCGAAGATACGGTTTTGTTTTGTTTTTTTTAAAAGATGACTTAGTAGGGCTTTGTGCAAAGAACGCATTGGTATGTACTACCCACTCGCCTTATATTCTAGCACCAAACAATAATACTTAGTATTGTTGTGTTTTAGTTTAAAGACTGAGTTAGTCAGTATAACTATAAGTCCAGTATGCTTAATATGAGTTTCAAAGGATGGTGGTGTGCTAACGATATAAAAATTGCTTCATATTTCTTACAGTGCTAACGTCTATGGGTGGTGGTCACCAACATATGAGCTATTTGCCACTGCAATCTCTTTGCATGGAACATATCGTATACAAGTATGCGCGCACGCAAAGGTGTACAGTCCTGTTTTCCTTAGTGTCATAATATGATGGAACCATAAATCCGGCATGATAGGAAATAATTTTGGCACAGGACTTAGTGTGGACTTAGTGTTAACTTCGAATTTCCCGGCTCCGTTTCGGAAAATTTCTCGACCGTAACTTTCTAACCCTGATCCGTTGTTTGAACCTCGAGATCTGTAGCCAAACAAAATCTTACTAAACAAACGAGGCAATCGATATGATCTGCGTAAAATGATGATGACATATTATATGAGTATTCTATATTTACACCTATTTACTAGTTTTAGTTATAGGTTAATATTATTTTTATATTACTAAAGCACCACTCACCTAATACTCTATGAGCTATCCTTATATACATTGGTTGCCTGGAAGAGATCGCTATGTCGCCAAAAAGCGATAAGGTAGCCAGAATAGTACGCCTCTTTTACTTAAGCTGCGTCCATGTTTTATTGTAAATAAATATCACTAAGTAGCCTTTGTGGTATACAATAAAGTACAAAGTAATTATAGTGCAGATGAAATTGAATAAAAAGTAGTTAATTATTGTCCTTCTCCTGGCTGATAACGTATTTGCTCTCATAGTAAAATTTACATTGTAGAAACATTTTACATACCAAAGTCGCAAATTAGATGCAAATGTATATCTACATATGGCAAGGGATCTCCGGCAATATACGTAACTCAAGGTTTTTTTTCATAGATCGTAAATTAATTTAATTATACGTAATTAATATCCCTGGCTGAATATAGATTTAATTGGTGGAAAAGTGTAAATAGATATGATTGCCGATTCTTCATGGTTAATCTACATTCCGACGTGGTGATATATATTATTCTACTTTATGATAAATTTGAATTTGTAAAATGATGAATCAAAAGTGTTTTTTTATGTAATAGGTAGGACCGGCAAATGGACCACTTGATGGTAAGTGGTCACCACTGCCCATAGACATTGGCGCTGTAAGAAATCATAACCATTCCTTACATCACACCAATGAGCTACAAACCTTGGGAGCTGTTATGTTATGTCCCTTGTGCCTTTGGTTTCACAGGCTCACTCATCCTTCAAACCAGAACAGAATAATAGTAAGTGTTGCTGTTTTGCGGTAGAATATCTGATGAGTATGTGATAACTACAGAGATGGTCTTGCACAAAGTTCTACCACCAAAATCAAAATCAAAATATACTTTATTCAAATAGGCTTTTACGAGTACTTTTTTTATGTTATCTGTAGGCGCGCCACCGACCTTAGGAACAAAGATGTTACGTCCCTTGTGCCTGGTTTTATTACACTGGCTCATTCACCCTTCAAACCGGAACACAACAATACTGAGTACTGCTGTTTGGCGGTAGAATATCTGATGAGTGGGTGGTACCTACCCAGACGGGCTTGCATAAAGCCCTACCACCAAGTAGTTTGAATTGAATCGTCATTTTACAAACTACATATGTATATTAAGAGAAGCTACCAAATTTAAAGTGTAATTGGTGCTAAGACTTTTTGCTTGACTGACTAGATACCTTGTATTACATATAATCGTGTTCCTGTATGAAAGATAAGTTTGGCAATTGTAGCTACAGGCACAAGACATGCACAGACGGATGATGACCACTTATCATCAGATGGCCAATTTTCCAGTTTCCCTATTTATTTGTATTATATATTCTACTCTTTAAAATTAAGATCGTAGACATTTTCTGCTGATAACGTGTCTGCCAATAAAGCTGAGTACATAAAGTCACACGGGACTATATGTCGTACGATTGAGCGCATTGACATCGAGAGACGTGTCTCTTTTACTATATCATACATAATGTATTAAGCAAGCTATTACTAATGAACTAAAGGTTTTGAGAATGGATGGATATAGAGGTAGGGGACGACCCAAGAAACGATGGATGGATTGTGTGAAAGACGATATGGTTAGAAAGAATGTTACTTGTGAGATGACGTCCGACAGAGAAGCATGGAAGAAGAAGACATGCTGCGCCGACCCCGAGTAAAATTGAGATAAGGGCAGGAGGATGATGATACTAATGAACTAAACACTTTAGTCGAGCATCTAGTAGAGCATCTAAAGCTGTAGATATAGAGGTCGTGCGTTCGAATTCTAGATCGGAAAGTTGAGTATTAGAATTTTTTCGCTCCTTTAAATTTTTTGTTAATTATTTACAATATAGTGCCAAGAATATCGTGTAGAGGTCGCTCTGTTTCTTCGATTGCTTTGAAATATCGTCACATCAAACTAGTGCGAAGGATTGTAAAGGAAAAGAGAGTACACCTGATTTTATTCAACTAATATTATGAATAGTTTGTTACTTAAAATTTTGTATCCAAGTTTTTAGACATACATAAAATGACGTACGCAAAGACTTAGGAGTAATTTAGTACATAAGTGTGTGCGTATTTAACTGGCTATTTAAAGTACAAGGGAACTTTTTATTCAAATATTATAAGTGTCGAAAAAGCACATGAATTGTTTTGTCTTATTTTTATGAATATAAAATTACTCGTGTTAGACAGAGAGATTTTTTGTCTTCAGCCGCTACAACATTAAAAAGCCTTAAAAAACTCCATTTGTCATTAATATTCTTTTTATTTTTGCTTGTTTATCTGTTCTGTTATCTGTCAAATAACTTTTTAAAAAATCTTATTTTTTTATACTTTGATAATCTGTTAATTACTTGTTCTTATTAGATTCACTCCATGTTTTAATCTAAACTTTGACGACTTATGTAAGACTTATTTTGGTATCAAATGTGCTATATGTTTCCCGAAAATGAAAAAATATTAAATAGTAGATTAGCTGTATGGATAATATTAATACTGAGTAAAATCTTCTCCTTTAATGTCGAAGAATAGTAGTTGACTCCACCACGCTGCTCCAATGATTGCACATATGGCAGAATTTCATCCAGCATACAGGTTTCCTCAGAAAAATAAATTAATTTAAACATAAAGCTTAAAAAAAATATGCTTCAAACAGCTATCTTCCAATAAACTCACGTCTTCTAGCCACTGCCCCACACCGGTTTGATAAACAATATCCTCAACGGAAAGGGAAACGCAAAAACGATAATTTTGGGAAAGTTAAATTAAAAACATTAACCTCATTTCTCAATGGTACGATATTGGCGCTTCAGCTTTTCTTCCTCTCATCCTGATTTGCCAATAATAAGTTTAATTTGACACCGTTCTCATTGTGCTTAAAACGAACTAATCTATTAATAGTCACATATAAATATTACTGTTCAAGAGAAAACGTTAAAGATACGATAATTACAAAGCCATACCGATTCCCACGCACTCACAATGGCATAAAAAGCATTGATTCTCATACGCTGACTTTCTCCGATACAATCAATGCGCGTTTATATAAGTGCCTTCTGCAATATTTTCCTATTGTTTTTGTTAAAACTCATTCATATTAAGTATTTAATTATTACGTGACGTTTTTTTTTTTTTGGATTCGAACGATGTTTGGAAATGGCTGTAATAGTAATTGCTGTGCGCATCGGTTATGGTTATTGTTTTTTTTTTTAGCTCAATTGTTGTTCGTTTTTATTCGATCGTAAAATATTCAGCCAATGTCACGTGTAATAAAGAAAAAAAAAATTACAATTTAGTAAAAGATCTTGTAAATGCTAATGACTTTTTGTATGTCTGAATTTATACATTGATGGGTGTCTTAAGACTGTCTATGGATTATACGCTACGTAATAAGACTTAATTAAACATAATACTACCTCGATTTTCTTCTTGAAATAAGTCTTCTGAATAGGGGACAATTTTGGTGTGTGTGTGTTTAACGTGTGTTCATTAAATACAAAAACATAGTAGACGTTAGTCAAATAGAAATAGAAAAACAGTAAAATAAATAGTAACGCATAAATGTCCGAATAATTTTATCGATAACCATTGTTTAATTTTAGCTTAAAATATTCCTCAGGTACTAACAAAGTAAACATTATGAGTTTTATTTTTTTTTGGATAATTAAATCTAAATTATCTGTATACGTTACACTTGCTTGTTGATTGTCATATCTACCACGGGTTCAGAAATAAACACGTCGGACCTGAAAAGAACCGGCGAAAGAAATACAAAGGGATTTTGCTTTTTTTTTCAATATTCTATTTAAACAAATGTTTTCATACAATAATAAAAATATATTTTCGTTATTTGAAATAGCCTGGAGGCGATCATCTCATTCCCAAGGAGCGCCATCGACTAAGAAGTCATTAGTGTTGTAATATATTTTAGTACTTTAACGATTCTTCAAAAGAGTTACTATCCAATGACTGAACATATTTAAAATTAAATTAGTCTATTTTTTCAACATTAAAACGTAAAGAAGTATCGTCAATAAACAATACAATAATAGAAATACCTTTAAATGGCAATTACAACACATTTAATTGCGTTGGTTTCTGTATTTGTTTCCTTATCAGCACTTAATGTCTTCTGGCGATGCGATATAATTTTATATCAGCCTATGTTTTTAATTGATACTTAGTTGCACATAAAAAAGCGTTATTCGTCAAAAAATAGATTCCATTAGAATAAAGGAAAAAATATTGTCTATGGGCATTCTTATCGTTTAATAGCAAAACGGTTTCGACAGTGTGGAATTAAATATTTTTATAGTGTAGGTAGAGTGTACGGCCAAATGGGCCACCTGATGCTAAGTGGTCATCAAAGCCCACTGGTCCTGTAAGAAATATCTTTGACCACCATGCTTGGGATATTAGATGTTATTTCTTCGTTTCAAGTTACATTGGCTCACTCACCCTTCAAATCGAAACACCGTAGAATATCTGATGAGCGGTACAGAGCCCTACCACCAAGTAAAATTCCTAATTTGTGTAAATTACGTAGTTATTAGTGGTATTATAAAATTTAAAAAGCGGTATACACATAATTTTGGTAATTCGCATTTAACACACACACAAATGTTATTAATTCGAACAGATAATCCTGAAATAGTGGACGACGAAAAACAAGGCCCTAGTAAGTAAAATTAAGAAAAAAGAAAAAAAAAAATTGCAATTTAATACAATTACACAAATTTAAATTTACCACAGATTCTACCGAGAAGAGCCGGCCAGAAACTAAGTAGCTACTCATTTCTGACAGTCACTTACATAAATTATTAAATACAATAATTGAATTATTACTTATCCATCGTGGAAATCGACGAAAACGACTTCCTCGCTTATAATTATCATCTATTTAATATTTTATCGAGTAAAACGGAGTATTATTTATATGATTTATTAATATGTGATTTAAATTTAATAATAGGCAAAGCTAAACATGCTTAGAGAACTTTTACATAAACGTACATCTTGCCCTTGCCTAAGGAAAGATGAATTGACTTTGCGAAGACGGAAACCTGATGTTGCAAGTTATTTCTTAGTTCTCATGTTTCTATAATTTTTGTCACTGTTTTTATCAAATAACTGAAGCTCTCATCTGTCTCAAAATAGGCAATTAATATACATCAAAAATAGAAAAGAACTTAAAATTGATCCCTGTGGAACTCTATTTCTTAGCTCAGGACCAGAATACTTTAGTAATTAACGAAAACTTGTTGAGTTATTTACATCAAGTATGAATCTATAAGATAAAGTGACCATTGATACAGTAAATAAAGATTATATAAAAACATTTCGTGTGCTACACAATCGAATGCCTTAGACTAATCGCGGTATATTTAAGCGGCCATTATATTTAAGCCTAAGCAGTCCGATTCTCGCATCAGTTGAACCTTAACTACAGATAAATTAAACAAAATAAAAAGATGTCCGTACATGTAACATTTTTTTTTTAAATCTAGATTATTGTCGAGCATAATAAACAACTTAACTGTTTTTGGAAGTTAACTAAATATGGTTCCCATGTAATAACAATTAACAAGAAAGTACATACATATGTATGTGGTTTATGTAAAAAATTACACTGTAAGTTCGTTCGTGTGACTATTTAAGATATTTCGCACATTCATACTACCCTTATTAACTACAATAATTGCTTGACATCTGCCTAATTGGTGTATGCAGTTTTAGACCTTATTGCGTTACGTTACGGTAGATTTTCTCGTGTTGAATTATTCACAGCTAGCATATTGTAATGAGTAGTTTAATGATGTATTGAAAACGATAAAAACTTTGAAACTAATGACGTGACTTTTTAATTTGTTTATTTTGTTCAATGATCGTGACGCTTCACTATTTATAAGTCAAAACAATTATACACGGCTATTAATACAATGATTTTTAAACGATAAAAAGCCCGATATTGTTATCCATCTTAAATTTAAATACAGATTATCATAAGACGTTTTTATCGATTTCTTAAATGGATAAATGACATTACGTTAATTGAATACAATGAAAGAAAAATGTTTGGTTTTTATAAGCTTGTTTAAGTTGCATAATTTGTTAGTTGGTTTAGGTTTAATGTTTGAACGTCACGGTAGCGTGCGAAAGAGATTCGGTGACGCTTGCCGAAGAGACGGGAAGGTACCGCTGGTTATTAGTAGGTATTCCAGTGTAATGTGGCGCACTAGGTGTCTTGGACGCGAACGGGTAACACATAATTTACCCCCCCCCCTTTCAATAAATTAAAATAAATTGATGTATTAAAATGATTTGAATTTAAAGAGTATTAAAATAATTGCTCAGTTGATGCTAAGCTCTTTAAATACTCTTAATATAAATAATTGTAAAGTTGAAATATTTTTTCTTTGGCATAATTTTTTAAACAATGAAGTCAAATACTACTTAAAAACTAAAAAAAAAACCAAAGCTATCACTAGTCCGGCATGACCAAACTAAACGTAAGTATGTTAAGATATATCGTGAGTCATACTGAAAATGTTTCAGTTAAGATCTTTACAAATTAAATAAACAGGAAATAAAAAAATAAAATAAATAATGGTTTATTAAATAAATTGATGCAATCGTTTTGTTTAAAATTAAAAACCAACTTTTTTTTAATCTAACCCAAAACTCAAATAAAACTATACAATTGTTATACTCGTATTAGTTGAAATGTTAATGTTAACCAAATAATGTTTCACCTAGATAGACAAGCAATAATTTCAAATTTCGAACAAGTTTTAAAACAATTTTACTAAATTACATAACCTAAAAAAAAAACTTCGATATTGCATCCAATGATTAATATTTCGATAGACTTAAATGCTGAAACGGAAAACAAATAATCGTATTTAATTTAACATTATTTCTTTAGGCTGTTTACAGTCAAACCTTGTAGCTATTATGTAATTAAAAAAAAAAACTTCTTATTCTTGTTCCATCCGCTCATAATATTAATAACTTCATTTGCATCGAAATTCTAAATTAGAATTCAACGGGAGTTTCTCATCTCTTATGTTATGGTACAAATATGGAAAAGTTATATATATTTTTTAATATATATTATATAAATGTCATGTGTCCATCGTCACGTCTCAATACTTGTGTATACTTTCATTCTTGTTTTTTCCCGCCCATAGAAATTGGTGCTGTCATAATTGACAATTCCTTACGCGCCACTAAGCGCCATCAACCTTGGCAACTAAAATTTTATGTCAATTGTGCCTGTAGTTACACTGGCTCACTCAACCATCAAACCTATTGCTGTTTGGCGGTAGAATACAGGATGAGTGGGCCGCCTATCCAAACGGGCCCAAAGCCTTTCCATCATGCATACCATTTCCAAACATTGGTTATGTATCAACCGTTGTATAAACTAAATTTTAAATTTACCTTTCGCCCCCCTATTTCATTCGGGTAATCCAACAAACCTTCTTAGTCGTCGAAGTCGCTATACTAAATTTAAAATCAAGCGGACCCATATTTTGGGTGATCTCGATGGTGATAAGTTAGTCATCGTATTTCCTATATAGATTGGATATCGGCCTTTTTGAATTACAGTAAATCATTTATGTTCGTTTTTTATGTTTTAAAAAAAATGTCTGTAATTAATAATAATATGTAACATAGAGCACTTATACCCATTAATGTACAATTTATATTAGTAACTTGAATATAAGCTAAAAACAATATTTGTACCGCAAACACAAAATCGTATTTATAAATTTAAAAAAAAAAGCGATCACAAAAATTACTATTACATCATTTTATTTTATAAATCTTTCCAAAATAAACATTAACTCGACATTTCGTCAATTCCAACTCTATAATTACTTACATATCGTTTTTTTAACATTACATAACAATTAAATTATGTAAGTAGACATTTATAATTTTCATCTCTTGTATTCAATATTCACGAGAAACATTTTTTACCGATCATTTATAACTACCATAATTTCTGATAATAGTTCTTGATCAATTTAATCGATAACGCGGGAAAAGTTATTCTTACAACCAACCGTAACGATATTCCGTTTAAAAAAAGAACACTTTTATTTAAACGTGCGATTCCATACTGGCCGAAAATATAGTTATTTATTTCCTGCAGATAGTACTCGTATATCAACAATCACGTTCGTCCAGAAATTATTCGAGTCTGTGCATAAATATACTGTCATTAGTCGTGTATGTAGCTATCCTTTTCGCACGCGATAATAATAAACAAAGACGAAATGCTTTTTGTAATCCTTTCTTGAATAATGACCAGTTTAAGTAGGACTCTGAAGGTGGTCACGATGTAGCACGGTTCATCGATTTTCCAGAGGCGCGCGGGCGTTGAGGGGTCTTTGTTGATTGTTCATTCTTGTGCGTCTCTTTTCCTCTTGGAACGTATGTGATAAAATGGTGAGGACGACCTTTTTGCGCATAGTCTGCTCGGCTAGGCGGCATATTTACGGAACACATAAAATGTTATGGATTTGCCTTAGTCTGTTAAATTTTTTCATTACATTTTTGATACATTATAATATAAATAGGTATTGAAAATCGTACTGAATTAATATAAAATCGTAATCGGTCTGATCACTTGAGCATTTTGCAGCCTTCTCTGAAGCACATTAAACTAGTAATAAAAATCGACATTCGAAATATAATGTTTATTAAACATTTTTATGTGTTTTTTTAGTAAGCACGCACACTTATATGTCATAAAACTTGTAACAATATGAAATGGGTGTATCTAAATCTTAAGTCAAATTACAATTATCTTATTTTGATGTCAATCTATAATAATATAAGTCTAGGTGGTTATAAAGAAAAACATCGTCTACCATTCAACGGCAGCGTGGTGGAACTAGTTCCATAAAAGGAGCCTTTAAATCAAAAGTAGGACATTTACAGGCAGTCATTTATATCATTAGGTAAATGTTATGAAAAATGACGTACTATATTCTAAATCCCTAAAACAACTCGCTGTCTCTTATCGCACAATAATAATAATAATTTAATAAAATATCCAGACATTTTTGTAATTAATAAATAATTTCCGATAAACAAATAAAAGGCTACTCCTTAGCAGTCTATGTCGCGCGCAGATGACGGGCGGCATTGCGTGGTCAGTTTTTGTCCGTCATCCGAACTGGACGTTCCAAGTTCAAATTTGAAAATTGGAACTCGAAGCGTTCGATATTTGAAATTTCAAATTTAGCATAAAATTCCTATCTTTAAGAATTCCAAGACATTTTGATTGTTTGTTAATTTAATTTAGAAAAACCGCCGTTTTTTATGTTTTAATTATTCGTACCACACAGTAATTTGAAGTAATACAACTTGTTTTAAAAGTCGCTTTGAAACTCATAGAGTAGATTTGTATAATAAGTTTCGTGTTATTAATAAATGGAATTTTATTATGAAGCCTTAATCAATTTTAAATTGCGTTTAAAATATGTTCTATTTACAAATCGCTTATATGATTTTATAAACTTTAAACAATGTTGCCAGCCGTTGTAATTCACATTCATGTTTTTAGACATCGATAAGACTTTAAAAGATGCGTACTGTTTTTTCATACAATTTCGAAGACAATTAATTCCATTTTATAAAAGTAAACTCAACAGAATTCAACAATTATATGTATATTTTAAATTAATTAATTAGCGGTTTTTATTATGGTTCAGTGTCTCGTTTCCGTTTTTCTAACTTAAGTTATCCGGTTTTAAAATCTTAGTTCACAAAATATTTATTGTTCATTAGATACTTACATGTATTTTTTTTTCACCGAATGTGTTTTATCTATTATATTTTATTTGATATGTTAATGCTGTTTAGTACAACTAAACACTCAAGTACTTTTTTTTTTTTGTTTTACGAGGAGGAAATGTATTTACGCATGCCGCCCGGTCGGGGGACCGGGACTATGTGTGACTCAACCGGAATCTAATGCCCCCTGCCAGGGCACACTAATGCTATAGCCCTGTCGTACCCACTAAAACCATCCTGGGATTTCCACCATGCCGCCGAGTGGTGAGGCCACGGGATCGCTTAGGGCATGCAACCGCGACCCCACCAGCGGCAACCGCCGAAAGGCGGCTGGATATTCACGGAAAGTGCGCCTAGTGCGCGCCTTCCCCCTCATCCTCCACGTGGGGAACATTGAAGTACTGGCCAACTGTACGTCAAATTAAATCTTAATATAATTATTAATACAATACATCTTTGCATGGTCGTTTATGTCTCAATACGGTTTAAAAGTAAAAAAAAATGTACGGCTTAGAAGTCATTAAATAAAAGAATGCTTACTGCTTACAATAATTCTGAAAATTATCAATAATTACTAATTAAAGCGAAGTTAAGCCAGCGACAGCGTTATTATACATAACTTTTAAGAAATATTCGTAATGTCAGTTTAAATATGTAATTATTTAGCTATGAGAGAGATTATTATTTCTACATCTGTATTCTAAATAATGAAGATAATAATCGAAATGAAAGTTGTTAATTGAAACGTGAAATTTCATATTATTATATAAAATTTTCAAAATAAAAACATCGACTACAAATAAAACACATTTAAAAAAAAAATACGCCGATTTTTTTTCCAAACAAAGAATTCATTTACCAAAGCGGTTGATAAATGGAGTTCTGGGACTAACAAACATTTAAAAAAATACAAGTTAAATGGAAACCTCCATTTTTTTGTAATGCGGTTCATAATAATAATTCTTATTACTTGTAATCAGTATTTAATGGAGAAAAACCGACTTAGTTTTTAAACTCAATTCAGTAAATAAATTGTATTTACAATAACAAATTAATTTATATACATGTGCTCCATAGGATTTATATATAATATATATGTTATGTGGAGGAACGACAAACATATTGTGAGGAAGGTCTTGAGTATGAACGTGGATGGATATAGAGGAAGGGGACGACCGATGAAAAGGTGGATGATTTGTGTGAAAGATGAAATGGCTGGAAAGAATGTTACTTGTGAGATGACGTCAGATAGGGAAGTATGGAAGAAGAAGACATGCTGCGCCGACCCCGAGTAAATTGGGATAAGGGCAGAAGGATGATGGTATAATATAATAGACTTTCTTTATTTTGAATACTTTTTGAAATATATTGAGGCAGTCTCATCAAACATATTTTTAACGGAGGTTTTGATTGTAAATTAAACTAAGTATTCGAGATTATAGTGATTGAAACACGTATGGCTTAATCGAAAATTAATGGTTTAATCCCGGGCAAGTAAATATTGTATAAGTATTATGTTTTTTTTTTTGTATGTCAAACGCGCAAAACACGGGCACTGACTACCGCCGCCCATCGACATCTGCAACACCAAAGTTTGCAGGTTCGTTGTCCGCCTTTAAGACATGAGTTACGAGAAGGCTCTTTTCTTGGAGGTTTCTAAGCCATATTGATTAGGAAAAACTGCCGAATGGTTCAATTTGTGTTAGATTATATTTTAAAAAATCTTTGAACGTTTGGTGAACGTAAATCTGCCACATTATTATCTTACGGATTTTATAGATTTTTTTATGGGATTGGTAGGCGGACGGGTAAATGGGTCAATTGATGGTAAGTGGCCACCACTGCCTAGATATTGGTACCATATGAAACTTTAACTATTTCTTAGATAACTAATACGCCACCATCCTTGGGTACTGAAATGTTATGTCCCTTATACCTATAGTTACACTGGTTCATTGACCCTCCAAACTGAAACCAGCTTTACTAAGTATTGCTGTTTGGCGGCAGAATACCTGATGAGAGGCTGGTACCTGTACCTACTCAGACTGTACCTACCACCAAGTGTCAAAATTATATCTCGAACACTTTTAAAACAATGTAATATGTCATTATTTGATAATTTCATTAAATAATCATTATAAGACCTTGTTTTAATCAAAAAAACGTTTAAAAATGTAAAGGTACATTGATATGGAATTCGTCCACTGTCTTACCATAAGGGGGGCTTGAAAGAAAGATTCGGATATTGCAATACTGCGTATTGGCAGTCTCAGAATTTGTACCACGTCGATTCCTCACGATGTTTTGCTTCAAAACATACAAAAACATACTATTTGAAATGTCAATGTTGCTCTTAATAAGTTAATTTTTTTTTTAATTAATTAAAAATTTCAAAGAATAAGACGAATTAAAATATAAGTGTAGAAAACTAAGTACATTTTCATATTTAGTAAATAATTATATAAAGAAATGATTCGATCTAAAAGGAGATTAAGATTTACGCCGTTTTAAGCTCAGTTTTAAGTTTTTTTTTTATTAAACAGAAACTCAACACAATGTACAATATATATATATTAGTTTGTGTTAAAGTAAAAAATAAATCTAATAATCAAGAACAATAAATAAACAGAAAAAAAAACGAAATAAAAAACGGTTTTTGACTTTTTATGCTTTAAATTCCTTTCAACAAGATTTTTCATTATTTCATTAATATAAGTGTCAATTTTCAATGATAAATGTGCATTTAAATGATGGTATTTTTTACCATTAGATAGCATTTGAATTTTTCGAGTACTTACATTATATAAAACCTCATTAGTCTAAAACTGGTTGATATTGCATTTATTTGAATCTCGAATGTTAATTCTTTCGAAATATTTAGTTGCTGATCATAATTAAAAATATGTTTTCATTATAGTATTACGAGTAATATTAAAGTTATTTTTTCTTTTTTTTACTTTATATTGTTAGACAGAATGTTAATTGGGCCTCGTGATTGTAATTGCCATCGCCTAACAATCATTCCTTATGTCACCAATGCGCCATTAACCTTGGTAACAGAGATCTTATGTCCCTCTGGTTACCCTGACTCACTCACCCTGCAAAGCAAAAGTTATTATTATATCCTTGATTTAAAGATTTACCTTAAATACGAACTAAATAATATTCTAAATAAGCAATACATGTTTGACACATTGACAAAATCATCAATGTATTGCAACCCGCTTAGACATAACTTGAACTTAGGAAATTTAACGACGATGCATTTCTAACTAGCCATAAGGTATATAGTATTACGTATATAGAAAGATTTGAATACCTCGTTGGTCTAGTGGGTAGATGATAATGTTGCAAATTTATAGGGACTGAGTTCAAATTTTTTTTTAGAGAAAAATATAATTTTTCCATCGAGAAACCGAATAACTTTTTATCGGCCTTATCTGAGGTTTGAACCCCTTGGTCTCCGAATCTGTGGCCTTAGATACATCTAATCGCAAAACCGTCGAGGCATTGTTCGACTAAGCACCTCTTAAGCATTAAAGAAAATCATATAAAGCTACAAGTAAAAATAGGGATACACAGGGCTACGCTTTGTGCTTTAAGCGACTCTAGAAAAAGTTAGCTTATTTAAATCCAACAATACGGATGTTCACGGATGAAACAGCGCTTAAAGCGCTTTATTTTAATAAAATTACATGGTATTTGTATTCGTGAGTGAGTATAATTACAAACACGGGGAATATTACATCTGACGATAAATATTTTAATGGCAATTGGAATTTTAATTTTTATCGTCATCGTAAAGATAATTTTCCAAATCTAAGTAAACCTTATTTTGAAATCGGATAAAAAAAAAATTCAGTTTTTTATTTTATTTTAACAGAACCAATGTAGAACGGATTTTGTAAAAAGAACTCTTTTATTAAATTCTTACCAATAAAAGTTTTTTATAGATCGCTATGGCGTACCGCCTTTGTGCACCAATTTAAAAAAAAATGTTAAAAATAATATATTATGTCTTTTTGAGATTAGTCTTTGAATAAGTCTGATCGATCTGAGTATGTATGTATTGTTTATGCAGAACGTTTTAATACTGTCCTTGTTGTAAGATGCTGTTGACTCAAAATGGCGCTGTAGTACAACTGCATATTACTTATTAAAAAAAATACCATGGAACCCCCTGATATAACAATTGATATTGTAATATTTAAGTATTTCTGATAAAGGGTTACAAACAAATTTGAATAGGCATTGCAGCGCTTTACCGGTATTAACCAATAAAGTACGTATAAATAAGTAGATAAAATTCACAAAGACATATTACAAACGGAGGTATCACACCGTGACTACATCATGACTTATCAAAATCAAAATATATTTTATTCAAGTAGACTTTTACAAGCACTTTTGAATCGTCATTTAACAAACTATATTAAGTGAAGCTACCACCAGTTCTTAATGATATTCTGAAAAAAAAAGAATGATTGGAGCACCAATTGGAGCAGTGTAGTTGTTAATCACCTAGCGACCTATGCTATTGAGATAGGGTTTCCTTCAGGAAATAGGTAGGTGGGTAGGTGAACGGGTTGGGCAAATGGCCACCTGATGGTAAGTGGTCATCACCGATAGACATTGGCGCTAAGCGCATTAGAAATTGAGGTGGGCGAGCAGCGCCTAACGTGTGTATAATGGCGCGGACAGCTTGTATAGAATATTTGTATTGAACTGAACTTATCATAAATCCATGTAGTTCTCAGAGTTACATAAATCCCATTAATTTGAGTTTCATCAGAGTTGACTTAGGCCTTTGATTATTTACATAAAAAGAAAAAAAAAATTGGCCACTAATTACGCTTCGTAATCCTTTTTTCTTTTAGAATATACCACGAACACAAATTAAAGTATACGAATTATCGTTATTTCCTGGATTTAACATTGCGATCTTTGTTTAAAATTCGAAAGCTTTTCTCCTTTGGTATCTATTATTGATTTATAAGTGATTTTTAGCGATGTATAAATTATTATGTATTTTAATTTGTTGTTCTAAATGACATAATTGTTTTTTTTTCACATTATAATTGAACGTAAAGCGTTCGTAATCATTCACTCTCATACTCAGTGTTTAGATACTAAGATATTATACGTATATGTAGAGTTATTAACGATTATAAACATATATTTACAATAAATGGATTAATATTTATGTCATTGTTTAACTACTAAAATAAGCTTTATAATGATTCATAATTTAATCTGAATTAAAAATCATATATAATGTAGTTAATTCATATCAAATAAATGTTGTATATATTTTTTTGTATATGATAAATCATTATTGATAATATCACAGTCTCAATAAAAACTACAACCTGTATATAACCGACAACTAGGCTGAATGATGAAATGCTTTTGCTTTTCTCATAATATAGAAAAAAATACATTTAATTGAATAATTTTCGCGTGACACTTAACGTTGATTGAAATAAAAAAAAATATAGAAATCAAAGAACTACTCAGCTCAAGTAGACTTTTGCAAGCTTTTTTTAAGTCATCATTTCGCAATAAAGATACATATATAAATATCTTACGAAGAAAAACGCGACATAGAGTCGAGTAATATCTAATAACTTACCTTATATGATAAAGCGATAATAACTATGTGTAGATACAAATTAAACAACACAACAGAGCGAACGCCGCGCTTAAAAAAATATCTATAAATCTGTTTAAGAGTAAAAGTAACACCTTGAACTATTTGATTATATTAACCTCGTTCAATCATCTCTTTGTTTCCTTGTTTTTTAATCACGTTGATAGGCCGGTCAAACGTTACCTGATAGTAAGCGGTGACCACTGCCCATAGACATTACATTCTTACATAATTAATAACTAAAAATACAAACACATCTTATGTCTTAATCAAAATAACATCTCCACCGTCCATTCACCGTCCATTACGTCCATTGTTCGTAGTTACATCGATTTACTCACCGTTTAAGCCGGAACCCAACAACACTGTTGGTACTGTTATACACTGTTATAGTACTGCTTGGCGATAAAATATATGTGTGATAATTGGGTGGTACCTTCCCAGACAGGCTTGCCTAAAACTCCTACCACCAAGTATCTTATTAAAATAAAATTAAAGCAATATTCTTATAAGTGTAGATATATTGTTTGATTTATATAATAACTAGCTGAACCTGCGGCTTTATCTGCGCAAAATTTATTAAACTTTACCTGTAGTTTGTCTGACACAAACCGTTACCCTCTATTTTATCCGAGGGATGAATTAAATGAAGTTGCCTATGTCCTTTCTCGAAACTCAAACTATCTCCATACCAAATTAAATCGAAATCGATCAAGCGACTTGAACGTGAAGAGGTAGACAGAGTTACTTTCGCGTTTATAATATTAGTATAGGTTTACATTACTGTTTACATTGAGAAAAGTTAAAATTTAATTTAATTAACATATAAATATATATTTTTTATAATTATATGTAATACCCGAAAACTGTAATACGAGAAGACCCGAGATGGCCCAGTGGTTAGTACGCGCGCATCTTAACCGATGATTGCGGGCTCAAACCCCGGCAAGCACCACTGAATTTACATGTGCTTAATTTGTGTTTATAATTCATCTCGTGCTCGGTGGTGAAGGAAAACATCGTAAGGAAACCTGCATGTGTCTAGCTTCAACGAAATTCTGTCACATGTTTTCATTAACACGACCATTGATCAAATATATCGATTGAAATGAAATTGGCAAATTCATCTTCTTATAGTTATGATTATATACGGCCTTTAAATATCCAACTGCTAGGCTAACCCTCTCCCTTTGAAGAAAAGCTTTGGATCACATTCCCAGGAGCACGGTGTTCCAATTGTGCGTTGGATACTTTTGTGACAGAAGTAGAAAATTTGTTGAGAAAGTTGAACATTGAAAATAGACACATGGACGTTTCCTCACGATGTTTTTCCTCGCGAGATTAATTATAAAGACAAACTTTTTCTACATTCTAAATTTTTATGTACAAATAACGGGCTTCATAGGAATACGTGATCTATCATAAAGTTAATTTAACGCGGAGTCGTATATGACTATTGTATCTGACGCGTCACGAAAAGCAATTATTTTGAATATTTATGCATGAGATTGCATATAAAAATATAGCTAAAATTTTTTTTTTTAATTTTGTTTCTTTTAAAGTTCTATTTTTAAATTATAGATATAAAAATTACTTGGTGCTATTGCTTTGTGCATGCATCAGGTATTCTGCCGCCAATCAGCAATACTTAGTATTATTGGGTTCCAGTTTGAAGGGTGAGTGAATGAGTGCAACTACAGGCACAAGGGAGCTAATATCTTAGTTCCCAAGGTTAGGGTTAGGTAAGGTTAGGTGTTTATTGATTGTTAAAAACTACCGAATTGAAAATCAACTGATCAAAGAGATTATTTAAAATAAATATTTATATATTATATGCTCATACTATGTTTTTTTATTTTATTTTTATAAATTTTAAAAGTATTCTGGGATGTTATTGTAAAGCCGTTAACATTCAAAAGATACACTAACCCTGTGCACTCGGGCAAAAAGAGGTACAAGTCTTTTTTTTTCAATTTATTTTTTATTTGTACGTAGATAAACGCTACAGACTAATTAATCAAGGATTTTTTTAGTGCTCATAGGAATAGCAACATTTCATCCTACTAGACCATCGGCTTAAGAGATGCACTGTATGTTACATCATTAAACATATAAGTGTTACTTCTAAGTGAAGCTTTAGGACCTAAGTTATAAATTACACTAATAAGTAAATTATTTCAGTGGTTAAAGTCCATCCTTGTAGGTATCACAGGAACCTTATATATTCTGCCGCCAAGCAGCAATACTAAGTACTATTGTTCCAGTTTGAAGGGTGATTGAAAACAAAATATGTCAGTTTCCATGGTTGTTGGCAAATTGACGATACGAGAGATGGTTATTCATTACAGTGCAAAGCCGTGGTGACCATTTACCATCAGGTAGTCCATTTGCCAGTCTATCTAACTATGTCTAATGAATAAATAAATATAGAAAATATTTTCGAAGTGGATAGCTACGGAAAAAAAATGTGTCAAAATTTATTTAAGAATTCCTGATGAATATAAGGATCATACAGGTAATTCTACTGATATGTTCTGATGCTGCGTGCTGCATTGCTGGGTGACTCAGCTCGTGTTATTAAAGAGATGAAAGGATATCATCTTCCCATGTCTGATAACGAATTGATGCTATCTAGAAAGACTTAAACTTGAAAAAGTTTGTCAGATTTTCTGATAAAATTATTTAAAAAATATACCAATGTACTAAATTTGAATGTAATTGATAACATTTCGTTCCATTCAATTAAAAATATCGGTACCCAAAACGAGTCTGCGGTAAGGTAGGTATTAAAAAAACCGTATACGACTTTGATTATTTCCGAAAACAAGAAAATTGTAGATTTATTTTTATGTTTGCAGCCAAACACGAACAGAACAATACGATTTTAGCACATAGCATTCCAATAAAATTGATACATTTCGTTCTAAATTCAAACAGTACAGATCCACACAAACGTATAGACCCTTTGAAAAAACTAAAGACAATGCACCCACAGCAAAAAACGATCCGCATAAAATATCGCCTCACGTACGACGCAACGAATAAAGCCTTATGCAAACTTAGGCCACACCCCTACGGCCACGCCCACGTCATCGTACCCCGTCTCGCTCCCACGCCAACATTACCATATCTCTCTCTCGCGCAGATGCACAACGCCTACGCGTTTTCAGCGCACAGTTTTTAGTTGTCGTAAAGACATCGCGCGGATCCGTCGCCTCTAGAAAACATCGGCTGACAAAAAAACGTCGCAAAAAAATTAACCGGCGCTTTTTCATGTGGTTTTTTGGTCGCCGATAACGCTATCAACGATAGTAATGACATGTAATTGTGACGCGAGTGTTTCTATCTCGCTCGCGCTACCTTTTTTTGACTGGTGTTTTTTAGTGATGTGCGTGTAGTGTCCGTGTTGTTTTGTATTGTGAAGGTAATTATCGATAATCGATACGGTAATGAATCGTAAGTCGACTCTAGATGTCGTTTGTGCGTGTATGATGTATGAGTTTAGATATTTATCTAAGGATATTTTAGACTGTATTATATTCTAGTTTAGGAGCCTTGACTACATTAGTAACGCATAGTTAACCAATGTTCGATTTAATGTTTCCTACGGTTAGTCATAAACTCAAACTAAATCTATTTTCCAGTTAATAAAAAGATTGTTTAAGTAGGCTCTAAGTACCTCTGAATAATAATTTGAAGACTTGCGTCAGTCAAACTCGAACCTACCACCGTTTTGGAATATGGATTAGACTGTGAAGAATTGGAAACTGAGTAGTACCTATGTCAACCTTATTCTGGTACATATAGTTATTAATAATAATAATTGAATTTAATATAACTCACATTGTACTTATTATTACTATTATTTTAAAATTATTAATAAAATAATAAATATCAAAGACTGTCTGTTTAATTGTAATCACATTAGTGACGTCATAATTTTGTAAAACGTCACTTTTGACGTACAAATTTTAGTTTTATTAGTTATAAATAACATTATTTAAAGTTAAATTTATGATATTAAAATAAGTTGATTTTTTTAATAATATCCCGTCCAATTGTACGAAAAAGGGAAGACTTTAGATTTCCCACTGCTGGGTTAAGAAATACTCTCCTATTGAGGAGGAATTTCGAAGAGTTAGTAAAGTCAATTGACTAATTGAATGTAGAAGACAATAATTGTCAACTATGTTTAAATAGCGCAATAGCCAATATTACAAGCACTGCTTAACATAAATATAGTAATAATTAAGGTACTATTTTTAAACTGTCATCCATTGGGTTATTACAATTATTGCACACACATAAGTACTAAAAAGCTTCAGGCTATTGAAAAATTTTACCTAGATATTTATTTAAAATATATATTTCAAATAAACATTTATAAAAAATAACTTCTTTGTTAATTACTTAAATAATATTATAAGGATATTATAATGGATATTGAAATTTATATGTATTGTTGTACTACAAGATAATCTCTTAATTAATTTCACAGAGTAAGTGTACGACAACAATTAATCCCCAGGGCTTTTATACAATGTTTTATATGATCGATTACTATGATTCAAAGTCTAGTACCAGTCGAAATGTTTATTAAATATAGCAACATTACCTATTAAATACGGATCACCGGTTAGTCTCAGGTCTGAGCCAGATTTTCCTTTTTTTCTTTTTTTAATTAGTTTAATAATCGAACGTATGACCGATTCAATATCATAATCATACATAATCAGCCTGTAAATTTCCCACTGCTGGGCTAAGGCCTCCTCTCTCGTTGAGGAGAAGGTATGGAGCATATTCCACCACGCTGCTCCAATGCGGGTTGGTGGAATACACATGTGGCAGAATTTCGTTGAATTCAATATCAGTTGTTAAGAACAGTTATGTTTATATCAATATTATTAAACTATAGGAACAAAATCGTATCTCGCTGTTAATTCGTCGGTAAACGACTTATGTTGATATTATGACACGTGTATAATTATTATTGTCAAAGTCCTATGTGTCAAAAAGTTATTCTGATGTGTACATAACATAATATTAGCTAATGTAATATTGAAAAGCGATTTTTTTTTTTAATACAATTAAATATTACTTAAGTATCAGTTATTAGATAATACAAATCAAATGAGGCAAGTAAAAGCTCCTTGCATCTATATCGAAATTAATGTATTCCATCTTTATAATCGGCCTGTATCAGTCCATTGCTGGACATAGGCCTCACTCAAGGCGCGAAACTGAGCCCGATCCTACATCATCGCTCCACGGTGCCACAGGTCACCCTACAGTTTGTCAATTTACAATTGTCAAACTCTAGAACCTATTTGCCCCAACGGTTATCGGTTCTTCTATCAATCTGTCGAGTATATTCCAAAAGGTTAAATTATCAAAATAATTCTTCAATGTGTACGCATTTTAGATTTCAAAAATGTATCAGTTTGGAAAGAAATGCCTGAGTTCTGAGGAGAAATGGCGAAAACAAGATTAATAACTAAAATAATTATAACTTAATTTTCATCTCTACATCTAAGCGGGGAATATATTATTTGTCCTACATCTATTATGGTTCTTGAACTTATTCCAAGCTAGCTTTATTACCAATTGTACCAATTTTCTATCTATCTTTCTAAATCTATTTAAAAAAATGACTGTTATTTTATCTATCTAAGGTTTTTGATCCGACTTGTATTTTGATTTATTAACATTTAAGGGGTTAAGGCTTGATTACGTTATTAAATAATACAACTCTATAAAATGCGTTAGTATTCTGTATTGTTGTATTTCGTGCAATAATTATTTTTAATAAATTAACACGTGTAATAAAACTCGTGAAAAATATTAACTCTTGAGTTTATTGCTACTTTTATAATAAAATTAACATCATATACCGGTGATAGTTTGTATTTAATTTAAACCTATATAGTTCTTATATGTGCCTACTTGAATAAAGAATATTTTGATTTTCATAACGGGTAATCTTCACACTGAAGTCTCTTAACAAAATAAAACATTATCAGCCTTAGTTATGTTTATGTTTGCTTAGCGGACACTGGTTTCTCTCTTTCTGTCTGTTTCGATTAACCCTTTGAAAGAGCAAGACACAACACTGTTCAACTAATTGAACAACAGTTATTGATAATGTCTAATATTACATTTATTAAGAGTTCATTTGCTTAAGCGCGAGTCTCGAGATCTATTAGTCAAATTTCGGAAAGGTTTTCATTGCCTTCGATAGCCAATTTATTGAGAAAAGTTAAAAATAATATCGTTATTGAATAGAAAAAAGGGTTAAGCGCCAAAATTTTATTATTGGGAAATGAAGTTTAAAGTTAAGTTAATATACCTCATAAATCTAATCAAATTTATTCAAGTAAACATTGTGAAATGAAGCATTTTTGAATCGTCGATATTTAAATGCTACCACCGTTACGGAAAGCAGCCTTCGGCGAGAAGAAACGGCTAGAAACTCGCATAGTTGCTCTTTTCAAATAAACAGATTTACAATGCTGTTTTTTTACAATAATTACTGTCCTGTGATTGAACCTGAGCCTAAGTCCAGGCGTTTTTTTCTAAAAAGTATTGTTTTAATGAATAATAAGATTTATTTATAAATTTAGTCTTAATAAACTTTTTAAATATAGTAAATGGTAAATTGATTATATTTCCCGGTATCTTATTATATATGCGTATATCATTGTCCAAAACGTTCTCTGTACCGTAAGCAAACGGAAAGTAGGGATTACAAGTTCATTCATTTCATAGTATGTATATCAGCTTTTATGGAATATTTTTATATATTCTACTGTATAAACATTATATTATCATAAATATATTGTGAAGCGGCCGTTAATACACCTATTTCTTTAAATTTTTCGCGTAACTATATTCTAGGGCTAATATTGTAAATTGTTCGGATGGCTCTTTTCTGCAGAATAAATACTATTTTAATATCTGCTGCATTACTCCATAACAACGTTCCATATGACATAAGACTATGAAAATTACTAAAATAAACTAGTCTAGCAGTACTAATTTCTCAAATGTACCATTGGACGCTTGAGCGTTTCCTTTATTTCCACTGAAGATATAGAAATATCAAGTAACGACTTACAGGGAGAGAACAAATATGCGTAAAAGTAAAGATTTTAATACAATTTCGTGTACAAACAAGAACTGTATATTTTTTTATTAATATCTGGAATATAATGGAATATCGCTTAATTTTTTAACAGTTCATGTCTGATATGTCGCAGGCAGGGATAGGTCGGTTGCATTTTAATAAACAAAATACATATCATACGAGTTTGATTGAATGAAGCACTATTAATTTTGTTTTTGCAGTCTCATTGTTTTTAAGGCTTTTTGTTTTTAGTCTGTGCCCACAAATAAAGAAGTATATTTTTATTTTACAATATCTAAATAATCTAATATTTAAAACTGAAACTATCCGGAATAGGATTTCGACGGATTCAGGCACGGTTACGGATACGAATTTATTCGAAATAATAATAGCCGTATCCGAAATCGGTAAAATATTATACACATAGCCGTATCCATATCCAGAACCGAAATAACACTAATAACTCACATAAATTTTAACGGAAAATTACAGTTTAAAATCCACAATTGAAATTTCGTGAGCTAATATCGTGAACCTGCATGCGGTTGCACTTCTAGTACTCGACGTTGCCCAGCAGTGGGATTTTTTTGTCCACACACAGAAACACAAAGGTATATTACATAATTGCATTTAGTGTATACGAGATACATATGTTATATAAACTCTACACGGGACACGATTGTGAAATGCCAAATAGTATTAAGCATCAATTACAATAATCATTTAAGGAAACTCTCATCTAAATAACGTATTAAAGAAGGTTTTATATCACGAGTGAAGTGGGAAGCGTGTTTATCGAATAGTACTGCAGCTGGTCGATAAAAATTTTAGCAACATTGTCACTAAGTATCCGTTGCACTAAGTCCCTTATTAGTTCAATTATTTTTATGACTTTATGTTATACAGCGTGTTCGGCATTTCCTATAATAAAATAATGTTGGACAACATTTCATAGAGTTTTGATTTTTAAGTATTTTAATGATATTTTTAATTTGATATAGTAATGAAAATTAACATTTAAAAACGATAATGTGGGATGTGATTGTATTGTGAAAATATCTATATGAATGTGATTTCGACGCGAATTTTAAATTTCGAAAGACTCTTAATTTTATTACAACCGATCTATTTGTTTTTTTTTTTAGGAAAAAGCAAAGATGTTAAAATCCACATTATACACCGATTCAATTCTGTCGGGAGTTAATAAAAAAGCGTTATCTCGTTCTTTCACGGATAAATAATTACCCAGCGTGTTAATAAGCATTACGTTTAATTATCTAGTCCAAATCCAAGATTTCATGTCACAGATATGCAAAAATTAACATTCGATATTTAAATTACAAAAAAAAAAAATTACAATAACATGTAAACACGAATGTGCTATCTTTAAATTGTTCATCCAAGCGTTTTAAGTAGTTTAAGTGTTATATTCAAGCGAGCAATGCCCATGATTTCATTTGCAGAGACTATGAACAATTTCTGCCCTTCTGGATTTTGAATAATCCGATTTAAACGTTGCGTAAGTTTTTATTGCGAAGATTTTGGATAGCAATCCGTAAATGTCTTACAGCTGGAAACATAGACGACTCGATATAAATTTACTAAGACATATTATAATATATTTTCAAGAATTTCAATAGTAAAGTTAAAAAACCCATCTGGAGATGAACCATTGTTTGTTTTAGCAGATTAAATAAATAAATAAATATTGGACAACATCACATACATTACTCTGATCCCAATGTAAGTAGCTAAAGCACTTGTGTTATGGAAAATCAAAGATTAATACTATAATGACCTTTAGATTAGTATAATTAAATAAATTATATGAGATAGTATATTTTGATAATGAAATGATTGACAATATAAATTACGATTAAACATACATTTTTTTTTAAAGATTTTTTTCCGCTGAGTTTCGTTTGCCGGTTCTTTTTAGATCAGGCGATATTTGACAATCAATGAGCAAGAGTCTTATCATTTGAATTTAAATAGCTTCTTTTTATCAAAATCAAAATACACTTTATTCAAGTAGGCTTTTACAAGCACTTTTGAATCGTCATTTAACAAACTGTATTAAGTTGATCTATCAATTAGGAATGTAGACTCTACCGAGAAGAACCGGCAAAAAACTCTTTACTATTTTTCAACATTTAAAATACAAAGTTATGTTAGTTAAATATTCATATATGTATATATTATATCCTGCCTGAAAGTCCACGTTTTTTTATCATCTATGTATATCTATGTACATATGTATATAATAGCGAAATACCACTCACTGATTAATCATGAAATCTCAGAAACCATAACACCTACTTGAAATTTGGCAGGTAGGTTCCTTATGGAGCGTTTTTACGAAACTCCGCTCCCAATGGGGGTAAAACAGAGGTTGGAAGTTGTATTAAAGTCCTGTGTTTTTGAAGTAAGAGACTTGAAATTTAAAATATATGCTCTATCCATGGTGTGGAAGTACTAATAATGATTATTTAGAAATCAACCCCAATTTGGGGTTAAAACAGGGGATGCTAGTAATATATAATTTAGGATAACACGTTCTTTTATATCTTCTTAAGTTAGAAGTTACATTCGTCATTGTCTACAAAACGTTATAAATATCATTCTAAATCATAAAATCATCAAACGAAATATATTACTTCGTCAAACGTAATATTTTCCTCGCAACATGTATTTATGGTGAGTTGTTTTCGTTTGATTTTTATTATTTATTGCGCAGCTAAGTACCGACTAATTGGAATATTCGCGCAATTGTCTGTTTTAATTATTAACGATTTATAATTTCGGCGATGTTTTTATATGAAATGATACATAATACGAAACCGTTTGAAATAAATAATAACACGTCTTAGTGTATTTATATATAGAACAGTTGTTTTGGTTGGTTTTCTGTAAGTTTGCTCATCGCTCAACCGATTGAAACTCTATAAATGTTCTTGATAATTGCGTGAAGGTTTTACTATTGACTTAACTGTAACAGTCAGTATATGGGTATCCCATTGCTGGACTAACGCCTCCTTTCCCTTAAATGGCACAGCTTGGAGCTAATTCCACCACGCTGCACCAACGTGGATTGGATACAAATGTTACAGAATTTCATTGAAATGATACACGCGGGTTGCCTCACGATGTTTTCCGTCACCACTGAGTACGAGATGAATTATAAAAACGAATTAAGCACATGGAAAATCATAGGTGCTTGTCTATATCAAAGTAATATCAATGTATATATATAAATCTAAATTAAGAAATTCAATATTAAATTATTGATTGCCAAATTGTACCACCAGTTGGTATGTACCATCATGCCATATCCAGTAGGATGTCATGTATTTGCGCGTACTACCGTGTAGTACCGACGGTCGGCCTGTAACTCCACGCCTCCCTTGTGGGTTTCAGGGTACTTAGAATCTTTTCAATTCCTTCGCCTTCAAGCGCCCTAGGCTGCAACAGCTTACGATATTTATCACGTTTTATTAAGATGTGGAAATACGTCATTGACCTTACCGATGAATACGCCGCGAGAAAATCTCCCCTGTGCCCTGCATTTAGGTAGAGAAGTGTCACACGTCCGTTCAGTAACATCTCGTCCCGCACAGATTTATTAGTCACCAGACAAAGTTATTTAAAAGACAAATTTAAAAGCAAAAATCGATGTTCTGCTAAAATAAGCCAATAATAATAAATATTCGACTGCAATAACAAATGTAAATTGAACAAATCAGTAAAAACATAAACAAACCTTAGATTATTTATTTCATGCGATTTGCTAATAACTCCGGTATATTGTACACTACTAAGAGTTTATGATTAATATACGTTTATTTATAATACAACACTATTAAATTTAACTATTTATTTCCACTTTAATTTTACATCCAAAATTCCGATAACAGCTTCGTCGACGTTCAAAACGCCATTTTTTCGCAAATCCATGGTGAATATCATAGATAATCAAGCTCTCGACCAATGATATCGCGTCAATTTGCTGTCAAATGTTGTTTATTTGGCTTTTTTCCTGTTATGGTTAAGTTATGGCAAATATGTTTTAAATTTCAATGAAAAATAAAATATTAACATTGTATTTGGCATATTCTATAGTAATTATAATTAAATAACATCTTATAAAGCGTTAAATTTGAATTTTTTTTTTTCGAATAATAATAATTACATTTAGCTTATAACTGTTTTACCGTTCATTTACATATTCATGTTTTTTTTACATTTATATACTATAAGTAAATACAGTTAATTTATAATTAATTAAGCATAACAGATAAAAACTATAGAATTCAGATCAATTAAGTTTTCTCAAATTAAAATAAAAAAAACTCGTTAAAATTAATTAAATAATAAATAATTACTAATTGAGACGAAATCTCGTTGGCAATGTACAGCGAAACTATTATACGTACATTGTCAAATCATATTTAAAATCTAATTTCCCATAAGTAGGGGATTTTATAGTATTTAAGGCTTTTTCGTATTAAATTACCATCTTTAATAAATGAATAATAATTGTTGAAAAAAAACATCATTTTTTTTCAATTAACGTATACTTTTTGGTCCGTTTCGAAAACTGGTTCTTCCATGCCACTTCTCCCCTACCATATTTGTGCTTAAGTGTTTCTTAATTTCCAACGTTACTACTTAAGCCCTGTGCCATAGCGTGATATAATTTGGTCTACAACCTTTCACCGTGTCTATCTTATGTAAAGATATATTTACCAACCAGACTGCTTGATCCTAAGGTTAACTCAGAATACGAAATGGCCTTAGAAAAACCGCGACAACGTCCAAACATAATTTTACGTGCATTTTAAAAACGTTTATGACATAAAAAAATATTAACAAATCCTTTGAGATTTTATATGAAAGAATTGAAACACGAAAAATTGCAAACTATCCTCAACAACAATGATTAGGTTTGTACTGGACTGGACTTTGACCATTTTAGAACTCATTTTGTACTTTAGAATAACAACAATCCATTGAAAAATATACCATCGTGTTTAATATTACTTGCTTACTAAAAAGCCTAAAATCGAAACTCATAATATGCGCTCAAAATGAGCAATTCCAGTATACACCGACCAGTCAGCCGCGATGCTTTGTCAACGACAGACCTCGCCTTAATATACCATAGTTTATTACGTACGATATTTATTTAGTACGATATAAAATAAATTCTCGTATTGCCAGCTTAGCATAACATACATTAAACAACATCAAATAAATGTATCTATATTACGGATGTTTCCATTCCAATTTTATATTTTTATTTAAAATAGTTAGGCAGACTGACAAACGGGACAGCTGATGGTTTGTGGGCACTACCGCCCATAGAAATTGGCACTGTAATATCAAACATCCCATATTTTTCCACTACCAATCGTAATTAAGTATTTATGTCCATAATCCATGAAGTTACACTTAACCATGCCAATATACTTTTGGGTGGTATAGTGGTAGCCAATTGTATGTACCATATGTACATATAATTCCACCTCACGAGCCGAGATGGTCCTGTGGTTAGAACGCGTGCATCTTAACCGGTGATTGCGGGTTCAATCCCAGGCAAGCACCACTGAATTTTCATGTGCTTTATTTGTGTTTATAATTCATCTCCCGCTCGGCGGTTCAACAAAATTCTGCCACATGTGTATCCTGCATTGGAGCAGCGTGGTGGAATATGCTCCAAAACTTCTCCTCAAAGGAAAAGAAGGCTTTAGCCCAGCAGTCGGAAATTTACAGGCTGTTAATGTTATGTTATAATTCCACCAGTCAAGATGAAAATTTCAATAATGTCCCGGTTAATATACTTAAGTGTCTAATTCTCGGCGTTTGATGCTATCAACGATTTTAATAAATCTTTATGATTAATTATAAATCGTTACGTGGTTTACACGTGTTCGGTTTGCGTCAAAGCTCATATATCATATTAATATATAGTATATAGTAATACATGTAAAATATGTGAGTATCTATATAAAGTGTCATATTTAAAATAATGAGATCAATTTTTTTTTTCATGGCATTGATTGGCCACCAGCATATGGGCCACCTGATTGTAAGTGGTCACCACTGTCCATAGACAGAAACGCTGTAAGAAATATTAACCATTCCTTACATCACCTATGCGCCACCAACCTTGGGAACTAAGATGTTATGTCCCTTGTGCCTGTGATTACACTGGCTCGCTCACCCTTCTAACCGGAACACAACAATACAGAGTACTGTTATTTAGCGGTAGAATATCTGATAAGTGGGTGGTACCTACCAAGACGGGCTTGCACAAAACCCTACCACCAAGAAAAGGTAAAGGCCTCCTCCAAAGATGCCCATACATCTCTATCTCTTGCTAAGACAGTCCAGTTTGGGCCGGCTGTCCATCTGAGATCATCTTCCCATCTAGTTAGTGGTCTACCTCGGCTTCTCTGGCCCGTCGGGCCCTTCCACGATGTCACTCTAGCGGTCCATGTTTCATCTTTATATCTCGCGACATGGCCAGCCCATTTCCATTTCAGTTGTAGTGCATGCGTTAGAGCGTCGGTCGCTTTGGTATTCTTATTATATCTTACTTATCTATCTTCCTTATGCTGAGCGTGCTTCTCTCTAGCCCTCTTTGACAGGTACCGATTTTATGGGTGGCTTCAGAGGTGAACTTCCACGTCTGGCACCCATATGTCAAACGTGGTGCCTTTGTTTTGATGTCTATCGGCATATTACTTTTAAATATGTCTCGTAGTTTCCAATATTTAGTCCACGTTGATTGTACCCTTCTTTCTATTTCTAGTGTGCCGCTGTTTTTGTCAAAACTTATCAATTTTCCCAAGTAAATGTATTTCTCAACATGCTCGAGTGGCTCTCCATTGATAATTATGGGTTTTTTTCCATCTGTCGTTGGTCATTACCTTGGTTTTTGTTAGGTTCATCTCTAGTCTCACCTTAGTACTGGCTTCGTGTAGAGACTCTATCATGTATTGCATCTGGCCGACTGTCTCTGATAGAAGGACTAGGTCGTCTGCGAACCTAAGATGACTTAAATAATTACCTTTTATATAGAGTCCTAGTTTATGCCAATCCAGCTCACTAATTATATTTTCCAGGATTGATATAAATAGTATGGGAAAAAGTGGGTCTCCCTTTCTTACTCCTTTTTTTATAGGAAAATTGTCGTGGGCCGATTGTCTCGAGTTTGTTCCTACCTTTATTGTTATTATATATACTTTGAATGGCTTTTATGTATACTTCCTCCACTCCTTGCTCTACCAAGTTTTCCCATATGCTATTGTGTAAACGGAGTCGAAAGCTTTTTGGTAATCAACAAAAGTCAAATATAGAGTTCTCTGCTGTTCTTGGTACTTTTCTTTGACTAGCTCAATTATGTGGATGTGGTCGATTGTTGAAAAACCTTTCCTAAAGCCCGCTTGCTCTACCGGTTGTTTTGTTTCTAGTGTTGTAGTTATTCTTTTGTTTATAATTGTAGAGAACAATTTGTAGAGGCTGGGTAGTAGGCTGATTGGTCTATAATTTTCAACATTCTTGGGGTCTCCTTTTATATACAATAGTATAATATTTGCTTTTATAGTTATTATCGCTTCGTTTGTGATGTTGTCAGAGCCTGGACATATTTCAGCTTTAAGTTTTTTAATTGTTTCTATAAGGCTAGTATAAAAATAAAATAAATCATTTTAAATTCTATTTTCTATTTTATGGTGTATTAACTTATATGGTTTAGTTCTAAGATACCGCCAGAAAACAACACATAGAATTATTGTGTGATTTGAATGAGTCAGTTCAATAACTTCAGTTCCCAAAGTTCTTAAAGTTCGTGGCGATGTAAAAATGCTTAATTCGTGTGTGCCGTACAAGGAATATCACCAATTTTATTCTACGGCTTTTTAAGATAGAAGTGACTTGCTATAAATTTAATATAATTTATTAAAATGATGATTTAAAGTTGCTTATAAGGGAATATTGAATAAAGTATTATAGGGAATAGTTTTCAACCGAGACTTTGCCCTCGTGTCTAAAAGGGAGGGAAGTTTTATGTACAAAAAGTAGCCTATGTTCTTCCTTGGCGTACTGTGATTTAGTGTAACAAACAGACAGACATTCGTATTAGTACAGATAAGTGATTTTAATATATTGTTAAAGCTATCGGCTACCCTTTTTATTATATTATTATACTTTATATTGGGATATATTTCGTGTATTTAAATGTTTTTTAAATTACGTTGTGACGTCAGCTTATGGCTTCATCGTCTTCACAATCATATAAATCAATTTCAGGCGTTTCGTTATCACAATTCTTTACACATATAATACATATATATGCTCTACATATATATTTTATATATACTAAATATACATACATCGTCTATTGTTTGATCATTTTTTAATAGAATTTCCCGAAATTTGACAAGATTATCCATATTTAATGAAAGTTTTCAGGACACTCAGAAATGTATTTATCAATAAAATCGCACGGACGTAGTCGGTTGTATAACTTGTATATAACCACAATATTATAATATTATATCAAGTCTTTTATTATTTATACGTCTCAAAAATTAGTGGCCAACGGTTGTCCTCTAAGAAAACGCACACAACCAAAGTAGTATGACGTTTGGGGAGTGTCAAGCGTAGCTGTCACGCACACCAAGATGATAAAGTTGGCTCGTTTTCTTTTTAGTTATTTTGTAGTGCCACCCTCTATCTATATATATAAATACTCTGAGAACAATATAAATGGCGAAATCTTTATATATAAGAAGTAGCATCTTTATATAAAGGTCCATCTTTCAATTATTAAAGTATAATTTTTCCATACAAGTCTCGCTTAAAACTCTTTTAAAAAGTAGGTATTAACGGTTATTATGCATGAGAGAGATCTGCCAAAATATCAATGGGCGGAGCGCCTGGGCGTGTCTAGGGGCGTGGCTTACCGGTTATTGAACCCTAGAGGATGCGATAACAAGCCTCTATATGGTGAGGTTTAGTAAGACCATTTGCAATTCTATGACCGCTAACTACGGAAATCCTTGTTAAATACGCAATTAACGTTCTTAAGCACTGGTATTAAAGTTTATAATAGCTTATCAATGTACCTTCGTTGTGCATGGTGTTCTTAAAGACGTCTAGTTAAAGATCAGGTTAATTTCTGTAAAGATAGCCTTAAAACTGTGTTTAAATTAAATTATGTTTGGACGACTTTTGAGGTATTCCGGGTATGATTAAGTTATCGCTCCGATATTTTCTGTTCAATCCTTATGTCATATTTCGACGATTAACTATACAGATAACATTTTTAATTTTTTTTTTTTAATATTGTAACATACACGTGTCAAAAGGTATTCTGACACAGATGTTTTTTTAATTCCGTAATAGTAGAACCTAGTGCATTCAATATGTAATCTTAATTACTATATTTATATATAAACTTAGATACTATGAAAGAGTGTAGAATATATGTATGTAGGTGTATGATGTAAATTATTTTGAATACCTACTGGGTATATATTTTCTAATAATTTGCTACTACAACTATATTAATACAGTTATGAACGCTTGTTATAAGTAGATGTTGAAAAAGAGTAACTATTTACTGAGTTTCTTGCCGGTTCTTCTCGGTAGAATCGACATTCCGAACCGGTGGTAGCTTTACTTTAAATAGTTTGTTAAATGGCGATTCAAAAGTGCTTGTAAAAGCCTACTTGAATAAAGTATATTTTGATTGTGATCGAGTGGGTCGATGGTCCCCTATATGTACATACATATCGGACTATCGGTTTTACACAGGGAATTAATATAGAAAATGATATGATATAAATATAATTTATACCCTGTAACACTCACGAATAATATAAATTTCTACCAGGGTCTTTTTTTTTAGAATTAGATTATTAGTTCTGGAGATTAACAATAACTAAAATAATTAAAATTAATACAGTCTTTGCCTCAGAGACAGAGCCGAATTGAACTTGGGCACCTATGAATTTGGGGCCCTTTTGATATTTTTTGGTTTAATTTGGTAAATTGTTGGTTCTTCGGGGCCCTCTCAGGATGGGGGCCCGGGGCACGTTCCCCATGTACCCTATCGTAAAGACGGCAACGCTCAGAGGCGGGCTTTTTCATTATATTGGTTACGAGTTGCCCGTTCCAAAGTCAAACGATTAAAATAAATATTTTTTTAATTTTATAAGACACTAATAAAAAAGGCCGAGAGGCCGAAAATTAACAATGATGTAAAAAATCAAACTATTGCTAAGAATCATCCGAATGACGTTAAATTTACCTACAACAAAATCTTTCAAGCCTTATAACCGAAGGTATGCGTCGGTACTGCGTATGTTAATAATGCTATGTATATTGTTTCAGATGCTGGAAAGAATAAACTCGGACGAATGCGTCGCTATTAAATTTACAATAAAAAAAATATACCCGTCATGAGATGTACTTAGTGCAATATTAATATCAATTAACTATATTAATAATTCAAATAATAATTTAAATGGATTCAATTCAATTGAACAGTGCCGTTTTATAAACATATTATTTAATAATTCTTATTATTATTAATAATTGTTAGTGTTCGTATTATAAATGTAATCGGATAAGTGAACTGTGTTAAAGTGAATATCATAACAATGACTTGAACTTAAATAAATTAATAATTTATTTTCAAATTAAAATTAACATGATAGCAGATATAAAAGTGTAACTAGATTGAAATGTTTTCAAGTGTTTGTGATAAAATGCGGTATTTATGAGTGACTGTTGCGAACAGAGCTGCGGGATGTACACCACGTGGTACAGCCGCGGGGAGGGTGGTATGCACCACCACCAAATGGGGCAACTGTACCACGGCGCGCCCATGATAAAGACGGAGGCGGGAGTAAACAGTGACTGTATGATGGCGGTTGATTACGCTCCACCCATTAAGGTTAGTCTAGATAATTTTAAATTAATATCTTATAATTTATACTGTTAAGTATGTGTTGAAAGTAACTTTGTATTAAGTAACGTACTTAGTACTTTGACGTAGTCTTATTCTCTTAACTTGGTGGTAGGGCTTTGTGCAAGCCCGTCTGGGTAGGTACCACCCCTCATCAGATATTCTACCGCCAAACAACAGTACTCAGTATTGTTGTATTCCGGTTTGAAGGATGAATGAGCCAGTGTAACTACAGACACAAGGGACATAATATCTTAGTTGATGGCGCATTGTCGATGTGAGGAGTGGTTAATATTTCTTGCAGTGCCATTATCTATGGCGTTAGTGAAAACTTACCATCTAACGTCATTTAAAAAAAAAAACTAAAGTCCACTTACGCTAAGAGAATTAATACTCTGTTTCGAGAACAAATTGTCAAATGGGTTTCTCTCTTAAGAATTATAACAAGAAATTTAATGATTAAATACTGTCCGCTTAGAAACTATTTATTTATTTATTATGTTTGCTAGTAATTTTTACATAGGTCATTCTTACATACATATACAATTATATATATTCTAAATTATGTAAAATAATTTAAAAACAATCACTACATGCTAATTAAACTATTAATTACTATTGCTTACCACGACAAGAGTGAAAAAAGATCAGAACAAAACAATGAAAAATGAGAAAAAAATTAAGATTCAGTCATAATAATATACTTTACTTCACTGTTAAACAATTTTGATCATTGTATGTTTTTTGTAAATTGTCTTCGAGTTTCATTATAAGATATGTACCTAATTAAATTCCACGTTTACCGTTGTATGTGCATATTAGTTTATTGTACAATTTTAATAAAGTTTACTGTATATTTACCTAATTAAGGCTAGAGTAGTCAATCAAAGACATAAATTATTGTTTAATTATGATTTCTCTTTCTGTCATAAATGATTTGGCGTGCGGAAGAAGAAGACAATACTATTTTACTAATTGTGGTAGAGCTTTGTACGACCCTGTCTGTTTAAACACCACTCACTTATCAAATATTCTACTGTCAAACAGTAATACTCAGTATTGTTGTGATACTCCTAGCATTGGTATAAGGAACAAACACAAACTTGTTACTCCTGTTACTCAACTGCTTAGAGTCAGTAACTCTTTTGTGGGGCAATGTATACGGTTTTACAACAGGATTCCAGAAAGCGTTCAAAATGATTCTGTTGCCAAATTAAAAAAAAAATGTGAAGGAACGCTTGTGTGCGAAAGGATACTATACAATTAGTGAGTTTATGATTGTTAGCACACCTTGGGGATGAAACGATCGCCTCCTGGCTATTTCTAATCATATTCAATATATGTACTTAATTAGATTGATAAAAAAAAAGACCCGCTGAGTTTCTTTCGCCGGTTCTTCTCAGGTCAGGGTGTTTCCTTTTCCGAACCGGTGGTAGTGTTAATTTGACTATCAATAAGTAAGTATAATGCTTCTATATTGAATAAAGGAATTTGAGTTTGACTTGAGTGGATGAGTGAGCTAGTTTAACGAGCATGAGGGAAATAACATCTTAGCTCCCAAGGTTGGTGGCGCATAGGTGATGTAAGGAATGGTTAATTTTTCTTACAGCGCTGATGTACATGGGAATTTATGACCACTTACCATAAAAAAAAAAACAAATTGCCGGCAAAACAACATTTTAAAAAATAGAATAGACAGATCTCCAATAAAAGTTCATAACTGTAATTTTTTAACTAACTTGTTTACTAGACTAGAATCGATGAGCCATATTTTGATTACTAATACAATTAATTTCTATCAACGAAACGAAACTTTATGCGTTATGTAATACCGAGTTCAGAATAAGATTTAATCTTGATTTATTTATAAGAAGAACTAACAAGTATTACGTTTATGTTTTTTACAGTCACCTTTTACTCATATAAAAGAATCTTATTCCGCGAAAAACTTGTAAAGCAGTATTTGTAAAAACTAAGCTATGCCTCGAGTTATATTCACTTCATCCCGCATCAATGCGTAAGTTGCGTTAGTAAAGCTGATCGTCCAGTGCAGCGTTTGCTATACGATGCTATATTCACATATTTTTCATTATGCAGTTCAAAAATATTATTCTATGTTAATTTATTAATTTTATTTAAACCTTTATCCTATTTCTTGATGAGCTATTTTTTTTTTAAATCACGTGGATTGGTTTGAACGTAACAGAGATATTTTATTATGAAACAGAGATATTTAAACATGGGCTATCAGATTTATATTATTATTATTGAATATTTTTTTATTTAGTTTCATTTTAACATTCAAGTTATATTATATAGGTTTTATTTTTTATACAATTGGTAGTCAAACGGGAAAATGGCCTCTTTATTGTGTGGAGAGGTCACCACGGCCAATAGAAATCGGTGTCGTATTTAATTTAAACTATTTCTTACATCGACAACGCGTCATCAACCTTGAGGACCACGAAGTTATGCACATTGTGCTTGTAGTTATATTGGCTCACTCATCCTTCAAAGGGAACCCAACAATACTAATTATTACTATTTGGCGGTGAATATACGATAAGTGGGTAGGACTTACCAAAATGAATTTCTACAAAACCTTACCAGTAAAAGTATATTTACATTTTATGAGTCTCAATTAACTCCGGTCGGATAGCTGTTCCATCTTATTTTGACTCTACAAGACCAACACACGTACATGGTACACACACATAAAGTTAATCTGATTAGTAAATAAGGATTTCTGAAACAACAGCAAAGAGTTGAATTATTTCCTAGTGACTTCGTGCTCAGAATTCAGCAACGCATATGATATTTATAATTTTTTTTCTGTGTACTCTGAATTAATCATAAATTATTATTTTATGCATCGAGTCTTTGTATAACCTTAGCGCACCCTCTATCTTCTTATATCTCTCATAACGTTGTGGTGCGCATGCCTTAAATGCGTTTAATGAGATAGTTCCGTTCCTATTAGGTTTGGTTCGACAGACAGACACTACTCTTATCATTCGATATAGGGAGTAAAAACGCATAGTATAGATCTTTAAATAGTACATTTTACATTCCAATCGGAAGCTATAATATGTTTGTGAGTTCATTAACCTTATAATTTTTTTTTCCTTGCATCTTATTCTGGTATAACCAATGCATGCTTAGATCTTCTAAATAGAATAAGTACGTAAAGTTAGGTATATAACTTCAATCTATGTATTATATTTATACAATATGTAATATTTATTATTTATTTAATTTTACTGCCTCGTTGGTCGTAGTGCCTTGATATAAGGCCGCAGATCCCGAGATTTTGACTTCAGTCCCTAGGTCAGGCCGATAAAAAGTTTAATTGGGCTTTTCCGTCGAAAAATTCTCAGTCGCAGCCCAAAGTCTGGAAGTTGGTAGTGTGTACAATCCCGTACCTCGCAAAGCGAGCAAAGCCGTTGGTGCACCTGAACTATTTCCGGTCGGGTCGGTGTAACTGCTAAAATCATCCATAAGCAATCATCCATATTTCTCATTTATGTCATACATATTTATACTAATGAATAAACGATATAAAATTATTATAATTACCTACATTTTCTTGCTAAACGCACTCATTATTTTTATGAATTAATTCCACCCGTAGGAAGCCAGGGCGGGTCGCTAGTATATAATATACTTATAAGAATCACTTGCGGCTATGTGCATGCGTGCTTACGCTAGCATTACAAATTTAAATTAGGAATAAAATTTGTAAAGAAATTGCCCATTTATAAATATAAATGTTTTTATCTTAAACGAAGCATTTTAATTAAAAAATAAAATCCAATCACCAAAAAGGAAACTAAATGAAATAAACATTTAAAATAACAACACTGTAATTATTATCCCAGCATCCTCAACCGATCGGGATGCTTCCACGATCATCAGCCGTTATCTTAAACTTTAATTACACCGCCACTGTTAACTCGCCGCGCAAATATGTCAAAGTGACTTGTTGTAAATCTAAACATAACAGAGTTAATGTGGCTCTGGACACACGAATGGGAAATAGTCCTGAGCTCAAAGCAATCTTGTGTTCATTTATTTCGATAGAGCATATAGGTAGAGCAGCGCGTTGAATTCAAATTAAGACTTTATAGGAGATTTTTTTTTTATATAGAAGACGCCTAGGGGTCTTATTTTTGTAGTAGGTAGGCGGATAGGCCAATGACCGCCTGATGTTTAGTGGTCACCACCACCCATAGACATTTACGCTGTGAGAAATACTAACCATTCCTTATTGCTAATGCGCCACGATGAATACCTGATGAGTGGTTGGTACCTATCCAGACGGGCTACCCTACCAACTACTTTATAAAAAATAATATAATTATGTTTTATCGCCTTATTACATGAGCCGAGATGGTTAATTGGTAAAAACGCAAGCATCTTAATCGATGATTGCGGGTCAAAGCCAGGTGAGCACCGCTGAGTTTAAATGTCCTCCTCAAAGGGAGAGGAGGCTTTAGCCCAGCAGTGGGAAATTTACAGGCTGCTAATGTTATGTTGTTATGTATACCCTGAAACTGTTTCGAATAGGTATTCAATGAACATACATTATTTATTCTAAGTCAATTGTTGGCAGCTGCATTTCTTACAGAAACAATTATGAGGCTGTTGTTAACTTACGTTTATCAGTCTTCCATGCTGCTTTTAATTAAAAATTTGTTACATATGTATCTTCCAATACAATAATATTATTGATAATTTTGAATAATAACAGTATTACAAAGGTAATACTCATTTAAATTATATAAAAGGATACACACATTATGTAACGATGTTTTAATTGCGATGCGAACATTCGAAATTCGAATTCTTTTTTTTTCTCAAAAAAAAAAGCAATTGTTACGACAGCTAAACCAGTTTACAGCATTCGTATGAACCGTGCATTTGTTTTTATTTAAAATTAACGATGGCTTGACATTTTAAAACGCTAAATTAATCGCCTATGTTAATTTCTTAAAACGAGACCCACCGAAGAGTATTTATCAACCAATGAATGATTTAATCACAGCATGCACAGATTTCATTTGCTTCATTTCTATTTATAATAGTTAAATCTCGCGAAGCGCTTCAGCGCTGAAAGTCATAGCTTTGTAATTTTATATTTTCCTAAAATAATCAGAGCCTATTGTTATATAAATATATTTGAATACTTACGGATATTACAAAAGGGAAAGTTTAAACATATATTGCACAAATATCTCTTTAATAAAAACATTAAATAAAACATAACCTTTATCCCAATTTTTGATAAGCTATTTCTTTACACTTGCCTATATATTGTAAATTAAATTTATTGTTAAATAAATAAGATTTTTATTTCTTTGAAGTGTATTTAATTTCCCTGATAACATTTATTTATAGATTCAACCTAACTTAACATAAATACAATTTTATGAAAAAACTATAAACTATATCATAGAAATATTAATTTTATTGTTTTGTAATTGGCAAATTAATAATAGCAATTATATTAAATTCATTATAAATTAAATGATATTGAAAATAAAATATTCCGCGATCGAAAAGTTTTCTAAAATTGAAGTAAGAAAATAAGTAATTAGGTAAATAAGTAATTAATTCCTTAAATAAAACATTATTTTCTTACAGACTTGAATGCAACTTGAATTTATAATGACAGAATTTTATAACAAAATTACTTAAAGCGAGTCGAAGATGTAAACACCAGTCTCACTTTAGAATATTATTACTATTAAAAAAAAAAAGTTTTTATAAATATCAGACTGAGAAGCATTCTAGATCATTCCGAATACCTTCCAAGTAATTAAAGATTTTTATTTTTTATTGTTTAAACGATAAATGATGGATATACATTTAAAATAAATCCCGGGACGGACAGACAGCATGCTTGCACGTCCCAGACTCGATATATTTACTTTTAATTATAACTAGTCTGCGAGTTAATAATTGAATTTATAATTTTATATCATTGTCTGAGAGAGCACACTCATAGCTTTAAAGTCATTAGTCGATCAGCTGACTTGGTGGTAGGGCTTCGTGCAAACCCGTCTGGGTACCACACACTAATCATATATTATTTATAAAGAATGATTCAAATTACTTACGGTCCTAATGTCTGTGATGGTGGTGACCACTTATCAACTGGCACATTCACGGCTCGTCTAACAATTTCTTTAAAAAAAAAAAACTCAAGTTAATGAAAACATTTTTATGTCCTTGTGTTTATAATTCAATTCGAGGTTGACAGAGATAGAAATATTTTGAGAAAATCTGTACGTTTCCTTTGGAATTTCGGCGTTCATTTATCTGCAACGGCCTCCACTAAAGATCGGTAGAAGAACCGTGGTACATTTGTAGAAACGTAACATACTGCATCAAAAGTGGTCTTAACACAAGTAAATTCGTCCAAGTGATTTTATTATTGGGTCAATTGAGATTACGATGAGGAGTAAACATTTTGGTTCCTCTGGGTACTTAGATTAGTTTCCCCAAAATCAAATTAAATTATTTATTGCCATGCTACTTACAATTCTATTCAAAAGATGAACAAGTCAGAGTTTAATTATAGAACTTACCTATAGATTCTTAAACGCTAATCAATATTGCGCGCCTGACTCTTGTAAATTCTAATTGGTCGATGGGTGCCGACGACGCTTTAATGACCAATGAGCATTTTTTTACAACATAAAAAAAAACTCTATCAACCAATCATAATCAACGAAAGTAATAATTGTAACAAATATTTACAAAACGCAAGTTAAGTATGAACAAAAAGAACAGCGTTCGATTTTTTTAAACGATTCAATTAAAATTATCAACAATAATTTACCTCTCGGCGTTACCGTTAAATGACAATTATTTTAATCCAGCTGTGATTTTTTAACTATCATCTAGGAAAGCCACGCATCGGTACACAGGGTCACCCGTGCCTCGATGAAAAACGATCAACCTGTTCGGCAGCCGACACGCACGGTTGAACAAATTGTCAACGGTTTTGGCGTCGGGCGATATCTTGCATTAACAATATTTTTCTTTTTGTATCGTCGCTGGTATTTTTATTTTTTCTTTTTTTCAATCGTTCTATTGGTGGCGAGTGTTAAGAAAAACTTATCACGTCGCGGCTACGTGAACAATCATCTTGTTATCTGTTGACTTAGCCACTTGTCCGGTGAATGACCAGATCCATTCATACTGAGTGAATGGGTGACGATGCCCTGTTTCATTGTGGTTGCAGTTTTCAATTTCTTGCTTATTATATTGATACGACATATTATTTAAATTATTGTTACGGATAATAACAACCTCCTTGGTTAGATATTTAAGGATCTTAATCGTTTATTTTATCTGTGAAAAGAACAATTTTTTGTCTCCAGATATACACAAACAGTCTACATAAACAGTTGCAGTGATCTGAATTTCTTGATCCTAATAATAAATAAAATAAAATACCATTTCTAAAATCTGATTTTTATTTCAGTTGGATTTATGTTGAGTTTATGATGAGTATCTGATTCACAGTAAACCCCTTAACACCATCTAGGTCATTATTTACGTCATACAAATCCAAGGAAGCCAATACACGATGGATATATATTAACTAGATTATAGAGTACCTATGACGTCACGGCCTCATCAGATGCCACCCCTATGATTCAAACCACCAAATATTATTGTAAAATTCAATTTTAAGATTTGACCACATACTAACACGTGAAGATGAATAAAAGCTTGTAATTATAAAAATGGGAGAGTTTCGCCCAAAAACGTTCACTGCTACTGGGACATAAAATATGACCTCCTTAACTTGAAAATTTTCTAAATAAGCACTTTCATGCCATATACCTTCATACTGCAAGAGGAATAAATGTCGTGTGATTGAAGGGCAGAAGCTTTTAGAAAATTTCTATTAGAACTGGAGTTTCCGTTAAATAAAAAATATTTATATTTAAAATTACAATAATGATAAATACGTAACTAGATGTACGTTTATTGTTGTTACGTGTACTTGTCTTCCAATTTATGTGTTTTTTTCTGCTTGTGTAATATTATTGTTTAATCAGACATATATATATTTTTTTGGTTACTAGCTCACCTTGTTTTTTTATTTTACAATTTTATTTTTTTTAATTTTTGCGTATGTTATTTTTCATTTAGTATTGAAAAAGTTACTGTGTTTTTTTTATAAATCAGTGCCTCGGAAGGACCTAAAGCCGTTGGTCCGGCGCCTGAACTATCCTATCGGATTATAGGAGTGAAGGAATAAGATTTCGTGGATGAAATGCGAGGATTCGAGATGTGAGGTTGGCTGATCGCTCTTAAGATTGGCCGCCGTTACTGAAATTGATCAGGACATGCCTGCCTTAAACAAATAAACTTTTGTGATCAAAACAAACCCGTAGTAATTAAAAGACAGGTTCCGTATATTGTGAATTTAAACAATCAAATCCAAAATACAATAAACACTGTAATATTAAAATGTTAAGAATTTTAACTAAACAAATTTAAAGCGAAATGCCTTCCGAAGTTATTTTCTACGAAAGTATTTAAAGAAAAAAAAAATCTATGAATAATCATTAGGTCGCCATATTTGTGTTTATCGTGAACCCAATATGGTCTCGCGACGAGAAAACTTTTCGTTTCACTGACATATACAGTTTAAATTAACATAAGAGCTATATATTTGTATAGTTATTTGATGAATAAACCGGTATTATTGCAATATTTATATATAAATCTTCTGTATGTGTGTGAACTGAGCTCCTCTGAAATATCTTTTGATGTTTTTTTTTTACATCTTATGTCGATGCCTTGATACGTTTGTACCGGGAACTAAGCCCCCCGGGCGTCCAAGGAAACGATGGCTGGATGTCATGAATCAGGACATGAGAACCAATGGACTTACAAAGAATGTCGTTAAAAACCGTACAAAATTTAGGCTTAGTCGAAAGTCAGACTCTGGCAATAGCCAGGATTAATAAATGCCAGGCCGTAGAAGAAGGTAGTATTGCGATAGAGAAGTAAATACCGAACGAAGACACCCAGGCGAAGACAGGTCCGCAGCTAGTATATTTTCCAAATGACATCCACCTAAAATTGTCTCATCCATTTTTAATATACTAATACACTTTTAATATTTACAAATCAACAATTCTTATTGTAAAGAGTTTTAATTTTAGTCGACGTTATGGTCACCTTTCTCAATAGACACAGGCTCTATAAAAAACATAAATCACTTCGTCTATCGTCGAAGTCAATCAATGAACCACCCACCACAGAATCTAAATTGATTTTTTTTTAATTTTATTTTAGAGAATTAAAAAATAAGTTGACACTCATACTTATTATTACTTATATTTACATGTATTTATTAGTTTTAGTTATAGATTCGTGTTATTTTATTAATTATTACGGCACCGCCTACTTCGTATTCATTCATTCATTCATTTGGATCAATTACATTAGGTTACATTAGGTTTATTTGGATCAATGTTGTATGAATTTCTTTTCTCTGTGTGGTGTACAATAAAGTATAAAGTAAAGTAAAGTTTATCATCCAAAATTCCACTGATACTAATTACACAATTAATAAAATAAAGGTAACATTTTACTATCAAATGAGATAAACGTATAATAAAATATATTACTAATACAATTATGGATAATATGTAAATGTTGTGATACTTACTGTGATTAGTTAAGTCACCGATGAATACTGGCTCACTCACCCTTCAAACCGGAACACAGAGTCCACTAGTAACATGACTGATGGTTTGATACAGAATGATCGAATTGATAAAGATGGAAGCTTTGTCATTTATTTTCAGGGTGAGATCTCTTTCACAGTTTCTTCATAATACGAATCTTCTGCCAAATATATTAAATCAAAAACAACATATTTTTATCCTAATAATCTCATTTTTTTATTGCCATTTGATGGTCACCACTACCGCATATATGGCGCTGTAAGAAACATTAATCTTTTCTTACTAATCACCACCAACTTTAGGAGCTAAGATGTTGTATCCTCTGTGTCTGTCGTTACGCTGGCTCACTCACCCTTCAGACCGGTACACAACAATAAAATTGCTCTTTAGCGGTAGAATGACACTTTTTATAAATCATAAAATATCCATGTAATATCAATAATAATAAATGTATTTATTCCGTCCCACCGACATAACTGTTAATATTGTTCACGCCTTAATAATAAGTGCAATTGTGTTTGGGAGGCAGGAGCCCAAACTAGGTTACTAAGGGTCTCCTGTTTCCCCCTCTAGGATAGGAACTAATTATTTATTATTTCTTAATAATAATAATATACGATTATATTTATAAATCATATATGTTATCAATGAATAGTAACTCCATGATCCTTCATTTATAACAAATTATAATCCTTTAAAGTATTAAGCCTATTTATTAATATTTTTTAACATAGTATGTTTTAAATTTTTTATGGGTAGATCTAAGCATATACAATCTGAAATCAAAGTAATTCACCTATAATCTATTATCTTCGTAAACTCTATTTCAGTTACCTTTTGCATAACTTACGTCTAAGATTTAACACAGATTAAAAATACCGTACAGAAGTAAACAATTCTTTTCTAACCGATTCTTCGCAGTAGAATCGACATTCCGAAGGTACTATTAACCATGTAAAATTCAAAAAATTAAAATGGTTCAAAATCAAAATAAACTTTATTATAGTATGCTCGTGCAAGAACTTTTGATAAAAGGTTAATTTTAATATCAAGTTGATACCGGTTCGGAATGTTAATACCGAGAACTGGCAAGAAAATAATTGTTATTTTTAGTATCATTGTAACAGGGTTGGAAAACAAAACTCATTTGATTTTAATATTTAACAGAGTTTACTAAAAAACTTCGTTGTATATTCAAAAATAAAAAGCCTCTTAATGAAGATATAATGACTATTTCAATTTCACGGATAATACTGTGCGCAGCACTGGCTGCGTAAATAACGCAAAATCAATAAATAATTGATTGTAATTATAGCAGATAAAATTGTGCACTTTTAAATTAAATTAAAAGCAGCATTGTTACACCCGACACTTGCTGGATTCCTACGATGTTTTACTCTCACCGAGCATGTGATGGATTGTAAACGAAGATGTAGCATAATATCACAGGAAAGGTCAATAAACTCGGATTTGAATTCATAATAATCAATTAAGAAAATAAAAAAAAAAACTATTCCATTTTTAAATTATTTAAAACACTGCCCATTCACGACTTCTATCTGCTCGATCGTCGACTCATAAATTTCTTAAGATAGATTTATTATGTAGCAAACTTAAACAATATATATTGTTTAAGTCTTTAGCATACTGAAAATATATATAATAAGTATCTTAAACTATCTATAAACAATATATTCATATACATCCTGAAAAATGTCTTGGCATTACCAATTTTACCGTTCGTCCACCTTTTTATAGGAAAAAAAAGTTCTTTTTTCTCATTTCGTGTCTTCATTCTTTGATTGGTTATGTAAAGCGGAAACATTTTTATTATGGTATTTATGATAATGCATTGATCATTGAATCGTTAGCCGTATGAAATTAAATTGAATTAATTGACTGATTCCTTATTTTTATTTAATGATATGAATTTTACATTAAATATTACGAATTGAATTACATATTTTTACATATTGTGTGAGTTTAAAAAAAACCTAATGACTTTTAAAATTACAAACTACATCTTGAAATGCAGACATTTTTATTTTACTATATTACTTATAAATGTTTAGCGAGTGAGTAGTTAAACATAGATTTCTCTCATTTTGTATCCATTGATTTGACATTCGAAAGAAGAAGACAACACTATTTAACTAATTATCCCTTAAATAAAATTTATAGTTAATACTGAATAGTTTTAAATATTGACCAGTTTGAATAAGGGTATCTGTTGTTGGTAATGAAGCGATAAAGAAAAACGTCGTGAAGAAACCCACAGGTAAGTAAGTGTACTCACTTACTTACATGTGGGTAGTCTCTAATCTTTCGCTGTTGGTCTTCTCTTCCTTTGAGGAGACGGTGTAGAGCTCATTCCATGCTGCTCCAATTTGTGTTGGTGGATGAACATGTAGCAGAATTTAATTGCAGGTTTCCTCACGATGTTTTCTTTTACCACCGAACACAAAATGAATTATAAACATAAATTAAGGACATGAAAATTCTGTACCGCTTGTCTGGGTTTGAAGTCGAAATCATCTTAAGATGAACACGTTCTAATCACTATACCATTTTGGCTATTAAAGCTACATGTGTGGGATGATATTCTGCCACATGCGTTTCCATCAACCCCCACTAAAGGAACGAAGTGCGAAATGCTGGAACCTTGGACCTGTTTTAGGAGATAAAAACTTTACCCAGATAGTCGGTTAGACTTTACTACAGAGAACTCATGAGTGCTAAATCCAATGTATTATCGTAACTCGTATGATGTATGTTGCTCGTATCTAACAAGAATTCTTACAAAAATAGAAGGAAGTTAAACTAGCGTGGATAAATTCGTCTCATCCTATGGGATCGGGGAAGTGATCGGGGCTAACGACATCGTGACGTCATTAATCAACTGCACACGAGGGTGTAAACTTAGAACGAGAATTGGGTATGTGACAAAATCACCCCGATACAATTCGATCGGAGACTCTTTGCGTATATGTTTCACTGCTTATTTTGTAATATAAGGATAGTATGATTGTTTGTCTTCTTGCAAGCATTTTGCAGACAGCGTGTTTGATAGCTTTGTATCTTAAACAATTCCTATTGTACTAAATAATAGGCGGTTATAAAATTTTACGAGATTTGATTGAAAAATGTAGGCTTTAACTAGACCAAAAATACATTTAAACATAAATTTGGTATGGGGATAGTTTGAGTACCGGGGAATAACATAAGCTACTTTTTAATTCACACCTCGAGGGGTAAAACGAGGGTGACGGTTTGTGTGCTGTCAAGTTTACAATAATTATACATATTAAAAATCAGAACTGTCATTCAGTGAATAAGTTTTATAACTCGTGACTTCAATACTTCAATTACTTTGTAGTGTAATTTGTGACAATATCGGGTAATGTAAATTGTATATTAATAATACAATTAATTAATTTAATAAAGAAAAAACGGTCTGATATTATTTAATATGTTACAAAAGTAGTTATATAACGATTACTTAACTCAAATAATCAGTCGTTAATGCAAATCTATGTAATTATATTTTAATGGAATATTTTATTAAACTAAATTATTTGCATAATTTTTCATTAAATATGTTTATTTAAATACAATTATTAAAATGCAATTATCGTTTAAATTTTTACATAATGATGTGATTTTATGTAAAAATGTTAAATGTTATGTTTTTACGGATGATTGCCTCAATCGACCGTTTTAAAATTTAACAAAAACCTAAATCGATCTAAAAGTGAATAATATAAAATTTTAATAATAAAAAAAGGATTTCTAATTTTTTTCTTTAAATTTAATAGGTGGGTATTATTACAAAAATAAAAATATTGTCAAAATGGTTCATAAATGACAGTGTTTTAAGGTAACAAACGTCACATACAAATAGAAAACCTCCTTTTTGAAATATATTAGAAATAGCTCAATTAATCTTTTATTACTACTACTTACTACAGATATGTTATGTCTATTAATCAAATACATATATAGTGTAAAATTATATGTATATATGTTTATAAAGGATTAATATATTAAAAACCGTTCGGGGTCAACCAACATGCGATCAAATCTTATCCTACTTCAATAGAAAAAAGTTAAAATCATTCAAAACGGTCCAGCCGGAGAACATACATATGACCTTCTTTTTTTGAAGTTGGTTAATAAATGGATAATTATCATGATACATGACCCAAAATTAACTCATATTTTTATTATGACAATGGTAGAAATGGAATTTGTCATATATATTCAATGTTTAACGAATTTCATATCTACATACATATATCTGACATCTAATTATAATTTTATGTCCGTAAGCTATACGTTCAAATAGGATCCACATTTCTATAACGTAGTTTCACATTAAAAAATATTTGAAGGTAATAAAAATTAAATGTTATTAATGTAATAAATAATGCAATTACAAGGTTATACATCTATACCGTAGTATGAAGACATCAAGTTGAACGGTCCGTGATGATTCGTCTCCAGTATTTTGAGGAAAAACGTTTGTGGATTTTCGAGTAACTAATTGTCTTTGACAGATTATAAGGCAGAAAAATGGTAGACGCTGAATATGATAAGAAAGAATTGTATTCGAAGAAAAAATAAGCTAGATTATAATTATGAGAAAAAATTGTGATTCGTTGATTTCTATATATTATGAGTAATTCATACGAAGTTGACATTGGGTTTCATAAATGGTTTTGAGTTGTTCGAATGTTTTTTTTTTTAATTATAAATTTGGTAGACTGGCGAATGGGCCAATTGACGATAAGGGCTCACCCAGGGAACTAAAATGTCTCTTGTACCTGGTTTAAGTTAGTTCAGTCACTCTTTAAACGGGAACAAGGTGTATTGCTGATTGGCGAATTGGTGACAAGGTTGCACACAGCTCTACTATAAAAAAAAAATTGATGTCTTATTGAGGATTGAAGCAATGGTACTTAGTACTACCCTGGGATTCGTCTGCTCGTTTACCTTCCTAAAAACAATATACGGGTAAGTATCAAATTCATCCTAGCTAGTTAAACATCCATAAAAATTTACATTTAATTATGGTTATAAACCATTTGAAATTAATTGCAATTTAATATAATATACACACATATAACACGGATATACTTCACTAACAAATATCAAAATGTTTGATTTGTTTTGGTAAATTGTAATAAAGTCCCATGACTTTATTATATGTTTAAGTCTACTCGATATACAGGAAACAGTATTTTTTATTTTATTGTATATTTATAGATTTATATTTCGATGACATTTTTTTTTAATAGAAATACTGTATTTTTTTTTAATTATTAATATTATAAGAAACTTGCTCATATTTTTTGGTCTTAAATTATATTTAATTCCAGTTCACATATAATTTTAGCCAAGTAACAGCTGACATCTTATATTCGTTTTATCACTTGAAGCGAGTTTCGTTAGTGCAAATAGTCGAAGAATAAATATACAAGGACTATTACAACTGCACCGTATATAGATCTTGGACTTAGAAGAGTCAAACGCATTTTCTAAATGCAATTTACCTTTAAATATAATATTAATATTATTAAATTTGAATTGGCGTCATAATATAGTCGTTCCAAATTTAAATTAACCACACGAAGACACACGAAGACAATAACACACGTACCCACACAGTGTCACGTGACGTCGGCTACAATCCACAACAATTAATTTAAAAGACAAACCCTGTTCTTTCAACCGCAGACATCATTAGTATGTGAGTCTTACGGCCTCCGCCTCTGAGTGATAAATGTTATATAGTTGCTTGTGACAAGTTGAATCAAGTTTGAGATGAAATTGTCTGCAATTTTATTGATATATTGCTAAAGATTTATTAATAAAATTCTCATTTATTTTATAATAAATCCACTTTCGGAAGTATTTTTTGTTACCAAAGAAATTTGTGGTTTAAATTCAATATTAAAATTTATTATTTTGAATCAAATAGTTGAGATGACTCTTGACTGATTTCGGTCACGGTGATTGTTGAAGGAAGGCCAGCCAGAAGGAAATATTATATCAGATACGTGTGCAAATAATTGCATTCTCTAATCCCTTACTCCGTTAAAATATAACAATAATATCAATGATATAATCTTAACCGTTTATTGGTCCGATTCGGAGTTTTCCGCAAGCATAATTTTTGTAACAGATGGAGTCATTGTTATTATCATTCACCTTCATTCGTTAAAGTGTTAAAATAAATGTATCTTAATATTAGCTGTATCCGATGGAATATGCCATCGGAAACCATAAATAAACCTACCAATTTTTTTGTACCAAGACCAATTTCCATGTCAATTCTTAGTTGTCTTTAAATCGTTAATTTAAATACCGATTTTCATATTTCTAACATCAGATGTTACGATTTTCTATACAAACATTCATCCCCTTTTTAACCATTTTAGGAGATGAATTTGATAAACGTTCTTTTTATCTGCGTTCCAGGAATCCCTGTGCAAAATTTCATCCTTTTAACCCATCGGTTTTGGTGGCACGTTGTATGTCAGACAGTCTTTTAGAATAAGGACACACAGCTTCTAGTTGAAAATATCTTTCAAAGTCAAATCCCATATTTAATTCGTGTTATTTATGAAAAAGTTTTACCTTTATTTGGACGATATCACTCAAATAAAATGGAAGTTATAATTTTAATGAATATGTCGATAAATTCCTAAAGATGTTTATTAATCTTGCGATCGTAACCCCATTCCGTTAAGTATTTATGCCTTAGAACACGAAATATTATAAAAGTGCTATATACATACATTTTTCTATATTTTTATTAATAGCAATCATATTTATTACATCTTAAAAAATACTTTTTTGATGATAGTGCGAACGGAATAGCGAAAATGGATCATTGTGTATCATCATCCTCCTGCCCTCATCCCAATTTTATTTGGGGTCGGCGCAGCCTGTCTTCTCCTTCAATACTTCTCTGTCGGACGTCATCTCACAAGTAACATTCTTTCCAGCCATATCGTCTTTCACACAAGTCATCCGTCGTTTCTTTTTTCTTTTTCTATATTTAAACACAATGATTCGTTTTCAAACTTTATACAAGTAAAAATAATGTAAGAAATAGAACAGTAGATTCATTTTCGGCGTTGAGGAAAATATTGTGAACATATCTTTGTCCAAAGAAAATCTGGTAGGTGCAATTAACATATCATGCATAGAACCAAAACATTCTCTTCAAAAGAGAAAATAGGTTCTAATCTTTTATACTAATAATAAAATAGATTTATTTATTCCACAAACAAATTTAGTAAATTGAACCATTTTAATTTGTGGACCCACTCGGGGTAAAAGCCTCCTCCAAATAATTCCATTTATATTTGACAGAGGTCATCCAGTCCCTTCCTACGTAGGCCACAATCTCGTACTGCCACCGAGCGCACGGGCGACCTCTCTTTCTAGCGCCAAACGGTGAACCATCTCGTGATGTTGATAGTCCATCGACTGTCGTCATATCTCGCCACATGACCAGCCCACCTTCATTTCAGAGTTTGAGAGAACTGTAGAGCATCCTTTAGCCTTGTTACCTTTCGGATTTCTCTTACTCTATCTTGTAGTTTTATATTTAAACAGCTCCTTTCCATTGCCCTCCGTCCATTGTTTTACAACAGACATAAAAAACTGGATGTTTCATACTATTTCCAATAGTTTATATTCTAAGGAGCGAATATGATTTGCAATATTTTTTAATATTTTACCATAATTTATTGACCCGTTAACCAAATATGAAAATAATTTCTTGGGAATGCATCGTTTCATATCATGTGACAAAACTATTCATGGGTGCATTTCTTTGATGTTGGTTAGTCAGGATTCCTACATAAATGAACTAATTCCATTTTAACACTGGAATGCTAACATTAAATGTTTTAATTATCATATTTAGCTCCTGTTTAGCCTTTTTAATCTTAACTGTAACTTGTAATCGTTTAGATGATCGTATGACAGATAAGATGACAGAATTATTACATAATTATATATATATTAAATATATATAATTATGTCATGAAACGATGCATTCTCAAGAAATTATTTTCATATTTGGTTAATGGGTCAATAAATTATGGTAAAATATACATATATACACGTGGAATGATCTGGAATAGCGTGGGATAAGGTACTTCTTATTAAGAGAAGTGTATTGATATTTTACGTTATAACAGAAGAGTGTTATATTGAAGCAATTGATTTCGAAAATTTCTTGATGATTTTACAGAAAAAAACAAAAAAAATATATTTCTCATTATCTATCTTTACAATAATAATAATTATTATCTAAGAATACGCGAAATTTAATCGTTTCATACAAAAATAACGACAAATAAGGTAACGTTATTTAAAAAAAAAACGAGGACGAAATAAATTAACTTTATTTTCCAACAGTTATCGTAGTAAAGAGAATTATAATTCATTTAAATCACGTACTTTGTGCCATTCAACTTTAGCAAATTAAAAAACAGTTAAATTTATTATCTGTTCTATTTTGATAAAAAAAATAATTGAATCTGTCAACTTCTTAAAGCTAATTTTCTTCGCTTTATTTAGAATAAAAAAAAGTAAAACAACAATGGCATACAATAATAGATACAGTTATATTTTTTATCTGTATCGATTCTAATCATCGTAACTTATTGGTAGTGTGCGAAACCTTGAGCTAATCCAAATTAATTTAAAGTCAAATGTAATATTACTTTAATTTTAAAACTCATTAAGCGTAAAATTACACGTACTCTTTGAATAATTAAACTATATCACAAATCCAAAAAATATTGAATGAAAAAAAAAGACAAAATGTTAAATCATAATAAAATAATCAAATTTAATCTTCTACGTGACACTTACGAAATAATCTGCAATGTTGCAACTAAAAGGGTACCACACACATAGTGTAATAATACTTAAACTAATTGTTGTTCTGGTTTCAAGGATGAGTGAGCCAAATTATTTAAAGGCAAAAGATACATAACGTCTTGCCGCATTAGCGATGAAGTCAGCGATGGGTTAGTTAGTATTTCTTACAGTACCATGTCTATGGACACTAATCTACTTACTATCAGGTTGCCCGTTTGCCAATCTATCTATTTTTGATAAAAATCCAATTGAATTGAAATAATTTATACTTAGCAATATCAAGCAAGAGCCGCGATGGCCCAGTGGTTAGAACGCGTGCATCTTAATCGATGACCCAGGCAGGCACCACTGAATTTTCATGTGCTTAATTTGTGTTTAAAATAAAACTCGTGCTCGGCGGGGAAGGAAAACATCGTGAGGAAATCTGCATGTGTCTAATTTCAACAAAATTCTGCCACATGTGTATTCCACCATCCCGCATTGGAGCAGCGTGGTGGAATATACTCGAAACCTTCTCCTCAAAGGGAGAGGCCTTAGCCCAGCAGTGGGAAATTTACAGGCTGCTAATGTAATATCAAGCTAATAAAATTTCGCAAATATCACAGATATTTTCCATTAGAAAAGGAATAAGTTTATCTTAAAGCCTACTGATTCATTCTTGGCTCACTATTTATACACCTCATTTCACAGTAATATGGAACTCGGCGGCATATTTCAATTAAAACCTCTTTTTAAGGCATCCTGCCAAGTAGGGTGAGCATAAAATTATGTAGAACGCGAGAATACACAATTTTGTGTGTTGATTTATATTGAAATAAATAACGAGTATTCAAGATTATAAGACGTACCTACTTATATAATATTCCATGTCAACTACTATTTACCGCCAAAGATATAAATAGCACTAATTTGCAATTTGTTATATCACACCCCTTCGACCAAGCACTTAATCTCAATCTAAGCACTAATGTATGGTTGAGAGTCGACTCCTTTTAAATATAAAAATTTGATAGATTTTGAGTGCATTGTGAAGACTTAAACTAAAAAAGGTTCAAATCAAAGGTGGGTTAATATAAGTTTACTCTTAACTAGAAACTCCGTAACTTATATATAAATTATATTTCATTAAGAAACTAATTTCTGATCATCAAAATCAAAATAAGGTATATTTAAATTAATAGAAAAAAACTTTTTATTATGTTTTGTTGCTATAGAAACATAAATTACACATAAAGATACGCACACAACAAAATTGAGTTCAATACACATATAATTGACGACCTCCGTGGTCGAGTAGTGTATACACCGATTTTCATGGGTACGCCACTCCGAGGTCCTGGGTTCGATCCCGGCCGAGTCGATGTAGAAAAAGTAAAGGTTTTCTATGTTGTCTTGGGTCTGGGTTTTTGTGATACCTTCGTTACTTCTGATTTTCCATAACAGAAGTGCTTTAGCTACTTACATTGGGATCAGAGTAATATATGTGATTTTGTCCAATATTTAAATTTAAATTTATTTAAATATAATTATGTAAATATAAAAAAAATAAGTAAAAGCTAGTAAATGTCCCACGGTTGGGCTAGCGCCTCTTTTCCTTTTCACCCATTGGGCCACTCCAATACGGGTCGTTGGAAATTAACCTCATGCAGGTTTCCTCAAGAGGTTTTTCTCGCTGCCGCGCGAAAATTCAGTGGTTCTCGAGGGATGAACCCAGAATCATCGGTTAACATTCACGTCTTCTAATTCTAACCATCAAGCCATCAGGAATCATAAGATATAAGTATAAATAATAAATATTTAATATAACGTAATAAATCAAAACAAATGTCCGCGCTGCATATCAACTTAATATACTGCTTACGTGACATGTATACTAAGAAATTAATTTAATGAATGTTTCTAGGTAACGTGAAAACCGTAACACAAACACGACGCAATATAGCGCTCACTTGAAACACGCATGGACTGCATTCATTGAAACCTTACAATTCGGAGATTGAACTCTTTACCCAGACAGGTCTTTACACACACACACCCACACACACACACTAGCACAAATAAACACACACGCACGCACGCACAATTATAGCAAAACGTTTTTAAAAAATAATATTAAAAAAATCTAACTCGATTGAATAATCACCTATTATATGACTGCCTCTCTAGTCTAATGGCTAGATACAAGGCCGCACATCCCGAGATCCGGGTTCTAGGATAGGTCGCTAAAAATTGGGTAAGTTTTTTAATAGAACATAAGCCTGGACTGTTGAAGTTGGAAGTGTGTACATTCCCGTGCCTTAGAGAACACGTAAAGCCATTGCTCCTATGCCTGAACTGTTTCAGGTCTTTTGGGTTTTACCCCCCCCCCATCGGATTATGTCAGTGAAGGAAAAAAGAGTACATTTATGTTTGCGTGCACGCATTGTTTTCGCACTATCTTCTGACCGGCCGTCGTGGCCGAAATAGAGGAGATTAATATTATATTATAATCTACCATTCACCAAAATATTGAAAAACTATCCATAAGTACACATTAGTTAACAAAGTTATAATTATATTCTAGAAAATGACAAAAACATTAAGGAATTCATATAACATGCAACTGACTATTCAATTTTTATCTCTTCTGTCAACTGAAGATGGCCCTCTCGCCGACCGCGTGTCATATATTCTTATGCCACGTCGTTTGTCCGGTAACGTCACTTCCCCGGGAACGTCACCCAGTCTTAGTTCAACAATAATATATTATATATGTTATGATACTATCAAGCAGAAGCAACAACAGATACTGATACCATAATTAATAGAACGAGACTTTATGGACACAAATTAACCAAATGATCATTTTGTGATACAAGTGTACATATAACTTAGTGGTAAGGCATTGTGGAAGCCCGTCTGACCAAAGCAGATACTTGGTATTATTGAGTTCCAGTTTGAAGGGTGACTGAGCCAGTGTAACTACAGGCACAAGGGATATCACGGTTGGTGGCGCATTGGCGATGAAAGGAATGGTTGATATTTCTTATGATGCTAATTTTTAAGAGCAGTGGTGAACACTTACTATGAGCTGGCCCATTGGTCCGTCTGTCTACCTATACCGTAAAAAATACATGTATCTTTCATAATTGTACAAAGATTTAATCCCAAACGTCGTCAACCGTAAACTCCAAGTATATTTTACGCTTAGAGTTTTTCGATTGATCACGGTTGATAATGATTATCATCGTGATTGATAAGCATGCATTATTAATTGCAATTGTTATTAATTATGGAAACGCTTGAAGCTACTACTTTTTTATTGATAAATTGTTATATAAAACTTCTTACACCACAGTCTATCCGTAAGAGATCGTTAAAAGTGATAAGACTGCCTTTGAGGACCATTATTTTCTGTTTCTCTCATATCATCTGTCGTAAAAAATACAATTGCATACGAAACAATTGTCATATATCCCAAAATAATTCATCGAATGTGCATACATTCTAATAAATATTATATTGCTTATATAAAATGCCGACTTGGAATACTGTTAAATTAGAGAGTAGCAATCTGAAACGACTTTAGGTTAGTTCCATTGACAACTGATTTTTTTCTTTTCGGTTAATATACTCTTCGAACCGAAGCTGTAAGTTTATTTAATCAATACAATCATTCAAAAACGTTTGTAAAGGTGACTTGAATAAAGTTGTGTTTTTAACTTCATATTATTGCATATGGCGTTTGACGTGAAACATTGTCATTAATCAAAAAATCCATATCTGTATATATTCTCGTTCAATACATATAGGTAAGTATATAAATATACATTTTCATTATTTAAAGAATATACTTCTACAAGAGTAGTACACGGTAGCACAAATCTAAGCCTTAAAAAGATTCTAAACATAATGATCGAATTAATTATTAACTCAACGTGACACTGCGGAAAAATCGAGATGATAATGACGTCAATTTGTTGTTATACTATCTTAAGACTGAAGTTAACATAACATATATTGATTTTATTTAAATATTATATATACACGTTATAGAATTGACACAAATGCCCAACTCATAGTGGAGCACCGTTGTACTAGTCATACTAGCCTTTCAAAATCAATGCTATTACACACACAGAAAAATATATTTCATTTTATTATACATTTTCTTTGGTAGTGGTAGCCGGTGGTAGTATTTGATTTGACAATCAATAAGTAAGTGTAATATTTCTATATTTAATAAAGGAATTTGAGTTTAAGTATTGTGTATTATTAGGTAGATGTAATCAAATACTTGATGGTATCTAAGGGTTTACTTTAAATTCTTATGCCGTCAATTCACAGGTGGCTATAAGATCTAAGATGTTGTCTCTAACCCAGAACTTAGCTATATAAGCGATAGCCGCGTGGTGGTCGTTTATATGGTAAATAAATGGTACCCCTAGCTTGCAGTTAGCAAGCTAGAGAGTCGATGGGGTCATTCGAGGAACTGGAAAAGCAAATATCCTCAAATGAAGACAACGCAAAGTTCAGTGATCAATGACGTGGATTGATGACCTAAAGAGAGCAGCAGGAAACAACTCCATGCAAAGGTCTCTCATAACCAAACCCGGATGTCAGATAAACATTACTTTACTTATTGACAGACATCATAAAAACTATCAGAAACAAGACATAAGTCACAATATATCACATATAAAACAATAAATAAACATTAATATATTAAATTTATATGAACAAAGTTGCAGCAAGCAACGTGTATTAAATCATATAAAATATTAATATTTATCAGTTGTCACGAAAACATACTAAACATACATTTATAATAGCAAAGAGGTATGTAGTTCGCACGTGCCGCGTCTAAGCATTACTTAAGGCTAATTCACATAGCTAGAATTATTTAATATAAATGTTATTTATATTAAAGATTACGGTTAATATTGTGAATTAGAAGTAAGTTTTGAAATTTTATCGAGTTTAATGTTAACTATTTTGAATTATTAATGATGTTATCATTGATAGAGTTTAATGGAGTTTTAATTCGTTTTTATTTTCAATAGCAGTCACGCTTCTATTTATGTTTAAGACTTTTATATCCTGATATATAAATTGAGGTTAAAACTCTACCAGTAATGATAGTTTTAAAAACCAAAAGTATGGTAAGCTTTGGGTCAGCAAATGGTAGGCGAACAGATGGGCCACCTGGTGGTAAGTTGTCACCATCGCACATAGATATTGGCGCTGTAATAAATATTAACGATCAGGTAGGTTGCTTGGAAGAGATCACTATGTAGCGATAAGGTATCCTTGTTTTTTTTTCTCTTTGCGTTGTACAATAAAGTATAAAGTAAAGTAACTATACCATCAAAGCGCTACCAACCTTGGGAGCTAAGCCGTTGTCTCTTGTACCGATTTATATTGGCACACCTTCCAAACACAACAAAATGATCTATTGTTGTTTGGTGGTAGAATATTTGATGGGTGCTTAGTGATCCAGATTCGCTTCGGAAAGCCCTATTTCCAGGTAAATTTGCGACCTCGCGGTCACAAAGACCTCGCACCTCTAAAGATTAGAGTAAAACTGTATGCTTAGGAGGTATTAACCTCAGATTTTGGATAAAGATATTCTAGAAACCGAAAAGAAACATCACAATGATTCAACTGTATTTGAAGATACTTCAAGTACACATTAGGCTAAAAGTTAGCGCGTTTTTTCAATAATATTTGTATATATAAAAGTATATGGGAAATATGTCATATCTACTCTGTGTTATCTTAGTCTCGTAGTCCAATAGGATAACAATTCAACACGAGATATAAATCAGGCGAAGGACTCCACTTTCCACTGTTCCCGAGGCAGAGGAATGCAATATTACCAACTTCTAATTTTCCAGTTTTCTATTGAGATTCTTAGATTGCCTACACGTATTCGAATTCGCGACCTAATCTTAAACCGTACTAGCTGGTCTCAAAACCAATGAGTTGTATTTAAATTCTCTACACGTAAACAAATAATTTATAAGTTATTAAATTCATAAAATAAAATTACCAGACCAGACGAAAAATAAATTTAATTTATTTGGTTCTTCTCAACTTTGACGGATTATATTCTATATAGTTTTTTTTTTTATTAGAAAGAACTCGACAGTTTAATTTCATTAGTACTTTTATTTTTAAATCCAAAGACTTAAACGACGGGAATAAAATAATACGAACAAAGACAAAATAGGCCACAGCCAAGTAACGGAGGGGTTGTTGGTGATCAAGAAAAATTGACTATTTTTTTACGATACGCAAGACAACGTGGATTTATTGTCTTTGGCGCGTTTAGCTTTATGTGAAAACTTGATCGTGGTAAGAAATGTTTTAGACATTTTGTTTTCTATTCATTTATTTTTTACATTAACTGAATACTGTTTTTTTGAGGCTGAATGTTGGATTCCTTAATCGAACATGTTTAAAATTTATAATGTAATAATTTTTAAAATTCGAACACAAATATAAATTAATTTAGATTTTATTCAAATTATACTATATCGAGTATGCACTATAACCACGCGTGTTTTAATGTTACGTTGAAGCTGAAGAATTTAAGCATTTATTCTTATTGAACGAATAGGTACTAATTTCACGCTATTTTATTATCCACTTATATAATTTTGTATGGAATTTCCCTGCAAATCTATATTTTTAATCGACTTTTTACTTACAATAAACTCTAACAACGTTCTCTTAAATGTTAAATTGTCCGGTATTTATTTTTATCTTATCTGTATAAAAAAAAAGAAACAAAAATTAACTCGTTAAAAAAATCGCACAACAAACTTTGATTCGTTTCGTTTACCGTAAATCGATTTAAAGTCAATTTAATTCAATGTAAAAAAAAGTACAATCTAGTCGCTGCATGTTGCTACGTTTTAAATGCATTTTGTTATTTTTATTGTCCAAATAGGTTACCTGAAAAAACCCCATTCAATAGCGCCCTCTCACTGTTTTTTATGAAGTCGCGTTCCGCTGAAAAAAATGCCTGAAAAACAGTTACTAGAAAATCCACACAGATGGCGTTAGCGCTTATGTGTTTTTTTTTTAATTTTTTATACAATAATTTAGGCAAAGAACATTGTTTAACATACCAATTAATAGTATTTAAAATACAATATCTATAAATTAAATAATAATTTATGATTAAATTGCATTAATGAGACTTACGATGGCAAATTGAATAGCATTTTCATTGAGTTTAATTAAACAGTTTGTTTCTTTAAACATTTTTTTATCTTTAGTTTCACGCATCGCTTAATGTACTTTAAATCTATTATAACGTTTATTTAGTTAATGTTTACTGGTTAGCATGATTTTTAAATTCGCTTAAAACATATTCACATAAAATTGGCCTTATAAATGATTGGGATTTAATAAGCTTTATTGAACAATACAATTATTTCACAAAACAAATGCATTTACTAACTTTTGTACTATAAAGATTATTAAACTAATGTTATTATTAACACTTTTATTTAATATATATTGATTTTTAAAAATATTACTTACTTGCATTTTAATGATACACTGAATTAAACCTTAACTTTGAATAGTAATCTGAAAACAGTCCAATGACACCTGAAATAAGTATTGAGGTTAGGATTTTCTTTTATTGACGAGACACCTAGCGCCACCTCCAAAATGAACAAAACATTCTACTAATTACGAGCGATAAACCGACAAAATTAAAAAATCATCATTAACTAACAAATATATGAAGCTAAAAGACTTTTCTATTCGGTCGTATAGCAACAACTTAACCCTTTACTGCGCATGTCCCCATACATAAGTAGGTAAGGGAAAAAAACACAAATTTATACCGGGTAAATTTTAAACCTATACTTTTTTTTTCTCTCCCGCATTTTTATGTCGATCCTTTGTATGTGTGCGTTGTGCCAGTTTTAATTACGTATTGACTTAATTTGCCTGCGAGCCTGGCTGTTTCTGGGTACCTTTCGAGGGTTCATCGGTAGAAATATGGTGTTGGATCATTTATTTCTTACGACGAAACGTTTCTAAGTGTTCGTTTGTGTGTAGGTTATGTTTTGGTGATTGTTCGGGAGTTAAGTTGTTAGTTTTGGGGGGAAAACGTGATGCAAACGATACACGAACGAGATTCCTGATTTTTGGATTATTTTGGTAACAACGTTGAGTTGAACCGGGACGATGTAATATACGTAAGTGTTATATTTATTTATTTATATATTAATGTTTTGAAGTGTCGCTTGATTGTGTAGTGTTAATGAGTGTTAGAAGTGATGACGCATGATAGCCACCTGTTGATGATCAAAATCATGACGTAGACATATAGATGTGTGCATAATTATAATCTAATTCTAGAATTATATTATTCTAGTTTTTTTTTTTTTATAGTTAACACTATGATCCCTTTTGATATATATACATGGTGATTCATTTTATTAAAATGCTTTGAATGGAATTTGAACTTTGTTATTTCAAAAATTTCTAATGTTTTTATGAAACGTTTTATTTTTAAATAAACTTAGTATATATTTATTGTGATAATTAATTATTAGTATGAATGGTATAAATTATGTAAATGTATAATTATACCTAAGCATCAATAAACTAGTGCATATATAATATGTACATATACGTATATATATTTAATACGAAACATATATGTTGTCTAGTCTGACTTAGGTTATCTAGAGTTCGTTCTCAAATAGCAAGGTAGATGGCGTTTTCCTAAACAAAACTAGAATGCTCCTAGAACGTAGTAAATTAAAACGTAATTTTTGTCTCTTCAATAAAGTGATAGCCATGGTTATATTCAAAATAATTTCCAAAATAAATTGTATCTTTTTTTATAATGTTTTCCATCAGATAGCCGATTTGCCAGATTGGCTATCTGAAGAATAAAAAAAAATGTAAATAAAATTCTGATGCCATCGTTAACAACCATAGAAACCATGAGCCTATAATATTACAATAGGTAATTTTCCTTTTAAAAACACAATACAAAGTCTTGCTGTTTGGTTGTATAAAAATTGACAAGCGGGCTTACTTCTAAATAGTGTAAATTATAAGGAAATTGTCAATGAACTACCAACTTTGGGTTATTAGAACAAGTACGTGTTGTTACAGTGGAAAGTTAAACCAAAATACAACTCTACATAGTATTATTGTATGGGGGTAGAAAAAATGGGGCGTCTAGAAAAAGTGTGCGGTACCTATAGCAACTACACAGCTGTACAAGAATTTACATAAACATAAACATAAACAAAGGAAATAATTTTGCTTTGCTTTTAAATTTTATTCATTACTAATCATTTCAAATCTACTATTGTTTTTTTGTCGTTAAAAAAGAAAAACGAAAATTTTGTAACGCCGCTCCTGTTTAGTTGGAACCCAATGGAATGTAATGGAACGAATGAAAATTTGAATATTATTCTTTATTCAAGTCACCTCTTATAAACACTTTTAAGTATTTATTTTATATAATTAATTGGGATTTGGCAGTTGTCCGGAATATAGAGCCTACAAAAAAACTTTTTCTTACTTAAATACATAGTCAATTTAGTACAACATTTTGTTAGTTTGAACAGATACTCGTATTTGTTTATCCGTATCGATATCCCACGTTACAAATATTCACGTTATTTATGACCAATAATGAACTGGCAACTTTAGAAGTCATAAAGACTGACCAGATATGTTTTACGCGGTAACGCCTCGCGATTGTAAAAATCATGGCTTTGAAATGCATTCGAACAGATTTTTAAATTTCGAATTACCTTGTTCAAAGTTCGGAATTTATTTTAAAATAATAAATTAAATAACGAGGTTTTATTTATACGGTTATCACTGATTGAGCTTCGCCACAATGAAATCGAAAACGGAATCTATATTTATGATAAAAAGGAGAATTTATATATTTTAAGGGGAAAGTCAAAAATACGTAAAACTATTAGTAACGTCGAAACAATGCTTTGATACATGGACGTTTAAAAAATTATCAACGCCTGATGACTTGTGTATATCTGAAGTACCAATTTATATGACATAGTCTTTGTAACGTAGTTGCGTTAAAAAAGCAAGAGAATCCGTGAGCGAATAATAAAGCAGATATTAAAAAATAAGTATAAAAGCAGAATTTCTCCCACAAAAGAAGCGTACACGTTTGTTTGTTCGTAAAATGAAAGAACAACCGGCCCAGCTGTCAATATGTTAAGGTTTACGACACCGCGGGTTGGTGCTAATTTCGCTTTAAACTTGAACGGGTTGATGACGATCGTCTGCATTTCGAATCGCCGTTTGTTTTGTTTAATGTTGTTGTGTGAAGTATTATTATTAGTAATAATAATTATTCATTATTGACTGCTTTGTTGGACTAGTTGCTAATCATGGGAGCACATCCCTAGTTCCTTGGTCTGATAAAAAACATTGGGTTTTTTATTAACAGTCCGTAGTATTTATGGGAGTATACACACTTTTCCGTGCTCCCGTGTTTTGTCTAATAATTATGATAGTATTACATAATTATTATAAAGCTGACAGTCCAGTGGTTAGAACAAGCAAGTCGATGATAATTGAACGTGGAGGGGCGCCCCTTAGTAAGTAAATAGATTTATACGTGTAAATAATTATTTAAAGTTGTATTTTAAGCCCATAATTTGTAATAGAATCCAATAGGTACTTAAAAGCTATACAATATCTTTATTACTCACAAGAGTGAGTAACAACATAATCTAACAATAAAACAAATAGTTCTAATAAAGATTCTACCGCCAAATGAGGCGAACAGATAAAAAAAGCTAATGATATCGAAATTCGTTCCGCGCCGCGCGGCTTCCGCTCGAATTTTGAATTTAGAACTTTTTCCTTTTTCCCGCCGTCGGCCGTGTTTTTTACATCTTTTCCCCCGTTAATGGTTTGAGTTTTTTTTTTAATTTTTTTATCTTTATTATTATTGTTTTCGGCTTATGACGACTAATGATGATTGTTCGGCGTAATACGGTGGCTGTAATGAATTGATTCGGGCTCGTTGGATTGGCGATTTTTTGTTCGGCAAATTGAATGGGCCATAATGAAATTTTCTAAGAAATTGTTTTATATTTGATTATGTTTCGGTTTTAATAGATTTTTAGGCGTGACCTTATTGTAATGAGTCAATGTTATTTTTTAAAATGTTTTTTATTGGAATTGCCAAGGAACTAGTTCTAGCCGGTTACTTTACATAATAATACTATACCGAGTCACTACTTCTAGCCAATTTACATAAATACTACTACAATACTATGCAAAATCGCTTGATTGATTATAATGAACTATTAATTTAATTACATATTCAGATATGCAATTTTGTAAATCCAATCATACTGAGCCATACCGTCGATAAACGAAATCAATGTATTGACATAATATATATGTATGTATATCAATAAAAATATTGGAATTTTTTAACAAAATTTTAGTTCAGAATGGATGCTACTAAGCAATCTTGACTTTGAATTGTAAAAACTAACGCTTTGCCCAGAATATTTAATTGTCTATAGTGCAAGGTTTAGCACAAAACACAGATCCATTTTTATTTCGTCGCTCGCATCAATCCGATGGTAGTGTGTCACGACCAGATTTATTTCGTGCACTCTGAGGACGAGCGTAGAATAACTACTAATATTACAATCTGTTAATTAACTCGCAACAAACAAACACACAGATTTATTTCCTTATGTTTAATAAAATTAGTCTAATTATTTCAAATCAAATCAAATGTATCCAAGCGGGCTCTTCTGAGCTTTAATCATTTACAGAGTTACTAAATTAAATTAAAAATTACCAAAGACTCGGAATGCAGATTCAACCGAGAAGACTTTTGAAGAAGTTACTTTGTGATAAGGCTTTGACCAAGTCCGTCTTGGTAGATACCACCCAATCATCAGATATACTAACGCCAAACAGCAGTAGTTAGTATTGCTGTGTTCAGGTTTGAAGGCTTAATCCACAAGCCACAGGGGACATAACATCTTACGAATAGCTCCCAACGTTAGTGGCACATTGATAATGTAAAGAGTGCTTAATATTTTAATAATATCAGGTGGCTACTTACCCTCAGGTAGCTCATTCATCCGTCCGTCTACCTATAAATAACTCAGTAGTCACTCTTTTCCGACAATCGAGTTACATAGATAATTAAACACGATTATGATATTAATAATGAATTAATAATTTATCCTGCATGGAAATCAACGAAAACGAACTGCACACGTTTTTAATATATTTTTTTATATGTGTATGTTATATGATATCAAATAAATCATCCTCGTCCTCAACAGTAATTATTTTCAATGGAAACCACGGGTTGCAACGGTAATGGCCATCCGGTTGCGGTAAACCGTTAACGATATTGACTGCACCCGATTTGATGTAACGATCAAACTATACGACCATCGAAATCATTTGTAAACATTGAAACGAATTAAGTATTTTGTTATTTAGATAAGTTTTTGTTGCGCAATATTCACTTGAACGTCCAAGTTCAAGAGAGTAAAACTTTAAGGGAGTTTCTTTGTTTGATTTTGAAGGGCTCGGCTGAATTATTTTGGATGGAGTTTAGTAGATTTTATTCAAGTGGACTCTCAATGACAAATTTAAAACGTCACTCTAATTGATAATTGCTTGTAAAGATAACAGCAAGAATTGGCAAGAAACTCATCATATACACTTAAATATTACAATATATATATATATATATATATATATATATATATCTTGCAGTCTCCCAGGTATATGAAGAAAGTGAAGTCATATGATACTATTTCTTGGACACACGGTATTCAATCCAATCGTCAATTGTTAACCGACTTTTGGAAATTCTATTTTGGTACAAATATTGTTGCTTTAAATATGGCTGACGATAACTGCAAAATATACTGTCAAAAATGTATCTTATATTATTATTAATTTCGTTCAATAAAGTCACCATGTATACTTACACGATTTGACAGTTTATTAACTTTATATATGGATATTAGAAAACGAGAAAGTATTATTTTATATTAAACACGAAAACCTGATCACAATTGACAGCGATAGCACTTTTTTAATTTCGTTTACAATAGACTCAGATACTTTCTTATACAGCCAGTTATATTAATATTTTAATGTCGTAATTTTTTTAAATGAAACCATAAAATGAGACACTCGTACTATAATGGACGGTACACGATAAAATACCTACCGTACATAGATATAAGAATTTTCTATTCCATAAAGAACTTCTCTAATGCATTATCCGAAACTATAAGTTATAGCAAGAAAGATAGTGAGGACCGTCGGCAGAAAAATTTAATAATTGTATAACATGACGACTTCGCTCGACTTTCATTACAATATTGGAATTTAAAACAATTCTAACTTGTGATTAAATTAATTTAGAATAACATCAAAATAAGTTTAGTTTTAAAATTTAAACAATAGAAATTATCTATGATATTCATTTCAAACTAATGTCAATTTGTGTATGGTTATTTTATTCTTGTCATAGTAGTTCTTCGTGATATTATAACTTCTTTTCACGAAATAATTATAAATGTAAAAATAAGATTAACCTCTTTATTAACGTTTAAATTAATAAAAAAATAAAAAAAGTAAAGTTTTCGAAGGTTTTCATGTTTCGGTCCGGAAGAAATAAAAAGTAGTAAAAAATACACGCGATAAGATTCGTACAATATTTGCAGCAATGTTTGAAATCCTCTGAAATAAATTCATAGAATATTTTATGCATTTTCTGACCGTACGAGGCTCTAGTTTACAAATCCTGTCGGAAAAAGTATACGCAGACACTATTCAAATACATTTTTGAACATATTTTCCCCATAACAAATTAACAGCCTGTACATTTCCCACCGCTGGGCTAAGGCTCTTCTTAAGCCTTCTCTCCTTTTAATGAGAAGGTTTTGAGCATGTTCTACTAGGCTGCTCTAATTCCGTTTGGTGGATACACATGTGGCAGAGTACTTCACCACCGAGCACGAGATGAATTATAAACGCAAATTAAGCACATGAAAATTCAGTGGTTGTTGCGGGTTCAAACCCTGCATCGGTTAAGATGCACGCGTTCTAACCACTGCGCCATCTCGACTCTCTTTCACCGTAAGTGTGAAAACTTGTTAAAAAAATATGAATTCAAATAATCAGAGCCATTAATTGGACATATTAGACTATTCTAAAAATGAAAAAATACATAGAGTATCTTAGGATATTATAATACGACTAGGATCGTGTCTTATTTTATTTTTATTTTGACGATTCATTACAATAATATTATTCGTAATTTATGCTTTTATAATAATACTAGTTGAACTTGCGGTTTTACCCGCGCGAAATTTATAAAACATGCAATCCCCGTTTTACCCCCTTAGCGGATCTAAATCCTATAAGGCCTAATTTCAAGTTTGTAGGTGTTACAGTTTCTAAGATTTCGTGATTATTCAGTGAGTGATATTTTGCTTTTATACTATATGGATGATTTTCATGTGCTCCTATCCAATAGTGGCCAAGCATTTCAAGTGAGACCAGTCAACTAAGCAGGACACAGTGCACACGTGTGTGCACAACATACTTTGACTACTTCGAATACTTGACGTGCTTCCCGAGGCACGGTAATGAACAGTCCATCTCCCAGACCCCGGACTGTTACTGGGATTTTTTTTTGTTTTATTTATCCGTAATAGTAGTACAAACTTCAGATAGTGCGCCTTTATTTCGCAATGGAGTATATTCTTGGTTGTTAAGAAAGAAGGTCGTAAGTACGATATGAGGTCTTACATATATGTACGTGAAAGTTGAATATGTGTGCGTAACGTAGATATTAGAAAAAAAATGTTTTCTTACTGGATGTAGCATTGAAAACAAATAGTTTTGTTTTGTAGCTGTGTTTAAAAATTCTATAGCATACAACTAAATATCGAACTATTTAGTGGATGGTACTTGTGGATCTAAAACGATGGCAAGTTAAAATCTGTTACCGTTACTGAGTATTCATGTATATAATTTATGACTAATAACCATATAATCTCAAGCCAAAAAGAAAAACATACCTATATATTTATATGCGTTATATATATTTGAAGTAACTTGGTAGTTTGGCTTTGTTGCAAGCTTGTCTGGGTAGGTAGCCACTCATTACATATTCTACAGCCAAACAAATATACTCAACATTCTTGTGTTCCGTTTTGGACATAACTTCTTAGTTCTCAAGGTTGGTGGAGCATTAGAGTTGTAAGGAATGGTTAATATATCTTGCGGTGCCAATGCCAGTGTCTCGTGACTTTCTATCGTTTGGCCCATTACCTCAACCGGCTACTAGTAATATTAAAAAAAAAATGAGGGCTTTATACTTACACAGATTTACAAGGATTCTATATGTAATGTTAAAGTCGGGTAAGATATTTTATGAAAAGTATATCCACTGCCAATAGAACTTACAGGAATACCACGTGTAATTATTTATGTTGTCTTTATCATATTATTTTTTATCTCAGATGATATATTTCCATGTATGGATATAATGAAAAACATTATATCTAATCTCATCCAGTCTAGTATTCATTTCTGACATCCATGTCAATACTTCATATGAGAAGGTGCAAGCACGCACACATACATATCATCGTCTATTCGGTCTAGGAATAGCTCTTTTAGAAATATATTGAGACGACTTTAAAGTATATTTTTTTAAACTTTATAAAAAAAAAACTTACGGCTGATGTATATAAATATCAAGTTTATAAATAAATACAATAAGAATAATGAATAGTAAATATCATAACAATATTATGCAAACAGTTACTAAATACATTACTATAAATAAATTAAGCTCATGTTAATTCGAATTTTAAATAAATATTTAAATAGTCAAAACAACAACAAAATATTTATTAATGGAACTTGTAATGTATAAACCGCTCTATTATAAAATAATTTAAGCATTACTTCGAAGACAGTTTAGTTTGTTTACATTCATTAATTCTATCATTATTTATTCAATAATATATTTTAGAATACTCTGTGCATAGAAAAGAGTGACGGAATTAAATATCTGTCGTGTCATTGAAGTTCTTTGTACAATTTTCAATTGAAGAACTTTGTTTTAATTAGTTGTATATGTACATAAGTATCGTTCACTCATTCTTTGACAATAATTAAGGATATATCAAGTCCTAGTGCCATAATATCAGTTTAAATTCCGTATTAATTTATTTATCTGAGTAAATATAAAATTTAAAAAATGCAAGCTCTAAATCTTCTCCATGCCCGTCGCAAGCATCGTTCGCACACATCCACACATCACTCACACGAACAAAGCACACCTGTGTGCCAACTCGTCTTGAGAATAATATATTTTTGTTGCTCTTATGTATTTTTTAGTCGTATTTTATATTTTTCCTATGTACATATATAGGTTTGGGTTATTTTTTTTTTTTTCTATTTTCTCTTCCCTCGCTTTACGACCATCGGTTTTATATATTCGTGTAATGACACTTTTATACGTAAAACGTATTAAATTTAAAGTCACTTACGTTGAAATGAAAATAATAACTATATATACGGGAGTTCTCGAGTACCGTTCGCATAATAATGTGATTGAAGACAGATAACATCTTAGATGGCAGATTTGATAGAAACAGCTGATATCGAAACACGTGGAATTTAAATGAAACTGATTCGAACCCACGCAAGCACTGTACTTGCATGTGATTAATTTGTCTTTATAATGAATCTCCTATTGGTTAATTGAAGAAAATATATGGTAACTGGATGCGCTGGAGTAAAATCGTGTCCATATCAACCCCGTTGGTGAAGCGTGAAGGATAACTTGTAAACTTTGAGACCTTAGTCGAACAGCAGGATATATACAGAATGTTACTTAAATGCCTTTCTTTCTAAAGATAGCTTTTAGTATTATTAAGTATTTCTCAAATTACTCCTAAGACGTAATCTCGTCATTCGATTAAACAGCAATCGAATACGATATATATTCAAATACAGGACATATACTTCACATAGTCGTTGATGTATAATATAGCACAGTAGAATATAGGATTTGGGGGACTTACGGCTAACGGCGCTTGCTTAGCGCCAACCCTATTTTTGCTTCGCTGGTCGAATGGTCCCGTCACTGTGTAGGTGCTAAGATGCTAAATATTAGTGATATTGAATGACGGACGCTTAATATAAAAATCTAATCTTAAGTTAGTACGACACCCACGAGACAATGGCACCTATTATCCCGTGTGCATACAAACATTTAATTACAAACTTATAATCTAGTTACAAGGTAATTAAAATAAAAACTAAACATTAGATAATTAAAAATTGAATATGCCCCAGGTGAGGATTGAACTCACGACCTTAAGATTATGAGACTTACGCGCTGCCTACTGCGCCACTGAGGCTGTGAATGACATGATAAAACTTTTCAACCCCTGAGAATTTTTTATCATGAATGTTAAGTTATATCGTTGACAAAATTATGGAAGACTAGTTTATGTAACTATAACATAGTAGTGAAGAGAACAAAAAAATGCCCCAGGTGAGGATTGAACTCACGACCTTAAGATTATGAGACTTACGCGCTGCCTACTGCGCCACTGAGGCTATTGAAAGGATTATAAAATTTCCCAATCCTCGACACTTTATATCAACATAAAATAAATTTTGAACACGCTTGCAGTCCCTATATAAGGGGTTTTTCTACTTATATATGACTAGCAACCCCAGTAGTATCTTTGCTAATGGCAATTAGGTATTAATGCTAAAAAAATGTCGATCGTGATGATCTGACAAAATAATAGCCCTCAGTGAGTATAAAACAAAAAACTTGACGAGAGCCGAGTGGTTAGAGCAACTGCAGACGCCCTGCAGCTTTATCGAGGATAGTGAATTCAAATCTGAAAAAGCACGCATTCACAAATTCTTCTCGTAGTCGACGTTGAAGGAAAACTTCGTAGGGAAACACATGATCTTGGATGAAAATCTGTCACCAACCAGAATCGGAGCCAAGTAGTGGAATAAGCATCGAACCGTCGCCTCGATCGAAGACTGAGTGATGACTTTTCCTTTAAATTATTTAACACGTTGACAATTTTATAAATAAATAAATATTGGACAACATCACATACATTTCTCTGATCCCAATGTAAGTAGCTAAAGCACTTGTGTTATGGAAAATCAGAAGTAATGACTATCGCCGCTACTAAATTACAGTTACATTACAATGTCGGTATCGATAATTTTGTCGACATCGTGAAATAACACATATATTTAATAATTTAATTAACATTTGTAATACAATTTTCTCAACCGTTGTTTTGTTTTATTTTCTCCTTCATAAGCCTCAGTGGCGCAGTAGGCAGCGCGTAAGTCTCATAATCTTAAGGTCGTGAGTTCAATCCTCACCTGGGGCATTATTTTTAAACTATCATACGTTATATATATCTATATTATATTTCACGTTAGATTTAATTATTAAATATTTTCAAGGCCGATATCTCGATAACGGTGTCGTAGGAGTTACTATAAAAGACAAGTGAATACGTACACACACACAGTCTAATAAGACGGTTACCCAGTATAACTGCAAAGAGAACATGATCAGGTTAATCGGTGTTACGTGCTATCTTAAAAGTGAAAGTGTAACATATCAAAATTTAGATATCCAGTGGAATATATATACTGGAATAAAACACTCGGTTTTTTACTGGATATCAACTTAGGACATCAGGGTTGGCTGTTTCTTATTAATCATTAAACTAGCGAAGTAGGCGCTCATAATAATACTATCAATAGATATATTATAAAGGATAATGTAACTGCATGTGGGCGGGTTATGTTCTTTATGCAACTTACATAAAAGATTATGTTCTGACTTTATATCAAAGAACATATGAGATTTTAAATTAGAACCCCACTACGAAAGGAGTACACTGCGCCCACTCGAACTGCCGATCAACTTCAACTAATCTATCTAAGTGTGTCTTTCTTTCATATTAAATAAAATGCAGGAACAATAGAATATTAACACAAGCCTACATTACATACATTAGCAGCCTGTAAATTTCCCACTGCTGGGCTAAGGCCTCCTCTCCCTTTGAGGAGAAGCTTTTGGAGCATATTCCACCACGCTGCTCCAATGCGGGTTGATGAAATACACATGTGGCAGAATTTCTTTGAAATTAGGCACATGCAGGTTTCCTCACGATGTTTTCCTTCAACATCAAGCACGATATGAATTATAAACACAAATTAAGCACATGAAAATTCAGTGGTGCTTGCCTGGGAACCCGAAATTATCGGTTAAGATGCACGCGTTATAACCACTGGGCCATCTCGGCTATTTGCCGTTAAAACACATGCCTATTAGAATATTATTGTATTATATAGATATAGTAGGTACTATTAGTCAACCTCGGCTACCATCATGGTTAAGGGATTGGTCTTCAGGTGCTAGGCTTAAAAGGAAACCTATGTCCGTTCTTTAGGTCCAAGCTTCATATTGACTTGTACGTGAAAAACAACAGACAGGCAGAGCTACTTTTGTATTTATAATATTAGTATATATTTTTATATAAACGTATTATAATGGATAAGCCATTATTTTTCTCAACTGAATATAAGATTCTGAGGAATATTTTTATCTTACGTAAGATTTCATATAAGAAAATTATTTTTCTCTAACAAGACGCTGTTATCCGTATTACTCGTTTAAACTCGAATAAATATAAGATCTTAAAAAATACTAACTTCACATTTATTTAGACATGAAAATATTATACGTTAAATTCGGTATGCTAAGAATAAACATATTATTTAATTCTAATATAAAAACTCTTTTGTATATGACCTTTATGTGCTAACATATTACACTATTTAACTTACAAGCCAAAAAAAAAAGCAATATTAGTGCACTGATTAATATAAACATTAACCTTTAATACGTTCAAATTCCAATCAATACTATTGTTATGAAAATGTTTTCAATTTAAATATCACTACGATTCCAAATACACAGCCGAATTCAAATATCACTCAAATGAGTACTACTTCTACAACAATAATCTGCTTTACATTTCGGTCGTGTTATCTATGAAAACCTCTCTCAATTCCGAGTCTATTAATAAAGAAACAAGATAAATTATATAATCAACGCGTTTTTTTTTTACTCGCAGTCTTGTTAAGACTTCAAGTACACGATATGAGAATGGAAAGATTTATAAAGGGAAATTAAATAAGTATAGTTCCTCAGGCCAGGGATTGCTGAATCTTTTAATAGTTAAGTTACACGAATAATAACACGATGGCAAATGGACCACCTGATCATATGAGACCACTATAAATATTGTTATTGTAAGTAATATTAAAGACTAATCCATCGATAGTCTACCAATCACTGGCTCACTCACCCTTCAAGCCATAACACATGTATATGTAGTGTTGTTTGGGGTATAATAAGTGATTTTACCTACCGGCGAAATTTCATAAAGCCCTACCACCAAGTAAAGTAAATTAGCTTATTTACTTGATGGTAATACTTTTATAAATGAGTTAAAATTTAAACTTAAAGAATGTTATACGCTTCATACTAATTTTTCTCTTCGTATCTCCTCATATATATTTCTGTCTCTTTCTGTTGATCTGTGTATTTATGAAACCTGGACAAAATTCGTCTGTTTTCGTAGCAGTCTTAATAGATTACTGCCTACTCAAAGATAAATACAGTGAAATTATTTTAAGATTATTTTAGACAACGTGGCTTTATTTTAATTGGTTGTGATGTAACGTAGAATAATGAATAATTAAAATAATGAATTATATTGCCAAGCCTAATTAAATCATATCTAGCTTAACTGGCAACACTTCGGAATACTTCTGAAAAGGTTGTTTAAATTAATTAAAACATAATACTATTAAATCTATATTTATAATTACTATTGTAACATTTTAATAACCTATATAGAACAAAATAGGCTCTAAAACAGATTACAGCATTTTAGTCACCTTTTTTTCAAAGCGACTCATAATTACACATAAACACACACGTAAACTCATTATTATAACGAAGTTTATTAATTATTTTACACATTACGTAATACCACACATAAATAAGGATTTTAAATAATGCAACACAAAGACAGTTACTGCGTCGCGTTGACACAGCAGAATTCATTTTTTAGGTCGGCTTTACTGTTTGGCAGGGGAATAGCTTTGACACGTCGATTAGTCGGTCTGTGTGTCGTAACTTGTCTCTTCTTCAAAATGTATATATATGTTTGACGATAAAAAATTCAAGAATGACGTAAGGTTTATATATTTAATGCTTGTCTTTATTCGTTTTATAAATTATATTCTTCATTCGAATATTCCCTGGACGATATTAAATCGGATGTTTTTTATATTATTTATTAACTTTGTTTATGATTTCAATTAATATTGAATATTAAATCTTCGCTATGGCGCTGAGATGGTCCAGTGACTTAAACACGTATATCCGAAAGGATAATTGCGATTTAAAATCGAGTAGCAACTGAATTTGTGTTTACAATTCATCTCGTTTTGAAGGAAAACATGAGGAACGTATGTCGAATGTCTGACTCATGTGTATCCACTAACCCGGAAAACAGTAGCGCGGTCGAATAAGCTCTAAGCCTTCTCCCTAAAAATAAATAATAATACATAACAATACCGCCTTTTTTTGTTACACAAATTTAAATAAATTTTGAAATATACGTTTACTTGAGTACAATATATTTAATGTAACACAGTTACCAATTCTTTTATACTAATAGTTATGTAAGCGTATCGTCTCGTATCCTCTTATATAAAAGTGCTGACAAATTTCATTCTTCATTATAACGTTTATCAACACACTGCTAGATGATCAATAAATAAACCATCTGTATGTACACGTACTACGATCTGTAGGTATCAATTACGTCATCCACTATCAATCATGTAAAATAATTATGTATTAATAATGGATTCTCGCTGTATTATTTATATATAGATTAAATAGGCTATAACTTTTATACAGAGATAGAAATACGGGCGCCTCTATCCATAAATATGGCACTAGATATTTCTAGTATATACCGATTTTGATCACTGCAGTCATAACATTTTTATGCTATGTGTTTGATAGCAAATGGGTACCACTGCCCAAAGATATAGCAACCTTAAGGAATATTAATCATTGATCTTATCACCAATATTACGTACGTTGGGAACTAAGATGCTACGGCTGTTGTACCTGTAGTTAAGCAGAGTCACATTTCAAACTGAGACAGAACTATACAAAGTATTGCTGTTTGAAGGTAGATCTGAGTGGATGCAACCTACCCAGATGGGCTTGCACTAAGCTTGACCATTAAGAGAAATAGAGTCAAGTACTGATATTATTGTCCTTCCACTGGCCTTTCCACTGTCAGCGTCCAGCACGGGACAGTTAGTTAACCCCCAAACTCCAAGTTGACACTGAGAGTTTAGTGACAGAAAAACTTAAAACCTATGTACTGCTTTTGAGTTTGAATTGGGATCTACCTTACGACCTAGCCAATAGACCAAGATAAACTACAAGTATAAGACGTTCCTTCTAACGCGAATGTACTACAATGGTATCTGAGATATTTTAATTACACTAACTCATCTTTCCTACCCAGTAAGAATGACTGGAAGATAAGCTTTAGTATTTAACTTCTCTTGTTAACAATATTTGGATCGTATCTAACTGCATTTTAAATCAGTTTCACTTAATACATTGACCCGATATTTTGTACACAGTGTCGACATTTTAATCTTGTGTGTATTTACGTTAGAATGGCTTAAAAATGTAGTTAACTTTATATATATATATGAATTATATTATAAACATTGTATTTCAAGTATTGTATTGTAATTCCATTTCAAATAAATCGACTATTTACTAGTACAATAATATACCTTTCATGCATTCAAATGTTCAATCAAATCATTTAAATAAATAAAATAGATACTTCATTTAAGTACTTCCATAAAAGCACTTTTGAATCGTCTTACATTTTTGTATAAATGTAAAGCTACCACCAATTCACAAAGTAGATTCTATCTAAAAGAACCGGTAAGAAACTCAGTTGTTACTATTTTAGGTACTTTATTTAAGTACTTCCAGCTCAGTTGATACTATTTTCCAACATTTTAATTACATAAAGTAAACCAATAAAGTACAATAGAATTTTAATATATCTTGCCTGTAAATCAACAAATACTAAGGTCCACGCTTTTTTATCATTTATACAAACCTACAATATTAAGTATAAATATATAATAACGGAATTACTAATGTTAGAGTTACTAATGGTATCTAGTATTAACCAGTTTAGCTTATCTTGAATTCATTTCCATAAAGTAAGTTTTCGGTAAATTCTAAAAGTAAACTTACGACCTTTTTCTATAAATATTGTAACCTGATTAAATAGAAGGCTAATTCAAGCTCTTGGAATTTATCGTATTCTGCTCATTGATTTTTCTATATCTAATATTATAAATACGGAAGTAACACCGTCTGTCTGTTACATTTCACAGCCAAAGCACTGAACTAAATTTGATGAAAATTCAAGCTTGAATTTCAGGGAAGACTGCTTAGACATAAACTGCTTTATACATAACGTTTGATTAGCAACACCTAAAAAACGAGCCAAGCCGCGGACAACGACTAGTTGATAAATAAAATTGAAATAAACTTAATACCCCACTCGTAAATCAAGAAAAAATCTTACTATATTTTTAATATATATATACACTTATATTTTTATTCACAATAGTTTATTTTATATCCATATAAACTTTCACCCCCCTTTAATTTAGGGGATGAATTATTTCTTATTGCTTAAGTTCCATATAGAAACCCTATACCAAATATAATTCTGCTAGAACCGTTGGTTTAAGCAGTACGTTGTATGTCAGTCATAAAATTTTGCTAAGTATATTTCTCTCTCTCTATCCTCTCGATTTGACATTCGACAGAAAGAGACACGGCGTTGTTTCACTAATTAACATTAGACATCATTTGAAGCGATCTATCATAGCCAAAGTACTATTATCAGTACATATACAATTTACCTTAAATTCAACCGCCAAACAGCAATACTAATTAAATTAAAGCCTGTGTATCTACAGGCACATTGAACCTTACTCCTTTGTTGATCCGTGAAGCACGGTTAATGTATCATAACCTATCAGTGGTGACCAAGTGGTTACATCAAGTTGCTTATTTGCCAGGCTGCCTGCCGATATGAAATATAATATTAGTAAACGATCTCCGTGGCCGAGCAGTGTGTACACCGGTTTTCATGGGTACGCCACTCCGAGGTCCCAGGTTCGATTCCCGGCCTAGTAGATGTAAAAATAGTTCATTAGTTTTTTATGTTGTCTTGGGTCTGGGTGTTTGTGGTACCATCGTTACTTCTGGTTTTCCATAACACAAGTGCTTTAGCTACTTACATTGGGATCAGAGTGATGTATGTGATGTTTTCCAATATTTATTTATTTATTATTTATTTATAAAAAGCAACTTAGAACGCTATTAATTAAATGAAACAAATTTCCGAGTTATTTTAGCTAACTACATTTAACGCTTTTAAATAACTGATAGAGTTTAAGTTTCGAGTATATTCAACTTTATAACTTGTAAAATCAGTCAGCACAATATTAAGTTAAGATTGTAATCTCTTGGATTAACGAATGGCTCAGTTGAAATAATGCGTAGGTCTTAACCGATGTTTGTGAGTTCAAATCCGGGTTGGGGTGTGTATGTTTAACTTGTGTTTTATATAGAGCTCGGTGGTGAAGCGTGATAAAGTCACTTAAGTGAGGCATCTCGTGTCTGTACTATATATGTATGTGTATATATTTTAAAATATAAAAATCAATAAACCCACAAACATGAGTTGCAATGTTATATTGTTTTACTTAAAATATAATTTATAAAGGTTTTTATATTAGATTCAGATGAAAGTACATTTCTCCATCAGACGTATTACTCTTTACTTCAATAATAAAAAACCTTTAAAAAATAAAGAAAAACCATAAAAGCCGTCTTGCGATGCGTTATCATTTTTATATGTTCAACCCCCCCCCCCTCTCAACCCTTTTAAGTCTCCCACCCCCCCAGATGCAAGCTCACTCACACATGGCAAAACATCTATAAATGGGTTAAAGAAAAATGTGTCTACCTGAAAACGTACGATGCATGCATTTTTTTATTCGTCTTACATTTTCTTTTCCATCCGCGATTCTCATATCGCCGATATAAAACTGAAAAATACATTAAAATCCTGTAAACGAAAAACAGCTCTATTACTTCGATATAACGCACGAAACAGAACGGCAATGCGCAAAAAAACAGAGCACCCATACACGAAAATTTCACTCGCGTACACACAAAACCGCGCCGTTTAGAAAAAAAATAAAGCGCACACATATAAATCGCATGCAGTTCGAAAGGGATGCACTCAGAGTCATAAAATACACACACTAGCTTAAAACTCACCAACACAGACACACCACGACCCGAGTCTGGATACACAGACACGTATGATACGATCCGAAACTCCACACACGCGCGCGATCCAAGAAAACCTTCAATGTGTTGTGGAAATGCTTTTCCTTGCAGCAACCTCTCGGGAAGAGTTTCATAGCGAATACCTCGCGGTAAAGACATCTAGACGTTCTCTAAAAAAATTCAGAATTAAAAATAATTTTAAATCAAAATAGTGGTCCGATTGAAGGCCGCTTAAAAAATTGTCGCTTTGAAATAGTCAAGTAATCGATCGGTCATACCGTTCGGTATTCAAAACTTCACCCGTTTCGCGGCGTAAAAAAACGCGTTCGAAAATTGAATATAAAAAAAATATGTTTTCATTAAAAGAAATCGGTGATAGCGATTCGCGCCAAAAGAAGCCCAGTGATTGACCGTGAACACAGTATTAAATCATAATTGAAAGTTTTGATTGCATTGTTAGCGATGGTTCAAGGGACACGTGTCTCGATTAGTGATGTAAATGTGTACGTTAATGAGTGTGTAGGTGTGTGCGTCGGTGTAGCCGTCTCTGTAAGATTGCTGGCGATAATCGACCTTTTGCGTGTTGTTCTTTTTTTAATTTTCGCGGTATTTGAATATGACATGCATTTTCGTTTTAATTATTAATTTGAGTTTAAAATTTACTCCTTTTGTCAATCATTATACTTCTGTCGTATCTTATTTAGATAAGACATTTTGTGTTTGAAAATAATATTTTAATTATTAATTACGAAATTATTGTTTTTTAACTTACTGATTAAATAATGCACGGTCTAAATATAATCGTATTGGCGTCTTGTTGAATTATTTGTTTTTCTTAAACTAAGCTATTTAATTTCATATTCAAATTTCCACATTCTCTTTGTCTTCAAAATTTCGATATAAGAAATTGTCGTATTAAACTCACGATAGAACTAAATTCTAAATAATTCGAATAAGAAAAAAAACTACTTAAAATCATTTTATTATTATACTAATATGACGTATTAATAATCTAATTAAATTATTTATTTGTTTTACTTTTACCATTAAATTAAAGCTCAAAATATAATCAATTCTACTTTTTAACGACGTCATGAAATAAACTGTGCATTATGTGTTTTTCATTTGTAAAAGCATTTTTAATTTATTTGTGAAAACGTTAAGCCCCTTATCAACGCGGGGCCTGAAAGCTGTTTATTTGAAACAAACCATCCCCGTTTTATAGGTCTTTTTTTTAACATATAAATCGTTACCGTTTTAAAACACCTTCGTAAGTGGACAGCATTATTATATAATACTACGTACTGAAGTTGGTATGTTATTAATTATTTTGGGAAGGAAGTATGCGGTGGCTCTTCGCCTAATTTTTTTCTTAGTTAATTTCGTAAAAAGAAAAATTTGTAGCTCTTATTATTGAATCACTGGCACAATTTTTATTTATTTTTAATTATTCATCAAACTTAAGTCAATATGTAAATATTTGGTTTGTAGCACTTTATTATTATTTTTTATATATAATCTATTAACTGTCGGTGAACATACTTACTTTTTTTTTTAAATAATCTTATTGATAATTTTAATTGGTCTAACTAAAAACATATCTTCTTATTAAATTAAATTATAAAAAGGTATTGAATTTATTATTATCAATAATAATTTCAAACCGAAGCTTCTAGAAGGAAAGCTTAGCATTCATCGATACATAACAATAAAATTCTTTAGAAGATTCCAATCGGGTATATTACAAAACTATATCAAATATAATAGATCTTATTGCTATTGTAATACAGTTCAATTTACCGCTACAATAATATCGTAGATAAAGACAGTTTTAAAGGCGCCATTGGTTTAAAGAACTTTATCCTTAAGAGAACATAATACGAGCGTAATATTCTGGCCAGTAATATTAGTTTTGATAATAATTTTATACGGAAATGATAATCTTTTAAGGCCTTACAACCATCTATTTATGTATATCTGTAATCATCGATATTTCACACGCACACACACACACAACAATTATATTTATACTTATTTTGATATTTGGATGTATAATATCGTTATGACGTTTCTTGTCTTTTTTATGAGTCTGTCGCGGCAAAATCGATCGTCTTCTAAAAACGTAATAAATTGCCGTAATGTCGCATATACATTCACTGTGGTAAAATTGATTGAGACTTAGTTGAGTCATGATTCAAGCTACAGTATAGTTTATACTGGTGGTATAGGTGGTACTCATGATATTAATTGTAATAAATCAAATCATAAGTTTAATAATAAATAATATATAACTTTAATCTGTGTCAAATTAGTACAGATTATTAAGTCATTAAGTCATTGTCAAATAGAATTATAAAAATTTTTTTTTTTTTTTTAATATCTGACATGACTTTTTTGTCGTTTCTTATCTGGGCAACTGTCAAAAATATTCTATAGATTAAAATTAAATAGTACGATCATGACTACCATAGAGGATATACATAACTGTATATTTTTTAATGGTCTCTATCGGTTATTTTGCGAGGTGTATTCTTATAAGTCTTAGCTATATCAGGTCGTATAAGATAAAAAATATGAGAGTCACAAAAATATTTCAAGTCCGACCTAGATACGAGAATGTCGTGGCAACCAATCGATTTTAATTTTACTGCTTTTATTTTAAGACTTCCTCATATAACTTTTGTATGAAACAACATTTCAGTATAATAAAAGACGTCGAAAATGTTTTAGATTCTTCGATAAAGTTTAACATTCTTGGGAATACATCCAAGTCATTGTATTACGTATTCAAATGTGAGATGCAATGTTCAAAATTTTATTTGAATAACTGAAAAGATTATTAAATCGAATATAAATGAATATAAAACACATATTTCCGAATGTTTATTTGATGTAAATGAAATTCTTGTTTAACATAATACTGATACTAAAAACATGTTTATAAATGCTTGAAAAAAACTTTTTAAAATTATAGCTAAAAATAAACTAACAAATTTAAATTTGGAATCATAAAACGGGTGAAGTTAAGTTTAAGATATGCTAAAATTGTTTAAAGTAAGTTCAATTACATCAAAACTAGTTTCAACTTTTACAGTTACGGTCCAGCCACCTCCTAACCCAACGATAGTTCCTAAAAATACCTAAATAACTTTAATTATGGAGAAATATTTATTTTTATTTTAAATATAAATAGACACTAGAGTAAATTGTGATTAGATTAATATATTTGTAAATAAAGTGACGAATAGTGCCAATAATATGTCGGTAACACTTTCCAATTCGAATGTATTTATGAAGAAACAAATGAATTTTCCAATGAAGCGAGAATTTGATGAATTCAATTCAGATGATAATAAGGATCAAAATGAAACGTTCAGCGATGCTAATTCAGAAGCGAGCGACGTTGAAAACAACCCTAATGATGAGGGATCGGGCACAGCCTTAGATTATACAGAAAACGCTCTATCCCTGCACCCAATGGCAGATTTTATAAAGAAGGAATTCTTACCTGAATTCGATTTTTCGAATCCGTTTAGAAATCAAAATCTCGCTTTCAAAGATGGCTTTCAAAACACGAGATCTCCTTTCCTCCTGCCGACGCAACTTTATAAAAGTTTTTTGGCTACACTTGGCAAGAGGAGACGAAATGTTGCTGATTGTTATTCGCTTTATTCGAGAAATATGCTTTTCTCGAACGGTTTCGGTTTGGAAACGTCGGATGACGAGAACAACGCAGATAGAACCACTAATTCGCCTGATGAGGTAAAATTAATGTCCATAATTAAGAAGATTTTGCTATTATTATTACATCAAAATTAATTGTAGTATGAGTTTTATGATTCAGAACTTCTAATAAGTTGAAAATTGTCTTTAAATATTTATTGTGAGTGTAAAAGAAAAAGGATCTCTATATAAGAAAAATGGCTCACCAAAGGGTCACTCATGGATATTAGCATTAATTCCAAGTTATTCTATTTTCAATTAAGCAAAAGTATGCTGATAAATAGCAATATCTGTCTACACATAAATCATCTTCTGAATTCAGTATATTATGTAATGTATTAATATAAATAAGTTAAATTGTTATTTCTGATATTTTAAAATAAGCTTTTTCTTATTTCACATTTTCTTATTTAACTTTAATAGGAAAAATGTATCCTTTTAAATATTTTAGTCTCAGTAAAGTCTTTAAGAAATTGAATTACTGTCAAATGCAATACATAGGATATCTGATAGATTTGTCATGAATAACGTAAGGATCTTCTAGATTGTTCTTCCAGGCGGATTCTTGTCTTGAAATTGCCAAAACTCATACTGAGTTTTGTTCCAGAAGGCGGGTGCGTCATCAGCGTTCGTTTGGAGCGGAGGGGGGGTGACAGGGGGAGGGGGGCAGGAGCAAGCGGTCGCGCAGCCCGCCGCCGTGCCTACTGGTAAGACATTTCATATTCTTAAGAATATTCTTCAAAAGAATCTCCTGGTGCAATTTGTGTGCATCAGGGTGGTACGAATACACAAGTAACCCAGTTTCTCAATTTTAGAAATCTAGGAGTTAATTTTGAAGGGTCTTATTTTCTTAATATCTAGAGGATCATAAGTCACTTTAAAAGAATCTTATAAAATAGCTTTGTGACCATACCATACATTTAATGCACAAAAAAATGAATAATTATATCTATAACTCACTCCCTCACAAGTCACTCTTTAACTCAAATATAAGTAGTCAACAATTATTTACCAAAAAATGGGACGAATAACTATACAATTTAAAATTAGTAATTCGTATTTTGGTCCAATGAGATGAAACTGTTCAGATCGTCCACTGCACTTCGTACTGCTATAAAAATTGTTGAATTCTTAAAAGCACTTTTTGAATAATTATAATCTAAATGTACCTACTTAATTATTTTTATGTTATTTTAATTGAAAAACATATTAAATATTTTATTTTATGAATTGACCTAAGTATATAATTATTAGATGTGGTACTTTTCCTTTATTCTAATAAATTGTTCATTTAGAAATTGCATTAAATTATTATAAAATACTATTTTTTGATGCTTATAATAAATAAGCAGAATATTCACTTACCACGAGATCTCCGAAACTATAGATCCGATAAACTTAAAAATTAGCATACACGCTCACTAAGAAATAATTTTTGGAAATTTAAACTTTAAGCAGTGGAAATAGGTACGAATTTTACTCGTACGTAGTCGTGACGCACAATGTATAAATCAATGTTCTGAATGTCTAAATAATCAAAGCTTAGCTTAAACTACAAGACATAGACATCCTTACTGATAAAATTTGTTATAAATGAGTGAATGTTAAGCTATTATTTATCATTGATTCATCTCGCTCTGCCATCGTTGATTTAACGTTCGAAAGAAGAAGAAAGCACTGTTTAGCCAATCACCCCCTTAACGGCATTTAAAGTTCAACGCAAGAGAGATTTCAAATTTAGAAAATACCCACGTGTCATAGTTTGATTTAACATGTTTCAGCAAATCATCCTTTTGTTGTGATAATTTCATTGTTCTTAACTAAAGATGAAAACTTAAGAACTTACTGAAACTTAAGATGACTACGATAAGGACTTTGATCGATTTCAGCAATAACAGTCATTCTCACTACACATTCGACAAGCGTAGCCTACGTGACATATTATGGTAAACACCATTGTGTATGCAAAGACAAATTCACTGTTCTTACTTTAATACTCTGAAAGGGCGCCAAACACGACTGGAAAGAGTTCAGTCAAGTGTAAATTCTGCCAACTTCCAGATTCCAGGTTGCTACTCAGTTTCTCTATAGAATAACCCAATATCCTTTAATCGACCAGACCTAGGGTTTAAACTCAGAACCTTGAGATCTGCAGCTTTAATAGCTTGACACTCTTAATAGACGAAGCAAGATAGGCAAATATTGTTTTATAAGGTTTTGGTAACAAACATGTCACACGGTAAACAAACTTATGTTTATCTTTTTCCGTTGTTAAAACTATAAAAATCATTTTTCCAATAACTAGGATTATTCCAAATATTAGATGAATAATTATAATATTAATGAATTCTCTGAATGTCATTTAATCTGTACGGTCAAACAATATGTGTGCTTAATTATGCGGTTCTACATTTTATTTACGGAATCGATTGAAGCAATCTGATATCAGAATCAGCCTCATGTTTAATCAAGAGTATACAAACACGAAGCAATTATTACAGTAAGAATGCTTAAACATCCCACTACTAGGGGAAGTCCTTTTTTTTTAAAATGATTTTTGAAGCATCGTTAATGTACAAGCTGGTACAACAATTTCATCCTACACATTCATTTTCCTTGCTCGTGAAGACTCGTTGAAGGTTGTACAGGTTAAAATCAACCATCAGTGTTTAAAACCCAGATGTCTTATCCATCTTGATTTGTGACATTGAAAATATATCATGATTACAACTAAAAGCTATGTATGTATTATATTTGCTTTTTAAGTTTACAATTGTGACTGACGTACCTGTGTAGGACAAATGTCCCAAAATTAAATTTAAAAAAAAAGTTTACAATTAAAATTAAAAAATAATTTATTATTTTCTGATTAGCTAGAAGAACCGTCAAGAAACCGAAATGACATAGACGGCCTTACTGATAAAATTTGTTATGAATGGTTAAGTTTAAGAGTCACAAGTAACCCATCTCTCTCTATCATCACTGATTTGATATTCGAAGAAAGAAGACAGCATTCACATTTTTCCGACAGTTAAATTACTGGATTTTCATTCTAATTCAATTATCATTTATCCTGAATGGAAATTAACGAATGCTAATTCCACTTTTTTATTTTACTAAAATATTAAAATTTTAAATTGAGAACAGAACGGTTACTATTATTATTAGTATGAGAGACAATGTAAACATCTTAATACAAGCGGTCAATTGACTAGAAAGTGTCAATCTAAAATAAAGATCTCGTTTTTAAATCCGCCCCGTTCCACTCAGTCTAACAAGTGTTAAATTCGTGTTTACATTTCATCCCGTGCTCAGCGGTGAAAGAAAACATTGTGAGAAAACCTGCTAACTTCGGGCGAAATTCTCAAATATTTTTATGTGTCAATTCGAAGTGGAATTACGTGAATAGAGCTTTAAATCTTCTCGACAGGAACGTTTCCCAGCAGTGGGACGTTAGTGAGTTATTGGGATTTTACTTTTAAATTTCTCTAATAAAGTTTGGTCCGGAAATCTTATATATCATATGTTATTAAAGTTAGATATATGAGCTAATTTCTACTTATAGATAATATTAATAATACTGATGTAATTTTTTCCTCTTTTTTTTAATTTATGTGAAACAAATATTATCCGTCAAAGGTACTAAATTAAATTAAGGGCAACCGTATATTTATAGTCTTACTAGCAATAGCGCAATGAATGAATGTTCTAAATTTAAAAATTAGAATTATTATTGAGTTGGAAACTGAATCATTTTGTTTGTTAGGTACCTCAGGCGGCGGCGGGGCGCAAGGCCTAGTTCACTGGATGTCGGTGATGGCGGAACATATGGGAGGGGGACACCACGACCCCTCCCACTACGCGCTACCACCTTGGAACAATGGTGGTGTCGATGTAAGTACTCATTTTATCGTATCTTAATTATACTGAAAAAAAAGTATTCTTTAAATATGCAAATGCATTATGCGACTTGTATCGTGCCCTATCACAAACTAGTTGACGGTTTGACGTCACAAACCAACAAAAACCATAAATAACGTAAAATTAAATAATAAAATATATACACAAAGTCGCGGACAATATATACGTGGAACAATATAAAAAATACTGAACCTTACAGATGAAAGAAATTTTATAATTTGTTCGAGGGTTTTTAAATAATGTAAAATATTAAATAAAATAAAATAAAAAATAAAAAATTAAATATTCTACCATTAAAAATAAAATGCTAAAACATTATTTACTAGAAAACATGGAACATCCAAACATGCATACGGAATCATTTAGTGCACAAAAATTGAACAAATTTTTATTTTTATACATTAGATTTTCTAATTGTTTTCACGACACCACTTTAGCTTTGAGTAGCTGTATTATTTTCAACAACACGTCACGCATTTTAAAAATGGAACAGTCAGCAAAAAATGTAACATTTTTATTTTTATTTTCACCTGTTTCCTTAAAGATCAAAAGTTATAAAAACTAGAATTGATCAGAATTAAATGAATCAAGCACTTCGATGACACATTTAATTAGTAATAGAAAATCCATATATTATAATCACCATTATATTCTTTAAATATATGTATATGAAATTAATTTGATATTCGCTACATTTTTTTTATTAACGTAAATTAAAATAACTAAGAGAAAACGTTTTCACGAGTGAAATTATTAGAATGAAATACCGAGATCTTCGATTAATTAGACGATTTTTTTCATCATCCTAATACTAACTAATATAATACATTCTAAAGTGAGTTTGTTTGTTACACTTTAACGCTTTGGGAAGTTCTCACCATCGAGAAATGATGAAAGGCAAACAGGATTTCTATAGCACAGAAATGGACATAGACTACCTAGCACGGATAGTGTTCGTGCTTCCACTCACCGGTGGAAACCAGTTTGTCGTAATTAATAGACAACTATTTAATTCACGCCCAAAGTATAAGCAAATTAAACGAATATCTTCCCAAGCAAATAAGTGATAATTGAAATCATCCAGCCCCCGATCCATTACCACAAAATCCCCATGTGACAAACCCCGTAATTAATATATATTTGTTCCGGAAAAGAGGAAAAAAAATATCGTTACCCGATTTTTTTCTCACGAAAGATTTGCATACCCTCAACTAGATCATTTGAAAAAATGTGTATCGTATACCAAGTAGACAAAACCTGTTTAGCGATTCTGAACGCATCATTACCGCTACTTATTGTGAGTATCACAAAGGAATAACGATCAAAATTGTCTATCAAGTCTACTTCAGTTCTCAAAGCTGGATACAATGAACGACGCCCGCGGCGCTTGCAAATGCATGCAAATTTTTTTTGGACAACCCTATTTTTAATATATTTGAAAATAAACCGTAACTAAACCAAAATAAGGTCCTATTTATCATATCAATGGTGTGTAGTAAGAGTACTAGATTATATTAAGAGTAATAGATTTTATGTGTATCGGAATAAGGTTGAGTTTACTTTCTGCGCATTTAAAGAATAAGTTAAGAATGACGGATTAGGCTAATATTAAATAGACTTTGGTAGAAACTTTGATTAATCATTGCCAATATATTTTAAAGTCGGTTAAAAATCTTAATATTGTTCTCATGTGCAATATGCTTGTATAATATGGGAATATTTTGCACTAAATAGACATTATATTATGGTATATACATATTATAAAATGTCAATAGAATACTTACTTGGCTGTATATTTTAAACCAACTATATAGATAATAGAACTTTCTGCAGGGTATCTGGTAATTTTAAACACCGGTGATAGCGCTTAGTTCAAGCACGTCTAGATAGGAACAACCAACTGACCATGTGTTCTAATATCAAAAACCAATGTAAGATCGCACCAAGGTATCTGGTGTGAGCGTGGCATCGAGGAGTCGGTTTGATGTGTGTGTGAGTCTGAGTGTCTTGAGATCTTAGTTCCTTGTTTTTGTATACTTTTTACACTGCGTAAATGTCCTACTGCTGGGCTAAGGCGCTCCATTTAAGGAGAATGTTAGAAGCTGATTCCACCTCATTGGTCCAATGTGAGTTGGTGGATACACATGAGGCAGACTTTTATCTGACGTATGTTGGTTTTCACAACCTTCGCGCTCAAGCACGACGAAGGTCAACATTTACGTTCTTTTTGGGGCACTGCAATAATATAAACATAATCTTTTTATGAAATGGAGCACCTCATTGTAAATGGTCACTGGTCAATGGCGCTGTAAATATTCACCACTAAATACAAATGCGGTGAAGGCTGAGTGAGCCAGTGTAACTACAGACTTGTGTCTGACACATAAAATTTTAGTTCTCAATGTCATTAACCAATGAAACTCAAATGTTATGCAGTTTGTGTACACTGGCTCATTCAACCTTCAAATCAGAACACACTAATACTAGAACAACCTAATAAACTTCTAAAGGAACCTTCTATAGGAACGAACCTTAACTTGAACGAGCAAGTTATACAGTACCTATTAACAGTGGGATAAAATGAATTTGCAAAAAAAAAATATCCAAAATTTGGCGTTCGAAATTTAATTCGAAATATTATATCGAAGTGTTTATTAATTTATTAAATATTTGAAAATGTAATTCCAGTAAAGCTAGTCGTTATACCGATGTATGTGTGGAAATTAATTCCAACACCGATTGCTATCTTTTTTTCCGTTACAGTGATTCTGCGTTTTTTTTCCAAGCTTGCCTTAAATCGGACATTTATCACATTATCAGGGTATTTTTTTCGCGTCTCACTCGAATTTTCGCATCGATTCACGCGAGCGAACGCGCGTATAGAAAGTGCTGTGCATATCTACACGCTATCACAGGATGACACGTTATCAGTTAGAATTAGCTGATAATATTCCCGCGACTTTATTCGCTAGATAATAAAACTTGAGAGCCGAGATGGCCCAGTGGTTAGAACGCGTGCATCTTAACCGATGATTTCGGGTTCAAACCCAGGCAGGCACCACTGAATTTTCATGTGCTTAATTTGTGTTTATAATTCATCTCGTGCTCGGCGGTGAAGGAAAACATCGTGAGGAAACCTGCATGTGTCTAATTTCAATGAAATTCTGCCACATGTGTATTCCACCAACACGCATTGGAGCAGCGTGGTGGAATATGCTCCATACCTTCTCCTCAACGGGAGAGGAGGCCTTAGCCCAGCAGTGGGAAAATTTACAGGCTGATTATGTATGTTATGTATGTATTTAATAAAACTTTACATTACAATCTTACGAACTATTACTATATTAAGAATATTTCTGTATCCAGGATATAAACCTTTACAGAGGTTTGTGAAGCTTTTTTTTTTTTATTTGACTTTTAATTCATAACAATGTGGTATTTGAGTAAAGTATTATTATTATGTATATTATTCAAAACGTACAACTAATTATATCAATGAAAGTATTGAAATAAATTTGAAAATGGAATAGAAATCTCTGAATGTAAATGTTACGAAATATATTTTGTTTTTTTTTTTTTTTCGTTATAATTATGTTGTAATTGATGTTTAAGGTCCATTACAAAAATCTAATTTTCAAAATACAAATTTCATTTCAAATATTTTTTTAATTTAATTTTTTAATCTTAGAGGCGCAGTAGACAGCACTAAATAATGTATGTTTTATAATTTAATCTTAAACTGCGAATATCAACATTTTATTATTACAGCCAGCTACCGACTGCCCGTTTCGAAAGATTTTTTTTCGTTTCACACAATTTGAAATCGGTGATATCCCAGTCGATATCCGTTGAATAATTAAGAAGTTTGCAGAGATACACAAAGAAGCAGATAGAACTCTTTTTTATACTATTTATAGATCGATTAATATTAAATAAAAAAATAAAAAACTGACAATGATGCTATATAATATACAAACATATATCTATATTGTTTCGAGAAATTATATTATAAGGTAGACGTTAGTCCTGCACCAAAACTCTCCGGTCATGACATATTGCCTTCTCATAGGATTATGAGTGATAAAATAGTTACTGCAACTGTGTGTGCACACACTTAAACACTATAAAATTCCGCGCAGTAGGTTTTCCCTTGAGAATTGACGCCGTGACCGAAAATAAACGCTAATTAAAAACTATGACTTCACTTCGAATGTACGGAACCTGTTTTAATTTCGGATACAATATAAATAAACGCTTCATTCTTTCCAATAATTCAATGAAAAAAAAAAAAAAAACAAACGTTTGTAATGTCATATTCTCTCCTCCGTAACAAAAGACGAATATTTCACACTACATAAAAGTATAAAAAACCAATAGTGAGTCTTACAATACCGCATTGATACATCAAAACACAATAAAAATGATATAGGCATCGCAGGAGTTGACTTTTTGAGTTACGAGAAAAAAAAATATGCAATATATACATTGTTCAGGACCCCGCTAACGATATTTTGATGACTGCGTGCGCTTCCATACAATAATGAAATAATAAAACGAAAAAGTAGAAAAAAATGTAAGACTTTTGAGGAGATACAAACTGGGGTGATAACACTACTTGATCGACAAAAAATTGTCTAATATTATATTGCAACGGCGCTAAGAAATAATTTATAACTCGTGATTCGATTTCAAATTTGGAAGGAGAATATAACGTTCTAAAAAAAATTTATTCGAAATTTAAATCGAAGGGTTTTTTTTATATTTCATAATATTATTTTAAGATAAAAACTGCCTAGGTATAGTTTTCTAAAAATTTTAAATTTCGAACAACTTAACATTTAATTTCGAAATTTTGAATTTGGAAGAATGGAAACATGTGAACTATATACACACGATACATCAATATTTATACACTTCTATCAAAATGGAGACAAGGAACTTCTTTTCTTTCTTTTACAAACATTATATTACGTCGATGGACGAAAGTTAGTTTAGTTAGTTTGTTCATTTTATAAAAAAATATTCATATCTGCAACGGCTTCACATACAGATAAGGGTTAAAAACGAATATTGAGGCACCATTTTTTTTAAATTATTTAATATAATTAATCCTTAATACTTTCCTAGTTACAAAACTAACTATTCACATTAAACATTCTCACAGAAAAACTAATAATCTCGATCAGTCAAGCGTCAGAAATCGATTTAAAAAAATCGCACAATGCAACTTAACCGACTGACAAATCGATGACGACTTAATTACTCTATGTCAAAGTCGATTATGCACGTAAGGATATTTGAATAAGACGTATTGCTTAATCATCTATCTGTGAGATTAATCCTTTGTCTCCTTCGGACTTTTTTCGATTCATGTATTGCATGTTTTTTATATCGATATTATATTTAGTAATTGTTTGAAAGGGTTGGATTTTACGCTTGATTGCACACGGGCTTGTAATATTAATTGTTTTTTATCCAGGTGTACTTTGGGATCGGTTTTGAATATTACTCGTTGGATTAATAACAGCCGCGAGCGGTGCATGTTACTTTTCTGTCAGCTACTGTCTTAGAATTACGGTTTATTATTAAACAATAAATAAAATGTTATTAATATTAATATGTATTTATTAATATTTTACTATTTCTTGCGACTATGATCATTGACTTGTGAAATTGTTTTTCGAGAATTAAATACTTTTTATATTAAAGTACAGTTTGTTAATCTTAATATTTAATCTATTAAAAAAAACCCATTGAAATTTAATTAATTTTATTTTCCCATTCCGTCATATTTGTTATAAAATAATATAACTTTTACCGTATCGTTATATATACCTATCTCTTTTCCGCAAAAAAACAAATCATCTAAATTACATACGAGAACTATAGTAAAACAAGCAATTTGTTTACAAATAATACAGCTAAGATTACATTTTAACAATTTAATGTACACGACTGCAAATTGAAATTACAATTTAATATTCATTACATTAAGGGAACTTAGCATCAAAACACAAAAGTCAACAGAACGGAATATCTTACAAACGTAATAATCGGATAAATACTATCATTAGCTATATTAATAATATTCAATCCTCCGCCATTCTGAAACAACGGGAACGAACAATAGTACTATCACATATCTATGGACGGTGGCCACAATTTTGACAGCTGAGAGACCGGTCCTGGAAGATTAATGGTAGGTCTACTCATCGTCGTAATGACGCGCCCTCGCGTCGGTCTAATGACATCGAGTGTAGAGTGACCAAAATGTGAAGAGGAAAACGTATATAGTCGTAAGGAGGCTGTGTGTGTAAATAAAATGTTGTCTTATGATCCGATTAATAGTATGAATTAATATATAATACGAAATTTAAAGAATTCTTAATTCAAAAACAATTTTTTATTGAATATAACAGCACCTAAAAAGCGAAATCTGACAGGTATGGTTTTTAATTACATATTTTATTTTACAATTAAAAATGCCTAAGTATTCTTATCAACATTGTAAACTACAATCTGCAATGAATAAAGTGATTGAATACGTTAATTTATATCATAACACAGAATCAAAACTGTAGTTTAATAACAGTTAGGAGGTTTTAGATACTCTGTATCCTATACTTAATTAACAAAGGTTTAATTTCCGAATTATTGAGTTTATTTCATTTTATTTTTGCTATCTTTTTTTTATTGTTTCAATATAGATTACCAGCGTCATACGCAATGATTTATTAATAGCATTTTAATATATTATTTTATTTAATGGGCTTTCTATAAGCTTATCTGGTACCACCCACTAGTCACATATTCTACCGCCATAATATGTTGGTTCCCAAGGTTGGTGAATTGAGTGAGTGATATGAGAAATGAATTATATTTCTTAAAGCAATAATATCTATGGACTTTGGAGACCACTTACAACCAGGTAGTCAATTTTCCAGTCCGCCTATCATTAAAAAAAAGTTCGCTAAGCTTCATATTATTCTAAAATATTTTACTTAAAGTTTAAGTTATTCAAAAATTTTTACAACATATTTTAAATCAGCAGTCGTCTATCTCGAAGTCGATGCCGGTCACCCTTAGGCAGACTATGAAGAACTCTATAGTAACTTTTTACGATTTCTCGAATAATCTGTTGAAAATATATTATATCTGTAACATATGAAGATTTATGACTTTAATCGTGTTAGTAATTAATTGAAAACAATATTACTACAAATTAATTTACAATTACTTGATTCAACGTGGTTACATGTATGATTAGTATGCATTTATAAATTCTATTGGATGTTCAATCTGTCAACATTTATTAAATACATTGAGTTTCTTGTTTATTTTTTCATTTTATTTATATCATTTGTATTTTATGTTAAAGAAAAACTGACATTAATACAGTTTACACTTTTTTGTAAAGAAAAAACCATTACAATAAAGTTCGTATTATATTTTGTAATTTTTTTGTGATCAGATTACATTTTTTAACCATTTATAAATTATTATTTAGCCATTATACAATCTTTCCGTTATGTTATGAATTAAGATAATTCCAAATTTAACCCCAAAAACAAAACCAGGACGGTCTAACAAAAAAACAATTAATTCATGGTCACCCTCAACGCATCCTTGGTTAATGTCTTTGCCGTAACGAAAAAAAAAGGCAGGCATGTTTATCTTGGCCGAGACGCAGAGTCGTTGCGAATTGCCATAGTTTCGGCCCCTAATCGATTTTAGTCCAGGACACGTCTAATTTGGCGGATTAATCGTGAACACCCTAACGGCAAATTTCCTTGTTTATTGTAAGTGATACCATTTCTATTGTTTCTTTATCCGTGGCGTGTAATTAGGTTGTGTCGTTAGTTTTAGGGATATTTTTTCCCCCTCTATATTACAAATGTGAATGTTTAGTTGATTGTTACGTTATTCTAATCTATATTTATAAATGAGAAGGTTTTTTTTTTATGCCACACTGTAAAAACTACTAAACCAAAAGACGTTTAGCTTTAACAAAAAGACGCAGTTAATTTTTGAGAAAATTTTAGTATATAATATTAAAATATAAGTAGCGGGCCTTCATAGCTTAAATATAGACTAGTAGTTGTCGCTCGGGGTTTCGCTTGCGTTTTGGAGGTTAGGCCTGTGTGTGTGTGTCCTTTCTTGTAATTAAAGTTTGCTTCATAGCAAATCTTATCAAATCGCTTTAGTGGCTTGGTGAAAGAGCAACAGACAGACGGAGAGAGCTTCTTTCGCATTTATAATATTAGTATAGATTCGATAAAGTAATACTTTATTTATTTTGTTGTTTTGTTTTGCGATGCATCTTCGCAAATTCCTTGTAAATACGTTTTGAACGTCGACGAAATTGTCATTGAAATCTTGGAAGTAAAATTTAAGTGGATATAAATAATTAAGTTTTGTATTATAAATAAAGACATATTAACCATAAACTCTTAGCAGTGCACAATACAGTTGAGCTATTAGCAAATCGAATGAATTACGTAAATCTAAGGTTTGTTTATCTTTATTCCTACTTCGATTCGAACAGGCTATACACGTTTTTAATTTATTTATTATAGTAAGTACAAAATAAAAATACATTTTAAACATCAAATAATATAAAAGTCGAGGCATCTACCGTATTCCCACAGATAATAGGCAACTGACATATATTGTTTGTGTTGCCTGAAGTTCGAACCCTAGAGAGTTGTAGGGCAGTCAACTTGTATGTATCGAACCTTACTGCGATAAACTTTTATACGATACTTGGGAAATTTAAGATGTTAAAGCTTAGTGCACACTATCACTATTGAATTAATATATTATAGGCAAACTGCCTTTGGAGTGCAATCTTGGTAACTGATAAACAATATTGTCGTAAGTTGAAGCTAGCTACTTAATTAGTGAACAGTTTAAAATCGGTGTTGATAAAAGATATTTAAACTGTTACCGACATAAAGTCCAATCTCTTACGGGGTAAAGAACCCTCCTACTTGCTGTACTTAGGGGCTTTGTATGGCTTAATCCAACCCTTTACGAAAAGAACTTCTGTTCTTTACAGTAATACAGTTCTTTTGTCAGTGAATTTAGCTCAGTAATTATAAATAAGTAAATCTTAATGAGCGTCGAATCGATTATAATATCGGTAATAAAATGTCGGTAAAATAAATTATATCGGTAGGCGGACGAGCAAATGGGTTACCTGATGTTAAGTGGTCACCACCGCCCATAGACGTCCATAGGCGTCGTAAGAAATATTAACCATACCTTACATCACCAATGAGCCACCAACCTTGGGAACTAAGATGTTACGTCCCTTGTGCCTGTAGTTACACAGACTCACTCACCCTTCAAACCGGAACACAACAATACTGAGTACTGCTGTTTGGCGGTAGAATATCTGATGAGTGGGTGGCACCTACCCAGAAGGGCTTGCACAAAGACCTACCACCAAGTGAAAAAAAAAATAGTTTAAAAATTTAAAATAGCTGTAATATTTATACCGTTAGTTACATTTATCGGGCAACGTTCAAATCTTAAAGACATTTCAAAATTAGAACATTGATTCTGAAAAGAATTGGTCTTGCAACTCATTTTGGTCGTGTGCGGTTGCCATCCCATTGGAATATTAGAGTGAGGGATTCGAGAGTGCTTCCGTCCTCGCACATACATTACTCGTGCAGTATACTGCACGAGTATACTGCACGAGTAATGTCTGTCGGTCAATATTCGTTCAGAGATCCAAGTAAGGAACCTGAACGAAACTGAATTAAAATCTTAAGTTAGCAATAAGTTTCATTGAATTACATTTGAATTCAATTTTAGAACATTTTAAGGTGATTTTAGACATCAAAGACAATTTTATGATCGGATCATTTAAAATCTTCTTTTTTTTTTTAATTGATTCCTAATAAAGCCGTTTATAACTCGGCCGCATATTAAAAAATATATATCTATAAAAATAGGTGCTTCGATAATTTGTTTTTTACAATTTAAAAAAAGTATGATTTTATGTGATCCAAACCATTAAATTATCTTTAATGCAACAAATCCCAATAAATTGTTCTAAATTAAAATATAATGTATTACGCGAATGCATATAGAAAAAAATATATCTATAAAAATATGTTATTCGACCATTTATTTTTTACTTATATATTTTTTTAATACAACGTTGAAGCTGGCACTTTATAATTACAAAAGGTGACATCGAATTTAAAAAAAAAATGGCCAATAAATAATATGTCTATAAAATATTATGATGTCAATATAATAGTGCAGTTCATGACGCCATATTATTGGGGACATAAATCCTCACCTCTTTGGACTATTTGCAAAGGGGTGAGCCAAGGATGTGAAATTGTAGACGAAAAAGTAGGTTTTGATACTTTGTAAGATTATTGACTTGTATATTATGTATTAAAAATATTTGATAGTTGCTGAATACGTTGCATTCAAATATAAGTACAGATTATTATTCCAATACAGAAATCACTTAGAAAACAAAAATATGTAATATATAATTAAATTAATTATTTAGACATGCAAGCAAAGCTAACGATAAAAATATGAAAAGCACAATCAAAGTATTTTAATTTCGAGGTTAAAAAAAAACTAAAGGATCAAATCTATCTCATCCAAGCACAATTATTAACCCATTCGATTCTCATACTTTTACTAAAGACATCGTAACCGCTACATTTTTTTTTCTATTTGTCATCGTATTGTACGGGTGCAAGCTTTATATTGAAACTATAAGATTTACAGTTTAATCCTTTGTAACTTTTTTATACTCGAATAGCCAATAGCTCTTTAGTTTTCAATAAACTTAAGCCGATGTATGAAAAAAAAGATGTAAATGTTTTATAAATAATAATTACAGTCAATACTTTGACAACTAATTTCAAAAACTCCTTTGCTAATTAATATAACAATATTAAACAAAAATAAGAAGCGAGTATTAATACTTAGCATAAAAACAAAATGGCGTCTTATGCGTAATATTTTTACAAAAAATATATCTTTTTAATTTTATATATAATATTCATACTAAATGTACTTTAGTAAAAATGACGACAATTAACTTGTAAATAGATGAGACTATTGACTTGTCATTGTGACAGAAGTGTAATGTTAAGTAATTATTAGAACACAAGTGGGTAGAAACGATGAGGAAATGGCTCAGAAAATGCTACCTAATCTACACTGAGCCTACGTACGGGCTCGCTACGTCGATTTAATTACTTTGAAAATAATAATTGTACCACGAAAATTAATATGGGTTATAAATTTAAAATATCTGGATGTTAGTATTCAAAATAATTGGAAACACCTATAAAAAACAGACTGTTAATCCCGTTTCGCATTAATAAAAATAAATTTTAAAAATATTATTGACTCGCGTACCAAGTTTCAAATTCTATTCCAAATTTGAATCTATAAATTCGAATTCGAACACGTAAACGTAAAACCTTTTTATAATATACGTGTTACATATTGAAGACAAAACCTTAGCATAAAAATAAATATTTATCTTTATCTGAAACTAAGTTTAATTATAAGTAAGTGTAAATATAAACGTCGTTTAATGGTTTAGAAAATTCCACCATTATAATTAGCGGAGTGCGGGCTCTCTACGACGATTTATTCTATTGTTTATATTTAAACCTTGCATGTCTACAGTGTTATATATTTTATGATGATGTCCTGACCGATCTTAAGGGAAACTAGCGACGCAGGACATTTTACAGCGCCCAAGTGTATGCTCCTGTGTGCGTGTAACAGGTACACTCTCTATTCCGTCACTTATAATCCGATGGTATATTTTTACATTACATTAGCAGCTCTAAATTTCCCACTGCTGGGCTAAGGCCTCCTCTCCCTTTGAAGAGAAGCTTTGGAGCATATTCAACCATATGCGGGTTGGTGGAATACACATTATAAATTCAACGTCGAGCACGAGATGAATTTATAACACTAATTAAGCACATGAAAATTCAGTGGTGCTTGCCTGGGTTTGAAACCGAAATGATCGGTTAAGATGCACGCGTTCTAACCACTGGGCCATCTCGGCTCTCATCTCGATGGTATATGAAATCCAACACAACCTGAAATAGTTCAGATACAGGATCGACTTCACATGTTTTCCGAGCCTGTAGCTACATACTTCCAGCTGTTACCTAGAAACCAAATAAAATTTTATCAGTCTTGACTGGAATTTGAACCAATGATCTTGGGATTTGAAACTTTTTGTATCGCTAATAATTATCTATTACAATATATAAGGACTAGCGACCCGCCCCAGCTTCGCACGGGTGCAATGCTGATACTAAATATACTACAGAATGTCTTACAACGTTCACAGTTTTTCAGTCATTAGACAATACAAGCCGCTATGTCCCTGCGTTTTAAATCTGTAATATCTTCGAAAATATTCATTTAAATTACATGTTGTAAGGAGCCATATTGATCTATATTAAAGTCACAATGTATTTAAGGTACTTAATTGGATAAGGATTAATGATGTATTGATAAATCGCTTCGAAAATAAGCCATTATTTCACTTAAAAAGTAAAGGATAAAAATGGTTATTGTGGGTTATCCCTAAGAGATAGACAAATACCATAGTGGACTTTTTTGATGACCTTTATAAGTTGTACAATAGTGTTGTACATTATTTTGATCTATCTCGTAGGGTTCAGCTAGCGTTTGCAATATAAGCGCAAAAAATGAGTTTATTTACGACATCACTGTAGAAACCTCTAAAATTATCAGTGATTCTCTGCTTTATTGTGCATGTATAACATATAAACCTTCTTCCTGAATCAAATTATCCATTCAAAAAAACTGCATCAAAACCCGTTTCGTAATTTTAAAGATCTAAGCATACACAGTGACAGACAGCGGTAAGCGACTTTGTTTTATACTATGTAATGATACGTTTTTGTAATGCCTAACAGAAAAAATATAACAATAATCCAATAAAAACAACTTATACAGTAGATGCAGCGCGTTTCAAATGTACTAACATATAAGATTATTATGTAAGCAGCTTAACTTGGGAATTTTTACCCACTGTAAATTTAGACTATTGACGTCACTAGAGAGAATTTCTTGTTATATTGAACAAATGTAATTTAATCGTCATAATCAATATAGCATACTTATATTTCGAACTAGCTGTGCCCGCAACTTCGTGCGCGTTTTTTGAATTTAAGTTATTTGGATATTGTAGCGTGATTTTATTTTTATTCTATATATAATTCTAAAATAAAAGTAGCCTAAGTTACTCCTCATTACATCCGCTATCTGCCAGTGAAAGTCCCGTCGAAATCGGTTCAGCCGTTCCAGAGATTAGCCGGAACAAACAGACAGACAGACAGACAGACAAAAAATGTTATTTTGGTATATGTACCGTGTATACATACATATGCATTTAGTAAAAATGGGTTATTTTAATATTACAAACAGACACTCCAATTTTATTATATGTATTGAAATCAATATTATCACTGCAAAGAGACTTTTTATACTGAACAAAAAGTTTGTATATTACGAGGGAGTATTGTTAAAAAATGCAGCTCTTATTAAATTTAAAGACGCGCAATTCCAAATTCAAAACGAAATAAATTTATTTTTACAGTACAAAGAAGCGATCATAAACAAAAGTGAGCATAATATTCGTTGCAGCGAGTCGTCACCGGCACACCCCCACCCATCCATCTTAGGCGGACAGACTCATCACGTTCATTTGTTTCTGCGTGCATCTTAGCTCAGATCGAATTTGGTAATTTTGAGGGGTTAGGTATATTATTGGATTCGTTTCTTAATTTATTTTGGTGCAAATTAATATTTTTTTTTACCTTCGTCTATACGTACATGGACAAAGGAAGCGTACTGACTGTTAAAGCACATCCGAAACTATAATACGAAAACATAGAAATGTAAAATAAAGCGCTTGAAGCGCACTAAGATTTCGCTGTTTCAGTTTGAAGACGAGCGCTCGCTCTCTCAATCTTTATGCCATCGATACCTTGATAGTATCATTTTTTAATATACCAGCTAAGTATAGTAGTACATTACACCAACGTATAGTTTGAACGGACTCATTTATTTTTGTTCACTTTCCGCTGGTGTCGCGACATGCAGCGCTATAACAAGACTTTAAGTAATAAATAAATAAATTTAAATAAATATTGGAAAACATCACATACATTACTCTGATCCCAATGTAAGTAGCTAAAGCACTTGTGTTATGGAAAATCAGAAGTAACGACGGTACCACAAACACCCAAACCCAAGACAACATAGAAAACTAATGAACATTTTCTACATTGACACGGCTGGGAATCGAACCCGGGACCTCGGAGTGGCTTACCCATGAAAACCGGTGTACACACTACTCGACCACGGAGGTCGTCAAGACTATTTAATATTTATACTTTAAGGACTATTCAGTAAAAATCACAATACAACACAATACTCTTTTAATTTTTTTTTAAAGAATATTAGCAATTTACAGTTTCAGACATTACTAATATTCTTATATAGCCCTCCAATTACAGGATGACAAAAGCCCAAGTGAATCATTGCTTGTGACTTTGTAGTGTAATATGTATAACTGTATGTATGTAATATACATTGAATGGTATATTGTATATTTTTTGGAAGAATGTTTTTTATGTGAATGCAGTTGGTGAGACAATTTTCGAATGCTGCCAAACCGATAACAGATACACAAAAACTTCGTATAAATTATTTGCTTCATATATGTTCCAAAAAGTATATAATAATGTATATATTAATGAGACATAAAAAAAAATTTACAAAAAAAAAGGTTTTTAAATATGTTCTATTAAAAAAATTACTGTTAACTCTTTGCAATGTCGACTAGTAGTTTATATATAAAATAGGTTAACGAGCAAATTGACCACCTGATGGTAAATGGTCATAGCCCATAATGATTGGTGGTACCACTAAGTAAACTATATAACAAGATATTAGAATAAACGCGTGATATAAAAATACTTGATTGTTGAATAAGATGAATCAGCACAGTGCGACGGATAAAACGCTTGGCAAGATTTCGTTACAATGTATGTATTTAATTTCGCTAGTGTGAAGGCGAAAAATTATACATTCATTGTTATGTTATAAAATGCTTTTAACATCAATACGATTTCGTCAAAAGTTATAAAAATTAAGATCATCCAACTTAGTCGTCAAAGACAATTTAAATTCGGAAGTTTTTAAAATAAAGGTCATATAACTGTATATATGTACGTGATATTTAATTTTTCTTGACTAATTGAAAATAGTAGCTTGTCATATTTTGACACGGGCCTATCTCGTACTAAGACGCCGTTGTTTGCCTATACGTACCGGCAATTAATCTATAACTACAGTCAATTAAAGTGATAATTATGTTTCATTTACTAGCGGTGATCATTTGTTGTCAAAGTCGAATTTCGTTGTACATTTTGTTACAATACGTCATTGAAATAAAGTTCATAATCGCACGATACGCTCCAGGCACTTGACAAAACTGGAGCGAGATAAAATAAGATTTAGATCATCACGACACTTCAGCTGTAATATCACAGACACATACTTTTGCCGGCGTGTTTTCCACACCAATACGACATGGGAACCTTCAAGATAGAGCGTACACATTCCTTAAAGACCGGCAACGCCTGCAAGCCCCCCGGTGATGCAGGTGTCCATCATAATTTATTTTTAATAATTAATAATAAAATATTAATTTTCATACCTTAAAACAAAGTTACAATTACCAAACATATCAAATCAAATCAAATCAAAAGAATATTTATTCAAGTAGGCTCATTAATTTTGAATCGTCATTTGAAGTAAATGTAAAGCTGCCACTTCGGAAAGTAGATTCTACCGCAAAGAACCGGCAAGAAACTCAGTAGTTACTCTTTGCCACCATTTTAATCACACACTATACCAGTAAACTACAAATATTTCTTTATATATCCTGCCTTGTCTTTAATCGTAATCAACAAATATTAAGTCAACGCCTTTTTTATCTTTAATATAATCTTGTATTGAGTAATATACCTTATTAATCAATGATTTTTGATTTTAGCTTTAATTTTTTTTAATTATACATATATACCTTCAAACGTTTTTAATTAATTTAATTGTGCCGTTTATTTAATACATAAATACAGCGAAAATACCTTGAGTCTAACCGCACCTGTTTAAATAATGGGCGTTTAAATTCTAGTCGGTTATGACAATAGTTAGGACACAAAGTGTAAACAGACGCCAATCAAGTCTTCAGACGTCCGACCTTATCCGCGCGGATTATCCGCAGCCCGTCACTATAATCAGCGACGCGTATATCAGTCACTGTCAACCGCACGATCGCTATCGGTAGTGAGACTTTTATGTGATTACGGCGACAGTTTTGACGGGAATTTTGCGGAGCTGAATTTTATAAGTCATTTGATACGTCTGAAGGGACTTTATGAGACTTTCGCAAGGAATTCCTGTTTCATATTTATTATGTTATGGTATTTTTAATTATTAAAATGTAATAGTATTAATCAACAGTTGTTTTTCTTATTAATACGTTCATTGAAGTATAGTAAAATCAAAATCAAATTATACTTTATTCGAGTAGGCTTTTACAAGCACTTTTGAATCGTCATTTAACAAACTATATTAAGTGAAGCTACCACCGGTTCGGAATGCAGATTCTACAGAGAAGAACCAGCAATACTTCATTCTAGTACAAGTTGTATATAAGATATGTAATAAATTATTATTTAATGACGCAATAAACTAAATATATTACTAATATATTTAGTTTAAATATATACGTAATATAAAAATTTAAATATGTAACTAATAAAATATACTTAAAGTAAAGTTTGTAATTGTAACAACCATAAAGTAGGTATTCGCTCTTGAGGAGAAGGCTCGGTCTTTACTCAACCGCTGCTCCAATGCGGGAATAAGATCATCAAAACGATATGTTTATAAACAAAAAAAACTCTTAAAAACAAAATATTATCATGGAAAGATCAATCAAGTCAATGTTAAGAAAAAAGTTTTCAAAATATTTGAAACTATTTTATAAGATTCCACTGAAAACCTCCAGTGAATTAAACAATTACTAATTTTTACTAAACAAGTATGTTAGATAGATTAAAAAAATATATTTTATAAATATACTATGACTTAATTAAATATAGGATATATCTTTGTGTACAATTGAAGAAGCATAATAAAACAGAACTCCAATGAAAGTTTGTAATGTATATTCCTTGAGGATTACAGGGGATGGCAATACATAAATTGACGTTTTTGTCTCGAATGAAAAGTAACAAATTACTAAAATTATTAACTAAATCCATTTTATTTATCACATATATGTATAAATATATTTTATATGTTGTCTAATGATTAACTTGAGAATTATAGATGAAAATTTGTTAAATAATTTAATTACGAATCATTAATATATGTACAATATGAAGTTCTTATTTTATAATCAAACAAAATAATAAATTCCAACGATTCTCACAAACTACCCTCGCTAATGATTGAGGGAGTGAAAGCGTCACCCTGTGCGTGACGGTGACGGATGTGCTGCTATAGATGCGGCTTTCGGGAGGGGTGAAGTTTTTAACATCTTCCTACACCACACATATAAGAGAACCAACGATATATCTTTTTAAAGATAACATTTACGTATTTAAAAACATGCACAATTCTACTCATACACACACATATACATATTGGAATGTAGGATCAACAGTATATCAGTTTATAAGACATATTTCACGTAATTTTTACACACACACACACACAACGCGTAGAAAGTATTTAATTTAAACTACTTATTTTTAAATTTTATGAAGTTATGTTTTGTCTTTGACATAACATAAGGCGTATGTTTTCAAGAGTTTTTTTACCTTTTTTTTTCTTTAAATTGTATTTCTGCTGGGCTAAGACCTCCTCTCCCTTTGAGGAGAAGGTTTGGAGCATATTCCACCACGCTGCTCCAATGCGGATTCGTGGATACACATGTGGCAGAATTTCGTTGAAATTAGACACATACAGTTTTCCTCACGACGTTTTCCTTCACCGCCGAGCACGAGATGAATTATAAACACAAATAAAACACATGAAAATTCAGTGATGCTTGCCCGGGGTTTGATCCTATAATCATCGGTTACACGCGCTTTAACCACTGGGCCATCTCGGCTCTCAATATTGGCAATACTTATTATGAAATATATTTACTGTATGCTCTACATTGTATGAGAGCTGTTGGATTACCTAATAAACTAAAAAAGCCTGCGGCAGGCAAAGTTGAAAGACGAAGTTGTAATCTTTATTGGTATTATGCCTTAGACACTCGTTTTGAGTGTCACTCAGAAAGAAATATCTTAACTTAAATATACAATTATTGTTCCGATAAATGTGTCATTTACTATTTTTTGTTTTTACTGTTATAATTGATTTTTCTTATAATCAACTGTCTTATTATTAACAGTTTATAGTGCGACGCTTAATTTTTGATACATTCGTTCATTCATAATAAAATAACCGCTTAATCTTGATACTTAGACAAATTTTACTATGTAACTTAGTATAAAGGAAGAAGTACTAAAGAGTCTTTCAAAATGTTATATATAATTTAGGGCCTAAAATGTAAATATATTAAAATATCAACAATTGCATCTGCATTCACATCTTGCAATGGCTTGTATGTACAGTAAAATGTTAAGGAACGTTAATGTATCAAAGTTTATCATATAAGCGAGTTCATAGATAGCAGACCTTGGAAATACAACGAACGCCTCCTGGCTATTTCCTTGTCTAATGAATTGTAAACGATAACAAAGTGCTGATTAAAAGAACACGCTGCGTTTCTTTCGTCAGTTCTTCACAGAATTCATTTTAGGAATTTTCTTAGCGAAGTGAAATCTTTCAAATTTTCACTTAGACTATTAATGAGTAAATGCGGCTACGTTGAATAAATTAATTTCAGTTTGAGAGTTCTGTGAGCAAACTCGAAGTTAACTGTAGAGCAAGATGCTAAATGTCTAAAATTGATATGTGATATTGACAATGATTATAATATTATTTATAATGCACTTGGCGGTAGGACCATGTAGCGCCAATGTCTATGGGTGGTGGTGACCACTTAACATCAGGTGGCCCATTTGCTCGTCCGCTTACCTGTATCATAAAAGAAAAAAGAATACGAAAATTAGCATCAATCACCAATCGAAAGTTAGTTTTCAATTTCACGAATGAGTTACGAAAATAAATTGACAGAATACAAAAAAAAAATATCATAGTGTTCGTAGGTTGAGAATGGGCTACCTGATACTAAGTGGTCGGCACTGCTCAAAGACAAATTGTAGCTGTTCCTTACATCGCCAATGCACCACCAACTTTGGGAACAAAGATGCTATTTCCCTTCTGCTCTCATCATCAAACTGTATCAACAAAACATCATAATACAACAGTCATACTATCACTATTTGGCAGAATATATGATAAAATGATATGGTAAATGGGTGGTACCTACACAGACGAACACAAAGCCCTACCAACAATTAACAACGGATTTCGATTACTTGCACTTAGTTATTTATACTTTTAACTATTTTTTATACTTGGGTGTAGTACTGTACTCCTCGCTATGTTAAAAAATAATCTTTAATAAGGAGTTACAGTCCCGTTCCCTTCTTTGAGTGTTTCTTAATCATTGTGTAGAACATGTGAACACGTTATTAAGATTTACAAAAATTATACAATAAATATTCCATAGGTATTTTTCAAGTGTGTGTGTATGTGTTTGTGTGTGAGAGTGGGTGTTTGTGTGGGTGTTTTTTCCTTTAATAATAATATGAGTAAAAGCAATAGTATGTGTTCACAATATATAAACACATATACATATAACAAACTAGCAGAATCTAACGTTACGTAAAGACGTTTTTCTTCTTTTTACTTACGAAATGGATTGTAAACATCGTTCACTTGCTTGAAAATTGAAGTATGGATTTGAAGTCGCGACTTCAAAACTCACGTTATTCTATGAACTTATAATTTTTAAAATCATACAGAATTAGATGCAATATATTTGAAAACGTAACTCAGGTCGTTACGTTTGCTGAACTTTAACGATAAAATTGCGTTCGATGATATTCTCTCCTCTTGATTGATTACGGCAGCCTCTCAGAGAATAGTCAACTGCATATAGATAATATTATGTATTATATAGTATGAGTAATATTTATAAACTCATATAAGTAACGCTCTAGTTTCGACGCAAAAAAACTTATACCAATATTTTTTCCGTACTACAAATATTTCGTGTTTATTCAAAAACGTGATTTGTACATAAATATTTAAAAAAAAAGTACTTGATTAAAATATCATCACAGAGACAAAACTACAACGGATGTATATTTAATTTGACCCCTAAAGATATATATTACGAGTGGGAAGATTATATATTGATACGTCTAACATAGTCATGTAAATCAATAATAAATTAGGAAAATTATTGTTGATTTTCATGACTTTGCATATGAATCTACGTATATAATATATTCATTTGTATGGACTTAAAGCGAGCTTTTGTAACAAAAACTAAGAAACGAGAAAATAATTTTCACGTACGAAATCTTAGGCGACACGCAACTGATACATTATTAATAAAAATAAAACAATTCTCCAATATAAGGACAATTGCTTTATACGACTAGAAGATTCTTATAAAATCCTAATCCAAAATAATGTATTAATTCAAAAAGACTTAAGATGTTCGTTTAAGTAAACTTGTAGTCAAAACAAGTTCATCAAATATATTAAATCTAACAAAGTATGCGTTATACAGCTTTTTTAGACTTTTCTTTCAGCCTGTATAAGAGTTTAAATAGGAAATACTTAACCTGCCCCAAACGATAACACCGTGAATTTAGGATCGACATAAAAATGGTCTGATATTGATTATCTATACAATGTTATTTCTAGACCCGACAGCATAATATTTTACTACCCAACTACACACAAGCAAGCGATGTGTGTACGTCGCACACATGAAAAACGACGCACACATACAGAAGTTAAGAAAAATACTCGTGTCGCGGGTTTTTCTTGGGAACGGGAACGCCGTGGAGTTGTTATTGAATTATTATTTTTTGTATTTTTTTTTATAGTCATATAAAATTGGTTGCATTTTATTTTTGATTTAAATTGGTTTTCTGTTTTTGTTATTTCCTGTATATTTTTTGTTTTTTAATTTATATTTATGTAACATATTTCAAAATACTACCGAACATTAATTAAACACGTACATTAACTTTTTTGTCACTCATATTCAATTCCTGTTAATATTGTATAATATTTAGAAATGCTTATTTTCAATCTGCAATATCGGTTAAAGATATTCTAAGCGTACATTTTTTTCAACATAAAAAATATTTAAATAGCCGTCTCCATACCTCCCTCAAGGAACTCGACGTCCCACATACATACACGTCTTCGCCTGCGTCACACGTGATTATCTGTCTCCCTCCCTCATATAAAACCAGAAAAGGACAGAAAACGAGTTTAGGACTAACATTTTATATGTTAGCCGGGTCATGGATATAAAATCGTTTATACATATATATTATAGTATGTTAGATATAACCTCGTATAAGGCATTAGAAATCTTTAATAATAGTGAGTTATTGCTATTGTACAGTTTTAAGATTATATTCCATGGTCGCCTTTAGTTATAATCTGTTCAACTTGGATATTTGCAAAGTATATTTGAATATTTGGTTTAAACATACGAGTACTACAACTAGCTTATACTGCAGGCGTTCTTGTTTAGATTTCAACCGGTTACGGTTTTATTTCATATTAAAGTCTATACAACTGCCTATAGATATTTGCTCCGTAATAAATATTAAAAATTCCACACATCGCCAATGCGCTATCAACCTTGGGAGATTTAGAGGGTGAGTGAGCCAGTGTAACTACAGGCACAAGGGACAACTTAGTTCCCAAGCTTAGTGGTGCATTGGCGATGAAAGGAATAGATAATCATTGTTACGGTTCCAATGTCTATGGGCAGTGGTTACCGCTTACTATCAGGTGGTCAATTTATCCGTCCGCCTACAAGTAACTAAAAAATTAAAAAAAAATCCAAATATGCTTAAAGTATTTCTGCTTGGCGGTCGAATATCTGGTGGTACCTACCCAGATGAGCTCGTACAAAGCCCCACCACCAATGACAATGAAAGTGCCCATTTCGAATCCATCTATTACTTCTCTATGTTGTTTTATTGCAACATATCTAGTCATCATAGCATGATAATATATACTGAGGAACAAGTCTAGTCATAAGTTTTTAAACGCAGGAATTTTTATCAAAATCGCTCTTATAGTCTTTACATGATGCTGGAACAAAAAACAAGACCTGAAACTATTAATATGATACGAATCTAATTTAAATAAAATTAAACAAAAACTACGGCTAGCCGAGATGGCCTAGTGGTTAGAACGCGTGCATCTTAACCGATCATTTCGGGTTCAAACCCAGGCAAGTACCACTGAATTTTCATGTGCTTAATTTGTGTTTATAATTCATCTCGTGCTCGGCGGTGAAGGAAAACTTGAGGAAACCTGCATGAGTCTAATTTCAACGAAATTCTGCCACATGTGTATTCCACCAACCCGCATTGGAGCAACGTAGTAGAATATGCTCCAAAACCTTCTTCTCATAGGGAGAGGAGGCCTTAGCCCAGCAGTGGGAAACTTACAGGCTGTTAATATATGTAATGTAAGGCGAAGTTATTAGATATAGTCGGCGAAATGGACATACAATATCGATTTGATTTCATCTCAATACCATAAAGGTACTTGTTACTTTACAAATTATTAAAACAACGAATAATTACTTGTTATTTAATAAAAACTTATGAACCGTGAACAGCTGAATTGAATTCTATTGACTTGACTTAAAATACATTTTAGCATAACATATCTTGTTAGTAGCAGTGAACAAATATATGTTGAAATTAATTTATGGTTTCATACTAAGCACGATTACAAATTTACTCAAAGAAAATTCTATAGAAAATATATATGTAAAATATTTGTGTTTTATTTAGTAGTCAAATTAATGTATTTAAACGTATATAGTTACATAACACACAGATACAAATTAATAATAAATAATTGCTCTCACACATATAAAATAATAATATATAAATGTATATTGTCCGACAGCATTGCCAACAAAAAGATGGTCTGGATTACGCCGCGTGGTCGCGACCACGAGGCGCGATGACCATCAAACAAGGTTACGAGGTGAGAATCGTGGTCGATGTTTTAGATATATCGTGAACGCTTTTTAGTATTCATTATTATTTTATATATTTTTATCACTAGTATCATTCAGTGCTTCATTACATTCATTCAAATTCGAAACGACAATGTCAATCAGTAACAGTCATTATATAACGGTCATAAGTAGACGACAATTATTAGTTTGAAAATGTATTCGCATGTTTTCATATTTACAAATACTTGTTGAAATAGTATTGAAAATTAAAGTAAAGTAACATGCTGGAAGTATACTGCTACGATGAGGTTTTGAGCGTACCTGACAGCATTGATGTTGCATGTTGAATGTTGCACACACATGTGACAAGAGCAGGTTTCCTCGTGTTTTTCTTCATCACACTTAAACATGAAGATGTACTGTATAAATATACCAAGCAATTGCTGATCGATGGAAAGAAATGTACGTTACTTTCAACACAAGTCGTTTGATCTTGATAAGAGATTCCCAATGGATAGAACATAACCATAGATTTTGGGTTCAAATCCGTGCAAGAACTACTGTTTTTTAATGTGAGGACAATTCTAACATCATTCCACTCGGAGTCGAGTAGAAGGTTACGATGGTGTAGTACAAGCCCTCGTCTTAATAGGGCTTGATTGCTTGGTGGTAGGGCTTTGTTCAAGCCCTTCTGGTTAGATACCACTCATCCTCTATTGAGAGTAGGCATCAGTCCAAATGTGTACACAGACTTTTATTAATTTAATGAAGCCTTTAGAATATTAAACGTATGTTGATGTTTATAATGTGTGATTTATTATATTTCATAATAGTATCTCATTGATTTGCGCTTTCAAATTTCAATGACGTCATTAGGTTATGAGACGACTCACAGCACGACAGGATTTGGAATACGACATGCGATATGAATGCACGCGCCACACTCCTGTTTACATTGGATCCGATAGCTTAATTTTGTTTTATTAAATTCCAAGAGATATGTCATGATGTCATGTCAAATTCTATTAACGTAATACTTGACAGTATAATTAAAAAAAAAAAGAAATATTTTAATCTAAGAAGGATCTTACAAAAAAATTTCAATCATATTAAACTGAATGCAAAGCTACCATCGATTCGCAATATAGTTTCTATATAGAAAAACTATCAAGATACTGGAATAGTTACTATTTTTGTATCATGACATACAATCACCTATAATTAAATTCACATGTTCTGTATGGAAATCAACGAAAACAAACTCTACGCCTTTATATCGACTACATAAAAGTATTCTTATATTGTGTAATATTTTTTAATAGGTGACGTAATAATTACACATTAAATATAATAAGATACTTGCCTTATAGTAAAAAAAATCTGTAATCCGTCACAATTTTAGTGGATAATATTTTTAATTATCCATAAAACTTACTTCTCTACTAATATTATTATGAGGTAAAATTTGTTCCAATTCAACAATTTATTCCCTAGAAACCTACATAATTCCTGACTGATATAGAGTATATATTATATTTATATCATATTTTTATTAATAAATTTCACCCCTCTGGAGCAGATCGCTAGCATATTATAAAAAAACATATTCAAACTCAGTTCGTTAGTTTATCTTAACTCTGTATCAAGTCCTAATATATTTTAATAATAAGTCCGATTAATAAATTAAACTCAGTATGAATAAGCGTCAAACGTCTAGTCCAACGGTTTTGTTTTGTCTTCGTGTCAAAACCACTGCGTTATCTAATTTTAACATATCCGTCATATAGAATGATATTCCTCCTTAGGGAGTCATAACACAGGGGCCAGAATGACAAAGAACTCTCATTTGCAACTGTCCCCTACAGCGGTAACGCCTCCATCTGGACTTTCTGGAGATTTTTAGTACTCATTGCATCAAATAGATCAGATCAGTTATATCTACAATAGATTAATATGAATTTAACAGAGGCATTTATAATGAAACATATACTCGGTAGTAGGTTATAGTGCAAGTTTATCTGGGTGGGTACCATCCACTCATCGCATTGACTACCGCCAAAGACAATACTCAGTATTTGAAACGTTAGTGACTACAGAACCAAGGGTGCCCAAGGGATATACATCTTAGTTCCCAACAACAAAAATAAGATGAGTGTGTGGCACCCAGACGGGCTTACACAAAGCCCTAACACAAAATAAACAAAAAAGTCATACATATCCCTTGTAAAGATTTCTTCCAGTACACACAAGAAGAAATACACACAGTTATATTATACAGGTAGGAGGAAACACGTGTGACTTAATTTCGTTTCTTCATAACCCGATACATCTACATTATATCTTAAATATTTGTAACACAGGGTTTATTATCGTTCCATTTTATTATACAAAATTTAAATAATAACGAAATGTATATTAAAAATCTTAATTGAAAACAAATAGCTATTTAGGTGTGTAAACTTGGATTGTGTTGTCATAATTACCAAAACTGTAGACGTGTGTGTGTTAAATACACTTGCAAGATTATGTGTCAAGTCTATAAATATAATATTCACGTATATTTAATACTATTATTTAAAGGAAATTAAAACGAATGGGCACTAAATTTTCAATCCAATTCTTTGCTCAATGGTTTTCGTCTATGGACAAAAGATTTCAAACTTAAAAATAAAACCTGTACAAACATATCCCAATAAAGTATAAATCTTATCACCCATTACATAAAACCTCAAAACTTAGCTATATAACCCTAAAATTGCTATGTGGGTCGGAAAAACACGACTGTTTGTTACCGGCGGGGCAGTTTACGTCAAAACTCGCTATTAACGACGATAGATGGCGCTGTTCTAAAGAATCTTCAGCGAGTCCGGACGTTGACGCAAGTTATTTTTCTTTTACGACATTGTGTAAAAGTATTTTTCGTTGAATAACGCGATCTATACCCTGTAGTTGAATGTAATTTAAACTTTAAACCGGAAAGGTTTTGAACGTTCGATATCGTTACTGAATATGATACGAAGCAACTTAAAATGAAGGACTTAACCAATTCAATATTAACGAGGCTACAATCTTGGCTCTATTTCATACAATTGCTCTAGAGAGTTTTATAAAATGTATTTGTACTAAATCAGCTTGAACATCAGACAGTAGCTATTAAATTAAATCACAATATTATTTACAAATTCATTCATTAAGCTGTTTACAAAATTATAAATTTATAATTGAATCTAAAGTCGATACACAGCAGGCATCGAATCAGTTAACCGAAGCTCGTTAAGCTTTTAAATTTTGAATAAACGTTCGATAAAAAAAAAACAAACTCAAATTTACTTTTTTGAGTTCGGAAAGCGGCTTCGTTTATACTTAAATGTATTACCGCTGCAATACTTTTAAGAACAACCTTATTTATACTCTCGGCGCCATTTTAAAGTAATGACTACATGAAACATTCTAACCCTAAACTGCGGATATGATCACTTAAATTAAATTTCACGTCCCGTGTCGGGCGTTATCTTGAAATTAATTTTCAACGAATAACCCATCGGTTTTGGGACCCGAATAGTTTGTGATTTATTATTTGTTTTGGCCGAGTTTATAAATATTATTTTAAGGTACATATTATACAGTGTATAATATTTTTTAATTATTCATTTTGACAGATTCGTTAAATTGCTTATTTTTCATTTATTTCAAAAACAAAATATACTTTACTCAAATATGGCTTTGATGATTGAATTCAATTTTGACCGGTTCGGAATGTAGATTCTATCCAGAAGAACCGGCATGAATCTCAGTAGTTGCTATTTTCTGTCAATCAATTCAGAATATTAAATACAATAAGTTAATTATTAATTATTCATCAATTCTACCTCCACACTTTAATATCATCTAATAATCCTTTATCAAATAATACCTGACTGACTTTTCTTAACATGTACATATGTAATTGATTTTTATTAATTTTCTAAAGTAAACGCAAGTGTATGTACATACATATATTTATATCGTAGTACTGAATATATTTTAAATTCATAAGTATTGTTATTGGATAATATTTATATCTCGTATGATAAGATTTTTTATTACATGCATTATATAATATACACATAACGTCCTTAGTTTTTTGTCGATTCTTATTGAACATAGTGTATATCTCGGACTGATAGCTTACATATAAATTAATTCTGTAAACACTGAACTCGAGTTCTAAGTTAACATTATTGATAATGATGGATTTATGGATCTTTGTTACTCTAATACACAAAAATTGCCAAAGATTTGAATGATATTTGAAATAGAAACGATTTATATTTATACGCAGACGTACCCGCGTCTATTTTTATATTATCAATATTATATTTTCATACGAAAATGTATTAATATAATTCTAATGATTGATAAATATCAAGTACATGTACTCTAGTTTAAAGTATTCATTTAAATATATTAATTAATGCGTTTTATGTATAACAGGTTTCTTGATATCCTGTCGTTGAAAATAATTAGACATTAGTTAAAATCATAAATGATTTAATCAATCGGATTGTTAGAAAGAGATCGATGATAATTTTAATACCACGAATTGAAATTAATTAAACATATCAGATTAATTACATAAAAGTATATATTTATCAGTATCACCGGTAAAATAACAGTACCAAATATATATGTAATATTTTCGCTTAAGAAACTTAATATTACTATTTTATTTAAACTAAATTCCTCATATTTTAATTACTATTACTCTAAATTTAAATAGTAAAAATGATTTATTAAAGTAACATTCATAAATGAAGCATTTACCTTTTTCATCGACTTTTATTATTTTTTATAAAATGATGATAAAAATATAAACACGATTGATGTAGAGTACAGTACATATATATTTATTAGTATATTAATAATACATTTTTGAATTATTATTCTGAATTATTTGTATTTTAAACTTTATATTAAACTAGTGATTGGCCGCTGCTTTAGTGTTTGGTCGTCAGTTGTTAAATATAAAAAGTAGCGTATGTCCTTCCTTGAGCTTTTAAGCTTCCTTCGTGACAATTATCAAATTCTGTTCAGCGGTTTGGGCCTGATAGAGCAACAGACAGACAGTCAAATAGAGTTACTTTGTATATTGGTAAAGGTTGCTTATTGAATAAAATGTATTTTGAATTTTATTTTGAAAAACACTAACCTTGTTCATATCATAGTGTACCGTAGTAATATCGTTGTCTATCAAGAATTTATCGATAAATATCGTAAATAAAACCGACACTATATAAAAACCAACAGCCTCTAACTCAGAGTAACGCTGCTAAAACGCGAGCTGTTGGATAAAAGTACGACAGAAATCAGCGATTATTGTATAGATTTGAACCCACAGTACTCATTTAATTAAACAAACCACTCACAATTAAATTGAAAAACAGTTACATTGATTTCGTTGCCGAAGTTATAACGACTTCTATTCGCACCGAGTAGGATAATTCAATAACTTATAAGGACCGACCACAATACATTACTTACAAGTCATTTGGCACGTGGTCACGCTTCATTACGAGTGTTCCTATAAACTACGCTAAAATATTAGTTCTGGACTGCCCACTGAGGAGTCCTTATCTAAATTTACGTACAAAGGGGTTTGAATTGCATAACGATTGTGACAATATATCTTATGTAAATATTGTTTTAATTGGTAATAAATATCGTATTCATTCTTCTCAATCGAATCAACGATCCGAAAATGTATGTTTACATTGAAATGAACCTTGTAAAATGACGATTTTAAAGCGTTTCAAGGGCTTACTTAAATAAATTACGTTTTAGTTTTAATATTTTTAGTCTTTATTACACGAACGTAATGTTTGGCTTTATCACAAATAGTAATATCTCTCAAACTTCTATCCTAAATTAAAGGAGAAGGACAAAAATCAAACACGGTGTGAACGTACAATTAAAATTATCATAATGATCAAGATGTTCGGAAAATTCGTTTTCAGTCAATTTAAATATGTAGGTATAGAATAGATTCTATATTTAAATTGAAACGCACACCGCTGAAACTTAAATTCTTTATTTAAATTTCAATAGTGTGCGTGTAAATTTAATCATGTGTTAATTATAATTAAGCTTAGTACAGTACAGTACCAGCCTGTAAATTTCCCACTGCTGAGCTAAGGCCTCCCCTCCCTTTGAGGCGAAAGTTAGGAACATATTCCACCACACTGCTTCAATCCGGGTTGGTAGATTCACATGTGGCAGAATTTCATTGAAATTAGACACATGCAGGTTTCCTCACGATGTTTTCCTTCACCACCGAGCACGAGATGCATTATAAACACAAATTAAACACGTGAAAATTCAGTAATGCTTGCCTTGGTTTGAACCCGCAATCATCAATTAAGATGCACGCGTTCTAACCACTACGCCACCTTAGCTCTTCTATATAATTTAGCTTATACGAGTCGATTTATATTTGGATGTTATTGTTAATCAAATTGAATCATTTAATCAATATAAATCATAATTCAAAACAGAACTTCGAATTCGAAAGCAAACTTGAACAAAAACACCAATCCTACCTCCGTCTATGATTTATTTGACCACCGTCTATAACTCAAGCGCGTGCAGTGTTTGACAAAGTGACCATATTTTACACTATTACCCTTATAGTACACCGGACACTTCCCGTGATAATTCAAGGGTTGAATGTCATTTAGGAGCATGAATTATGACACCACTTAATCAGTGTTAATTCAGTATTCAATAATAAAGTCTCGTAAATATCATGTATGGATTCGGTGGAGTTTAATTTTCTGAAATTATGAAATTGTATTTATAAGTAGCTCGTTACGTTTGTAATCATTTTCTAACTAAGAATTATACAAAACCGTCCTTTTTCGATATTACACAGGTTAAGCTGAGTTTACACTTGCGTTAAATTTTAATTATATTTATAGAATATCAAGTAAAAGTAACAGAAACTAGATGTTGAATGGAGCAAAGGACTTCTCACCTCTTCAGGAAATCATAACATATGGTGTATACATTCGTGAACGAATTTCATCCGATACAAACAGTTTTCTTCACGATGTTGCCAGATTTAAAAATAATACTCAAAAAATATTGCTCCAAAAATGTATTAAGCTTGTTAAACAAGTTTGATGTAATTAAGAGAGTTTTGATTGGTTTTAGTGTCATAACGATTAATGATTGTTATGAGATTAAAAGTTATCTCTAAGATTCTGTATGAAGTTTAATCCATCATAATACGAAACTGACCAGTGGAGATGATCTTTAAGAAGAAGTCGAAGTTGTTTATTAAGTAATTTCGTAGAACACGATCGTGAAACATTGGAAGGTATTTACGCATCAAAATTGCGTATCAATGTAATTCAGTTTTCAACATTGCACGAGTGAGACATGAAGTGAGTCCGTTCTGAATATCACTTAAGTACGGTAAACTATTCTGTAAAAACTGTAGACGCTCCATTCTCGAATCAGTCGTGAAATGTCCGAAGTGATTTACAGTGATATGCTATTTTGATACTTGTTTCATTTAAATCTCATAATTATAGAAGTCAATGTCGCATATTTTTACTTGTCACTTCATGACGTTTCACAATCGTGTACGAATCTACGTTGCGTTCCGAGTATGTCCTTACAGAATAATTTCTATGATCCTAGCGCTATGAAACAATACGACAATCTAAAAAAATATAATATTATGTATAAAATAGTTTTTTTTTTGTTATAAACAATGAATACCTACATTAAGAAATTTAAAACAAAATAAATAACTAAATCAATTTTCCCCTTTTCCAGGCCAAGATGAGCACAGGGGACGGCACTGTTGGTGGTCATCAGAAAGCAGACGACAGACTCGGCCATCACCAGTCTATGAGCCAGATGCTGTACGGCGCAGGTCTCGGACCAGGTCGGTCCGGTTAGTATCTAAAGTAGATAGAATTTCAGGCAGGAATTTAAAGAAGTCTAGTCTACGAATATAGATGTAAATAATTGTTGGAATAATCTTTCGCATAAACCGTTGAAGTATTCTACAGTTTATATCGGAGACGATGTTAGCTATTGCATGTTCTTAGGGAAGAAGGAGAAGATTAAACAAAACTTAAATCAACATATTCCTTATCATACGTTCTGCTTATAGTCCAACTATGTTATGCACTACAAACAATTCTCGCTTAATAAGTATTTATTGATAATGTAACACTATTCCACTGAACTACTTATAACCACTTTAATTTGACTACCATAGGTCCGATGTATTCCAAAATCAAAATGTTTAAGTAGGCTTTTACAAGCACTTTTGAATCGTCATTTAACCAACTATATTAAGTGAAGCTACCACCGGTTCGGAATGCAGATTCTACAGGGAAGAACCGTATAAGAACAGTATTACTCTTTTCCAACATTTAAAAATGCAAAGTTGTGTTATTTTAACTAAATACAATTACATACGTATATAACACATCGTGCCTGGAAGTCAACAAGTATTCCGAGCGCTAATATCAGAATCTGTGTTATTTTCAATAGCCCATTTAATCAAGATGCTTATTTTTTTCACTATATCAAACAAACTGTCAACCCCCCCCCCCATTTTACCCCCTCGAAATCGGAATCGGCTTAAGCTTGAAGAGGTAACAGACAGATTTTCGCATTTGTAATATTAGTATAGATCATACCTACTTAAATCACTCGGCTATTTAAAGACAAGATTTCGAATCGGACTAGCGGTTTCCGATATACGCACCAAAATATACACCCTCTTTCGTATTATAATATAAATATGGATATGTATAAGAAACTGGTTTCGCTGTATGTCTATTTATGGATTTCAATATTCAAGTTTAACTGTCAATTGCTGAAAGCCACACTCGCTTATTGCAAAAATGTCTTAATGTTCTGCTAATTTAAATTTACTAGTATTCGTCCGATGATCGAAATTCAAATATAATCTATATTGAAAATTTAAAGTATGAATTTGAATGTTGCAGACAGACCTACTAAAATACAATATTTTCTAGTACAGATTCGCGCGTTTCGCACATAAGACAAGTAAAAAACATACCTCGAAATATTTTGCAAGAATATGACACGTTTGTAAAATTTATATTGTTATATAATTAAAGTTGAGATATAATATTTCCTATTTCCTTCCTCGAGGCTCAAACTTCCTCCATACTAAATTCTACAACTACAACTATAAACTTATTCAGATGCTTTTGTTGTGCAGAAAATGGGAACTAAAACACCTTCGAGTCTTTGAACTAGAGCAATAAACAATATTGATAAATTAATAAATTTGACGACCTATTTTTGACGACCTCCGTGGACGAGTAGTGTGTACACCGGTTTTCATGGGTACGCCACTCCGAGGTCAAAAAAGTTCATTAGTTTTCTATGTTGTCTTGGGTCTGAGTGTGTGTGGTACCGTCGTCACTTCTGATTTTCCATAACACAAGCGCTTTAACTACTTACATTGGGATCAGAGTAATGTATATGATGTTGTGCAATATTTATAAATGATAACATCACGCCTACCTACCCTAACGAAGCACATTGTCCAATAGATTTTGGACAAGACAGCTCTTTGACTAATATATTTATATAATAATAACTAAAACTCATAACACATATACTTGTAACTTCGGCTAATGTGCTCTTGGTGTATTTAGTAAATGTAAAAAATAAGTAGATAGATAGATATTATTAAATCGGACTTTTTGCCGCACACGATAAAACCAAATATCTATAAAAGTATGATTACATTAACAGGTTTATTGCTAAAATTTAATTAAAATAACGAATATATAATTGCAAATTATTTAATCTTTTATGAATCTCTTTCCCCTGTCTCTCCAGGGTCATCGTCCTCGTCGCCAGTAGGGGGCACGAACACCGGCAGTGGTCTGCTAGTCGTCCCTCAGCCCCTGGGCAAGGGGCCTACAAAACTACAGCCCCTGCACACACATGCGAGGAAGTATCATTGCAAGATGTGTCCACAGGTACCATAAAATATTATTTTTTATACATCTCTACGTTGTATAAACTTTTGTATATTTATATACTACTATAGATTTAATGTATTACTTAAAACCATCATACTTCATCAGTTTGGCTGACGCTTAGGGTAATCCTTTGCTCTTAAAGGTTGTAGTATGAATTTATATAACCTTTCACTTTCCTAAAGAAATGAGTCCATTGGTCTAAAACATTTTATTTTAATCTGACTAGTATTCTTGCGAATATTTTAATCGATGTTGGGGCTTTGTGTAAGTTTGTCTGGGTAGATATGACGTCACTTTTTCTACCGCCAAAAATAAATACTTGGTATTATTGTCCGGTTTGGAGGGAGTGCGAGGCATTACCGCAGGCACAAGTTAGTTCCCAAGGTGCAATGATGTTATAAAGAATGATTAATATTTCAATCATATATGATGCTTAATTTATTATAGTTTCAATGTATATGTGGTCACCACATATCATCAGTTAACCTACTTGCCAGACTACCTTACTTGTATACCTTTGATAAATTAAAAAAAAATCGAATTTTTGTTTTTGGCATAGCTTGCTTCAAACAATCATTCATTTGATTGACATTTATGTTAATTATTATATATTCATTTGTATATATTGCAAATGAGATATTAATAATAGCATTTAGTGTACAAGTATGGAATAATCCGAAACGTTGGCAAAGATGGCGCGATTTCGAAGGCAAAACGATAATGAACCAGCAGTCACTCATCAAAATTCAATTCGTCGAACAAGTAGCGTCGGCATAAAAAAAAGATACGACATATTTTTTACTTGTAATAAATAGTATCGTGTAACTTCTACTACTTCACTCACTCAGAATTCGCTTTGTATGTCTGTGGTATCTATAATTCAAATCATAATTCTTTAATAATGTTGTTAAAATACCAAAGTATATAATGTTGACGACCTCCGTGGTCGAGTAGTGTGTACACCGGTTTTTCATACACCATTTCGATTCCCGGCCGATTCGATGTAGAAAAAAGTTCATTAGTTTTCTATGTTGTCTTGGGTCTGGGTGTTTGTGGTACCGTCGTTACTTCAGATTTTCCATAACCCAAGTGCCTTAGCTACTTACATTGGGATCAGAGTATGATGTTTTCAAATATAAAATAAATAATTTATACCGAGTCCATTATTTGCTTTTATTTACAATTATTATTATTTGAAAACAAAATGTTATCTATAAATTAATTATTATACGATTAAAAAATTTAATACGTTTTTCTTCTGACGCTTTCACACACAAATTGCAATCAATGACACTATTTCGTTTTTACTCGTCTCGTCTAACTGATACGCAATCATACAAATTATGCACAGCTTTCGCAATTAATTAAAAGTATATTTTTTTTAATTTAGTTATTTTTATATTACGTGTTCTTTCTTGCGTATGATTATGTGACTTAGAAAGAGATGAAAATAGGTTAATTAATTGCTACTTTAACGCGATACAAGATCTTGCTATTGTGCTGACTCTGTTCTTTAAATATTGACAGTACGCTGACTTGTAATAGTTTGTTTAAGCATTTGTGTATTATTTATTTCTAATTAAAGCTCTTTAAACTTATTACACTGGATCAAAAGACCTGATAACCATTGTAGTTAGTTTAGAGGTTGTGAACTGTTTCAGATTTATTAAATAAAGAATCTGTCGAATTAGATACCGAGTCATAGGTTCGAATCTTGGGTCGGGCCAAGAAATATATTTTGATTATATTTGTCAAAAGATACGAAATTACAACTGTTGAGAAATTAGCTGGTTTACTAAGTTCTGGGCTCTGAAAGCCATTAATTCTAAGCTTGATTTCTATGACATGCATTTGTGAACTTCTCAACCTATGTACTACCTCTCTAAACATCTGTTTGCCAAAAGCGAGGACTACCCATCTGGGTAGTCCTCGCTTTTGGCAGCCGTCCCGAGAGATTACCTTAACTTAGATTTATTTATATTTGTAGAGTGTCGTAGTTCAAATGAACTAAAACAAACGTGCCACTATTATTATCTTGGTACGCGTGACAGCTTTACTTGTGTGCGTGTACTTAGTGGCTAACAGTTGGCTATTATTTTTTTCGACGCGTTCTCAGACAGACAATTTAGATAAATAAATAATGTCAATTTCTTAATTCAATTATGATTTAACACAAATTTTGTTTTTATAATTTTTATGTAATTTAACTTACTACGTGCGATGCCACGTTACAGATATAATATTAGTATAAATTGTCAATAGCGTAATAATTTAAGGGGCGCCTAGTGATGTAAAAAGTCGCAGGTTCGATCTTGAACCATATGCTATGTCGTCCCCACTAAATATGAATAGTAAATAGGAATATTAGTAATGTCTTTATAAAAATATATTAAAGCATAATATTATGTATCGTGTAATTTTTAGAAAAGAAAAAATTTTCACCTTGAAAATCGGTGCCAATAGAAAGTAAAAATAAAATAAAAATATCAAAATACCGAAAACATTTCACAACTGGCGGGCCAAATTGCAGGCAAAAAGTTCCAAAACAAAAGGATTCTTTCTTCTTTATTTTCGCTAATTAAAAAAAAACAAACAACAATGCAATTAGTATTCGATCTTAACATGAGAGTCACAAAGTTGACAATAGATTGATTATCGTCGAGACCACGTGGTCCTAATCAGAATCGAGAGCTCAACTGAAGAATGTCATCGCAAAAATGCAGGCTGCCGCTGACGACAGACGGACTGACAAAAAGTTGAATCGTCCAATACTTATTGCGTTTGTGTAAATTTTTGGATTCCTGGGGTTAAGGATCCAATCGAAAGTTCGCTAACATTTACTGATTTACCGACTCTTACCAATAAGATGATTTTGTTATAACGTTACAGTAATTCACGAGTGACCCAGTGGACGTGGAACGTAATTTCAATTGAGGAATACGTTTTTCTTGCTTTTTTTTTATTTATAATTGTGAAAAATGCGAGGAATATCATCGGATATATCTTTTTAGCTCATGAAGACTGTATGGGTAGGTTACACCCACTTATCATGTATTCTACCGGCATTCAGCAATACTTAGTATCTTTGTGTTCGGGTTTGAAGGGCGACTGAGTGAAAATACAGGTGGACATAACATCATCATCATCAAAAGTTTCTAAGGTTGGTAGTGCATTGACGATGTAAGAAATGTTTAATATTTCTTACTGATGGTGGTACTTACCATCAGATGGCTTATTTGTCTCTATATGTGTGTGTCATATATGTATTAAGGGTTGGTGTCGCGCCAAAATTAATATCTAACTGTCATAGCTAACCAGTTGAATGAACTTTGAACTATTATAGAACACGTGATAGTATTTACTAACGGAACAAGAAAAAACAATAATAACACTATATCAACAGACCCCTTGGTTTGCAACTAGGTACGTCTCACACTACGTTTTTTTTTTTTTAACAGACAAAGCCGCGTTTGTAGCACTTGTAATATAAAACAATTATTTTGATACGAATCTCGTTTCAAAAAAAAAATTTTACAAAACACAAGTTGAATTTCTGTCGTGTTCTCGTATGCTTAATTAAAACTCGAATACAAAATTGCGAAGGCCTTGCCTTTGTAATGTCACAATTGGGAATCGAAGGAGTGACACATAGGCATTTACGCACACCTTGCCTTTAGTTCAGTTTTGATAATGTCGTTCAAACATATTGCTATATTAATAAGATATATATTTTTGTAATAGTGATCGATCGTTTCTGTTTAAGTTAATTTTATGAAGCCTTCAAAGTTATCGTTTGTCACCTGACTTTAAAGTTAAGTAAGTTATATGTTCGTGTGTTTTGTGTATATTTAACAATGACTCGAAAAGGTCTAGAACAATTTTGATTATTCGAACTTTATTCCATTGAAGGTAACTGTTTTAAGAGTAGCTATTTTGAACGTAAACTATAACAGAAATATTTATTTATTTATTGAAATCAGAAAAAAGTTTTACTTATGTGATATATCTTTGTATATTTTTCATGATTATTTTTATATTTTTCAATTACATGACTACGATTTGATTATTTTGACGGTGTTATATTTTAACAGATTTGGGTTTGGTCTCGTTTTATTTATGAAAATTGCTAAATGTTTCATTAACTACTAGTGTTCGTCAACCTAACAGGCTTAGTTCAGATTATTTAAAACACTGTATTAATATAAAATATTTAAAAACACGTCTTAATTAAAGAAATTGTCTGCTGAGAAAATAAACCGTTTTTATTTTGCTACCGTTCTCGACTTCAAATGAATTTTTTGTTACTATTAAAGATATTATAATATATATTTTTTATTATTTACATAAACTAAATATTAAAATATAATTAAAATAGTTAAAAGATTAAATTAATCAGTAATTACAAGTAGCGGCAAATTAAATAGGATATATAATGTTTATTAAAAATCATTTAACATGATCAAAGACGGGACGGATCGCTAGTATACATATGTCTGTGAACACAAAAAAAGTTAAAATTCTGAATTTAAAAAATGTTTTATCAACAATAAAAAGATTCTAATAAACTATTCTAGCGGGAGTTCGCGCTCTTTTGAAATCCGCCGCCGACGTCAAAATTACTATCAGCCCCTTAATTACTGCACAAAGACTGCACAGATTAAATAGAACGTTCATTTTTTTAATTACATCTATTTTTATAACTGGATTTAAACAAACGAAAAGAGGTTATATAATTAAGAAGTTTGTATATGTACGTAGAAAATAAATTACTCTAATTGTATTATAATTACAAGTTTTTTTGGAAACAGGTGTATTAATTCAATTTGTAGTTATTTCATCAAAAAAACTTACTTTTAGCAACAACAACAATAATAGATGTAAATTCTTTCGAAATAATATATTTATATTTGATTAAATGAATAAAATCATTATTCCTTGCCGATGGTAAGCCTTAATGTATAAAGTAGATATATTTTTATTGTTATGCAATATTTAATGAACACACTTAAATTTGTAATGTCCATCCGTCACAACTTCGTACGGGTGAAATAAATATATATACTGATATATTTAAATTAGTTATTTAAAAAAAAACATCCTGTATGCCGATCGATTTCCTTCAAACAACGATACAATGGCGCACAAAAGTACGCGTCGGTATTCTAATTTAATATTCCTTATGTAGTTAACGTCATTCCTTAAATATCATCATTATACTGTGATTTAGTTCAATGGCAACGTTTCGATCGGTTCACCAAAATTAAGAATACGCAATAACTTCTAACACACTCCGAACGATCATACAAATTTCTATCATTTTGTCAACCGGTCAAGTCGTTTGTGATTTTCATATATATTACAAGCAAAATTGAACTGTAGCTCAACGGTAAAAGATCTGTAATAAATAAACGAATAACGCTGATGTCACCATTTGAAAATACGTAATGTACTTGAATGACCAAGATTTGTTTAAGGCAATATTGACTTTAGTATCTTTAATTTAAGATTGCTTTTTGGTTGTCATGGTGTTTTCTTTTCGTAGTTTCGTTGGACAGGCACTTATAGGCGCGTATTTATCACGAAATGAAAATCGCATCCGAGTTCCGGTCATCTGTCGGTTTCCTGAGGTGCCTAAACGACGTTTTTTATGACATCCCATTTACTCGCCCCGGGTACATTTCATTTGACTGGCTTTTTGCTTAGCTATAAGGAACTGTTTTACTAATGGGGTGGATGATAGCAGACTTGTTTGTGGTAGATCCCTTCCCTGGCTGAGCTAAGCTTTGGTATGTTTTTTGTGTTTGCTCATATAAGATTCATAGCTCATATTAGGTCGTCCTCTTCCCCTCCATCCCTCTACGCTCAAGCCATCACTATTTTACCAAATTATAAAAGTTTAACTGTGCACATAAAATACCAACTTGACTAGTCGAGTTACGACGTTTATGTTCGTGGTGATAAATGTAAGATATCCGACCTCTTGAAGTGATTAACAAATACGTGATCTCACTTCGTCATTTCCTTCGTAACAATGATAGAATCAGAGATAGAGGCAAAGCGCGTCGAAGCCGATTGCGGTTTATACTCACGAAGCATCGCCGTTACGACTGATTCTAGGAAGGCGAGATAGTAGGCCAACAAAATAGTTATAATGTCTGTTAGTAACATATATGAACCACCGCTTATACAGTTAAAAAATCTAAAGAGATTTTAACGTAATCGACCCGATTAAAAATTTCGAACCCAGGATCTCATAATATTTGGCTATTAAAACTACTTATTAGAGCCGATATGGCCCTATGCTTAGAACGCGTGCTTCTTAACCGATGACCACGGATTCAAACCCAGGCAAGCACCACTGAATTTTCATGTGCTTAATTTGTGTTTATTATTCATCTCGTGCTCGGCGGTGAAGGAAAACATCGTGAGGAAACCTGAATGTATCTAATTTCACGAAATTCTGCCACATGTTTATCCACCAAACCGCATTGGAGCAGCGTGGTGGAATATGCTCCAAACCTTCTCCTCAAAGGGAGAGGAGGCCTTAGCCCAGCAGTGGGAAATTTACAGGTTATTAATGTAATTTAATTTAAAACTACTTAAGTCACTAGAAACGCAAAACATAAAACAGTTTACAGAGTAATGTAATGGTTTAGTTAGCTACATAGCAACAACAAGTCTCCTCGTGAGTACCATTGAACCCAATAAGCTGTTGACGTTTATTCATGTTCCGAAGATCGTGTTAGCTTGCTATCATTACATTTAATCTGATATTTTATCAGAATAATTAGTTCAGCATTTTCCTTAGCTCGGAATTTATTGGTCCTTTAGAACAGGTGGCTATGGTTGTATTAAAAATTGTAACTGTCATCCTATCCATACTAGATCGTATTATTTTATGAAAATATCAAATTAAGTTGTAATTTTTATTAGAATTATAAAATTATGACATTATAGACTATTTTTATTTCATCTTTTTTAAATAAAGTTGTCAGTCAGGCAGGAAAAAAAAATTGCATTTGTGTTCCTGTGTGTTGTGTATTGCTAACGTCTTAAATAAATATCATATATGTTCTGTTTTTATCTGAATTGATATCGTTAGTTCGAATGGTACACACAAACTGTAATAAGCTATCAATGAAAAAAGTTTTTTTTTTTTCATAAGAAACAATGTTACTGGATATAGCAGTCTAACAACCTTATTATTAAAAATTACATGAATTCTAAGTTTCAAATTTAAAGTATTTCTTTAAATATTAATAACAATATACCTATTCTTATTTTAATTATTAAAAACAAAACATTTTATATACTGACAAATCCTATTTAGTTTGGACTCATACATTGTATATACCTAGTAAATATACATATGTACTGCATACAACATAGTATTCCAATTCAATATAAAAACACTATAAATCAAAGAAATCATAACATTTAGAATGATAACGAGCAATTACTTCTTGGTATTAATGTATGGAGGCAAACTTTATATAGAAGGAGGCACGTTGCGCGCGCGCCGGCAGGTGAGCAGCGCATGCGCCGTAATTAAAACTTGTCACGGGAACCGCTTGCGATTATTAGCGTGGAGCCATTGAAAAAGAGGTATGGAAGGGTAAAGCGTAACAAATGCTTGCAACATAATCTTGACCAGTTAACAAAGGATATGTTACAATTATAACATATTTAATGTTAGGGAGCCGAAATGGCCCAGTGGTTAGACCGCGTGCATCTTAACCGATGATTTCGGGTTCAAACCCAGGCAGGCACCACTGAATTTTTATGTGCTTAATTTGTTTTTATAATTCATCTCGTGCTCGGCGGTGAAGGAAAACATCGTGAGGAAACCTGCATGTGTCTAATTTCAACGAAATTCTGCCATATATGTATTCCACATTAGAGTAGGTGGAATATGCTCCAAAACTTCTCCTCAAAGGGAGAGGAGGCCTTAGCCCAGCAGTGGGAAATTTACAGGCCGCTAATGTAATGTAATGTAATGTAAAACGTGCTACGATTACGTAAGATATTATGATCCACATAGATCATAACATATAAATATAGTCTACACTTTTCTCATAATGATACTAACTAACTCTGAAATATTTTTCCAAATCAATCTGCTAGATATTGAGATTGGCACTATCAAACAAACATACCTTCAGTTTTTCAATTTTAATATAGATTACTTATAAGTAGCATAAAATATTATAAGCGGTTATCAATTTATTTAGATTCAAGTTTCAATTTCGAAACTTTGTCTAAACTTCAATAGAATTGAATAAACTAAATTAAATGTATCAAAAGAACACAATTTTACGGCAAGCAAGTTAAACTTCACTTTCTATTAAAAATGTTTTAGTATCCAGTTTTAACTGGTTTATCAGATCGGATGTCTTGCAGTAGCTTCACCAGAACCATACAAAGCTAGAACAATTGTATTACGTCCTTCGACCGCATTTCGGTTAAAAAAAAAGTATCTCCCACACGCCTATTTCATGCCCCGCGCGTTCAAGCAAGCGTTAGACATGCAATTTACAATTTTCATATATAATCTGCATTAACGACCGTTAAACAGTTGACTTATCATTTTGTTGTTAATTTACGACACTATATTAACTTGACAGGTTAAAATATTTGCAAAACATGGACAAGGTATAGCGGAAACACGTAATTGTCTCCTTGAGATAGGCGGTTATAGATCGCACTGGAGATAGTCCGACACGCTTTCGTATTAATAACGTGAAATAGTCAAGACTCCTTTTTATATTGTTCATACATCATTTTGATTAAATAATGAACACGTATGGGATGTTTTTTTATCGCTTATTTTTGAAACAGTGAAGTAAGTCTCTACATGTTCATTGACTGGACTGAAGTCTCCTGCAAAAGAGAAACTTCTTTTCTTTAATATGGTTTGGTGGATATGACATTTGACAGTTTTTCAGCTATGCCATATGTAAGGCTTCTTCTTTTGCAGTTCCACAACGCTGCTTCGATAGTTGGTGGATACACTTGAGGTAGTTTTTCATCCATCACATCCTGGTGAGGTTTTCTCATGATGCTTTCGTTCACCACAGAGCACGAATTATAAACACAAACAAAATGTATTATAAATTTGGTGATGCTTGCCTAGATTCAACTAAATCTTCACTTAATATTTCACAGCTGTATCAAGTTCTGATATTATAGGTAACACGAACTTTTTTGACTAATCGTTCATTAATATATCTGTAATTTTATTTGATATCTGTATAATATTTTATCAAATTGTCACCAACATATAATATATTTTTAATATTCACATATATAGTATGCATTCAGTATATATGCGAAGCGTTACCCCCAAAATAAGATACACCATTAATCATAACATACAAAGTACAAGAACATCTTCGTCAGATTCAGTAAAACAATTTAAAATTATTATTTAATATTTTGTACACGAATCTACGTACGTATTAAATTTGTACACAATTCCTTAAGAGCATAGATCTCCATGTGGTTGTCGCAGTCACCGCAACCGCATCTCGGGTACCATCTCACTTTGTAATGCGGGGTAAATCATCCTATAACTTGTAGATTATTAAATAGCTTTGAATGGACTTAAGCTATTTGATACGAGACGGTAATATTATAACGTCAGTTTAATTAAATATATGTTCTTGTTAGTCCGGTTCATCAACACCAAAAACATCTTATTGATTATTTATATAGTAATTCTATTTTTTCATGTTGCGTATATACCTCAATTAGTACAGACAGCAAAAAAAATGTAGTAACAAGTTTCACAGCTAAAGTAGAGTGACTATATTCGTATAGCTTTCACCTGAGATGAAATGGGCCCTAACAAATATAATGTGTTAATGTGAAATACAAATATATATCACTGATGTATTATTGCAACAGCCTGTATAAACTTTCCTAAAATACCAACTGTATTGAGTACTGTTAATCATTAAAAGTAAACAAAATTAAATAAAAAAAAACAATTGAAATTGTATCAAAACGTGTTAAAATGTTGCAAACATATATTATATCGTATTTAGTTGGTTCAATTTCACTGCAAGTCCGTTTCTCGAAAGTTCGATCAACGAAAATCGACTCTTGTGCACGAGTAACACGTCTAATTAACATATCCATATTAATGTTTAAAAATAAATATATATTATTATTTTACTATATGTAGTTTAATAAAACAATGATAGCATATACATTAACTTCACATAAAATATATAAAATTCAGTTACAAATATAAATAAGATTCAAACCGCTGTCTCGTTTCAACATAAACAATTTTAAGTATAATTTTCTTGAAACGATGAAAGCTCGCCACAAGAAGCTTTGCGGTAGCCGAGAAAAGCCTAAGACATTTAAAGGTTATACGACGCAGCTTTGTGCGAATATAATTTAAGCATTCGCTTATTATTTTAATATGTTAACTTTAAATTAAATTCACTCACTTTTGAACTTTGTAGTGGCATTTAGATTTGGTTTACATGTATTAGTAAATAATTATTATGTATTACGTATAAATGGCATAAGTATTGTCTAATGTATACATAACATAACATAAACAGCCTGTAAATTTCCCACTGCTGGTCTAACGCCTCCTCTCCCTTTGAGGAGAAGGTTTGGAGCATATTCCACCACGCTGCTCCGTTGCAGATTGGTGGAATACACATGTGGCAGAATTTCGTTGAAATTAGACACATGCAGGTTTCCTCACGATGTTTTCCTTCACCGCCGAGCACGAGATGAATTATAAACACAAATTAAGCACATGAAAATTCAGTGGTGATTGCCTGGGTTTGAACCCGAAATCACCGGTTAAGATGCACGCGTTCTAACCACTGGGCCATCTCGGCTCATATATCGTATAATTTTAATAAATTAAATATTAGACCACTAATTAGTATTCTATCATAGACACTGGCACAGTTAGAAGTGTAAACCAACTCCACACATGATCAACGCACCAAACCATGGGATCTAATCTAATCTAAGTTATAGCCTTGTAGCCTTAATTACTCGCCTGCTAGATAGCCCTGCGGAAAGCCTAAGGTTTTATAATGAAAAAAAAAATGTTAATAACTTATTATAGAATACATATTTAAATTTAAAACAAATATATATAAAAAGTTACTTGACTAATTTTATTTTGGATGTATGTTTGTTACTCAATGACGCCATAACGGTTGAACGGAATCGAATGAAATTTGCCACAGAGATTGATAACACTCAGGAATGATAGATAGGTTATCTTACATATTTTTATCACAAAACATCCTCCTACAGTTCCCCTCAAACACGGACAAAGTCGCGGGAGGAAATTATTTATAAAGCTGTGATGTCTACATTTATTATTATTGTTATATTAATGCACATTACTCAATAACTAGATAAGGAATCATCCCAACTTACCAACGCGTTTCAACCCATTAGGAGGCACGCCGGCTTTCATACCCCATATTAAATTCTAAGCATGTCTACACATAGGGTGCAGGTTAAACACGAAATTATAATAAGAATGCATTTGTTCACTAATAGGCGTTGCGGTGCGAAGACGCTTTACAAAGGTCTAAGGAGAGATAATCTATCATTATAATACAAGAAAAGTAGGAACGCGTAAGGTAAATATCGATAGATTTGTAGTTTATCGATAGTTCTAGAATTATCGATGGAAAGTGAAAATTATTAAACGTAAAAAAAAAATTTTGCTTATTATTATTAAACAGGAGCATTTTTATGTTTCAAATATGCATACCTACATAGTCTATACATTTTTTTTTATATTAAACAATTTAAAGGTATGCACGCACTGACTGACTAATCACGATACGTTTGAAATCAAGTAGCCTAATTAATTATAATAGAACGAAAGATATTGTTGATGATAAAAAATAAATTAAAACGTTAATAAAACTCGCGATCAAAGTACTTAGTCGATAAATTTAGATAGACGAAATAAACATTTCCGCCGCTATAACATTACACATCGATATCCGTTCCCATCCCTATCATGGCATAAATCAAACAGCAGATTGATGGTATTATGTCAACATGCACAATCACAAAGTCCATTACTTTGCATAATAATCGTAAAGGTTGTCAATTATTGAATAAAACATTACTCGTAAGGGATGATTCCGTATGTGAGAAAGATCCGGCCACTTGATGATTTGTCATTGCTAAAATTTTGTTCCGCGACAGAATTTTATGTAGATTCCTAGGATTAGGCTCCGATTTGCATTCGGAAGTGTTTAGTCTTGATGTGGGAACGAAAAACGGCGACTGGCGTTCGATATACGTGATCCGACTACGTATGACTAATGATCAAATTATTCTTCGCTTAAATGATAAATAAATTTATCGAAATTTTTACACGTGAAACTGCTTTCTTAATTAATACGGGTTTTGATTAGAATAACGTAAGATTACGTGAGAATTAACCGGATAATTGATTTTACCGTTAGTTTATATTAAGTTTGCGAGTGTCTATAAAATGTCTCTATAAAGTGTCTATGAAATTATAAACGGAGCAATTATAATAGTTCTCAACGTCTTGCCAAATTCAGTTTAATTATAACCCACTTTACAAACGTTTAAGATTTTGAATTAATTATTGATTGATAATAATTATATGCGTTTTGTTGTAAGCTAGCGATCAGCCCCGGCATAGCGCGGGTTCTATTTATTAATAAGACAAAGATTTTATACAAATAGAGTTTATACCCTAGAAAACAATTTTAGAATTGATTTATTAGTTCCGTAGATTACTCCCAACATACAAATAAACATTTTTTTCTATTTATAATATTAGTATAGATATATATTGAATTCTCCGTTCGCAAATTTTGGGCAGTTTACAATCGCGCTGTGGTTATTCTAAGGAGAGAATATTTTATTATTATGAAAGAAAGCTTTAGTTCAGCACTGAAACAATAATAGCGATACCTTGGATGGCATTAATGGCATGATCTAGAAATTTATAATATGAAGTATAATTAAATAAATATAAATATTGGACAACATCACATACATTACTCTGATCCCAATGTAAGCAGCTAAAGCATTGTGTTATGGAAAATCAGAAGTAACGACGGTACGACATACACCCAGACCCAAGACAATATAGAAAACTAATGAACTTTTTCTACATCGACTCGGCCGGGAATCGAACCCGGGACCTCGGAGTGGCGTACCCATGAAAACCGGTGTACACACCACTCGACCACGGAGGTCGTCAAAGTATTTTAAAGTAATGTTGTATTTTTATAACTGAATATAACTTTATAAAATGAAAGGTACTGTAACTGTATCGATCATTCGATTGACATCGATTACATATATACACGTGCGTTTTTTTTCGCCTCGCATATTTTAAGGACAATTTATGTCATTGACCTTAAACTAATTTCATTGGACGCGTAATTGTATAATGTTTCGGTCATTAAGTTATCACTTAGTTCGACTCACTAGTTTTTTAAATAAATATTTACAAGAAAAAAAATGCGTAGCCGTATATACGTACATTCTAAGATTAACGGACCAAGATAAAGTACTGGGAGATTTGGAACACTTTAGAAGAGGAATATTTCCAACAATACAGCGATGCGACAGAATTGATTTTAGAAAGTAAATAATTATTTTCTCAAACGATCTCAAATGGGAAGTCAACAGTGTTGCCAGTACAAAAACCAAGTATACCACATTTATGATATTGTAGTCCCAACATAAATAATCCCTCGTTAGCAAAATCGACACTTGCTATCACAGCCGATGGAAGAAATAATCCAAATATACCTTTCAAAGCACAAAAGATAGAAAAGGAAAAAAGGATTTAGACGACAATATGAAGTACTTAAACCCTTTCGCGCCCTCCACAATAGATCAATACCCAATAATCTTATAATAGATCGAAGGGTAAGACGGTAAAACTCTATTGGGAGCAATCGAAGGGTTAATTTTTTTTTTAAGGATTAACAAAAAGCCGATTTCGCATGACAGCTGTCTATGGTTTGCCAAAATAGAAATCATTGACCTTTGTAAGATAACAGACTAGATACTGCAAATTAAAAAGTAATTGTAGATCAAAACAGCATTTTAACAAACAATATTTAATATAGGTATATATTGAATGGTAAAGCTAAAATAAATTCGTAGCCTCCGTCTCAAAAGAGGAAGCCTCAGCCCAGTGGGACATGTTATTTATATATAACAGTTTCTCACACAAAATATATATTTTAGACAATGTGTAAATGTCTTTCAGATAAATATTACTCAGATTAAGGAAATAATTTAAACGCTATTGAGTTGTTCGGTCACAGACAACGATTCGCTCCGACCGCAAATAACAACCGATGCAGTTTTTGCTCAACGCAAAAAATATCCAATTTCATAGGAAATTGTTGATCTATACAACGATCGCACGCGCCATGTCAATTTATGTCATCAATACAATCATCAATAGACTTATAATTTTAGTTAACCCTTTATTGGATATACAGTCATCAACGCTAACAAAATCTCACAGCAAGATCATCCTTATGAAACATGAAATAAGGTAATATATTGCTTGTAACTATTTTGGTACTACCGTACTTATGCCGAGGGTACTGTTGATGAAATATAATATTTCATTGCAAGGGGTATATTATAACACGATTGCAAAATAATTTGATCTTATTATGTACCAATCAAAAATCAGTTCGTATTCGGTATTAAAGTTAACAATAACTCGAATAAAAAGTTACTTAAAAAGTTACTTAAAGTCGTGGCGGTCAAATCGTTTGATTACAATTCATCGTTAGGAGTACATTTTAATTTATCCATGAACGAAATAATTATTGTATTTTTATATTATTATATATTATCATTAAATGACTTATTCAAATTTATTTATACATTAAGTTTAATATTTTTTTTCAACTTCATTAAAATGTTAATTATGGATTTTTCAAAGCCTTAAATAAAATGGTTGCGTGATCATTTCACCTGCGCCTTTATGTTTCCTTGTTTTAGAAATATTTATTATTCATACATTTTATAATAAATATATTTATTGCTTATAACCTGCACCTTTGAGTTAAGTGCAAATATCATAATATGTATATAATTTCTTACATTTTGATTTATTAAAACGCTTACATATAAATGCGCTTACTTATCATTATATTTTAAATCATAACGTCTTAAACGGAGTAAAATATCTTATTTCGTAACGGTTTCTACTACTAGAAATATATAAATGGATATATCATCTAGAATTCTAATTAATTCAAACGGACATCCTCGGTGTTCTCACGATTTTTTTAATTACAACGAAGCAGATGTTTTGTTCCGCAATAAAAAATAATGCACCCGAAGGCAATGATAAAAAAAATCGCCTCCTAAATATTCATCAAACAAAGAATAATCAGCGATGACGAGCAACAAAACCGGAATTCAATTAGATATACAATAGAAATTGTTTGTGGGGACCAACTTTGTGTTCCATACTTTAATTATTCACCTTAAGATTCACCCGAAATGTCTCACACGATAGCAAAAGCATCACTAATGACAATCACAATACTCACAATGACTAAAGAAAAAAAATACCTGACCCTAAAGAATTTATGAATTAAATTAAAAAAATCTCCTATCCTTAAAATAAAGCTGAAAGTAAACACACATACTCAAAGAGACAGTCTTAGACATTAATATGCAAAGGAGTATGCAAAAAAGTTAGGGTGACCGAAACAGGCTATGCAAATCACCGTGCGAAGTTAAAGTAAAAAACAAATAGTGAAAAAACCGCTTCTATCGTTGAATGATAAATATAAAAACAATTTTGTATTGTCTAGTCACTTGCATATATAATAAAAAATGCAGGGCCTATAGCATCCCTTGCGGAACTCCTTTCTCACATGTTAAGATCAGTATGCAAATTACGGATACTATTTAATCTTTTATTTTAATGATATTATATTGTGCTAAATCTATTCAAGTTTTGTGGGGTAAATGGGATGAGAAAAAAAACTTGAGTAAGAAATTAATGATTCAACGTATGCAAATGCGTTGCTCTGTCTTGATCTATGGGAACACAGACTTCTGGGGTGAGGATTTGAGATCCGTTAATTTTTTCTATTTATGCGTAGATAGCGCCCTGATTTTTTTCATCTTTTTTATCTACGTGGAGCATTATGTTACCTGTTTTTATATTAGAATATATAATAAATATATAAATCAAGATCATAGTAATTCTTAAACTTTTCTAATTAAATTCTTTCTTTGTTTAATCTATTATTGGGTACTCGTTATAAAAATAATCAGCCATCTTCGTTTGTCAACTAAATAATTTATAGCTTATGTAAAAAAATATATCTATAGACAGATATATAGTGACAGTGTAATGTCTTGAATCGGAAACCTGATTCTTCATCAATTATAAACACGTAGCCTATTCAAATCTTAATTAATTATTCGTATTGAACAAATCATGAGTGCAATGGCGTCTGGCATGCATTTTCTCTTTAAATTCTCTGATTTTCACCTATCACAATAGTGTAAGGAATTTGATTATTAGATTTTGGATATATTTTTGCACAATAATTCTTAAATAAAGAGGCAAACGCACACTGAACAAATATATCATTGGAAATTTCGAGAACTTTCTTACCTCGCGAATGTCCACCGACCATGGGACATCAGATGTTATGTCCCTTGTGCCAGTTAGCTGGCGTTCGCTCACTCACCCTTCAAATCGGAACGCAACAATACCAAGTGTTGCTACTGGTACCTACTCAGACGGACTTGCACAAAGTCCTACCACCACGTACTTTATTTAGTTATAAATAGTTTTACTATACATTTTGGTAGCAAGGTGATAAAGTAAACTACACAAAAAATTCACAAATATTGTCTCCTCTTTTAAATATTAAATCAATGATAGCAGGAACGAGAATATTTTTATTAATCATATTATTTAGAATCCCAAATACCTTGGATCTTACACGAACCAATCTCAAACCTGGCTGAAAATACAATCAGCTGATTAAACTTCGTTGAAAAATGTATTATTAGTGATTTTGCCGAGATAAGTAAGCTGGATGTTTATTAAATTATATTATATTTGTCTGGATTTAAAATTCGAATTTATAAGAAAATCAGTCCTCATGTATTATGTATGGTTACGGTATATCCATGTATTGAAGCAACATAGTTGCATAAACTGTAAACACCATACATTACATTACATATATTTACATTAGCACCCTGTAAATTTCCCACTGCTGGGCTAAGGCCTCCTCGCCCTTTGCGGAGAAGGTTTGGAGCATATTCCACCACGCTGCTCCAATGCGGGTTGGTGGAATACACATGTGGCAGAATTTCGTTGAAATTAGACACATGCAGGTTTCCTCACGATGTTTTCCTTCACCGCCGAGCACGAGATGAATTATAAACACAAATTAAGCACATGAAAATTCAGTGGTGCCTGCCTGGGTTTGAACCCGAAATCATCGGTCTCACTCTGCCATCTCGGCCAAACCAAACCTCCTTAAACAAAGAAGAGTCCCAGCAGTACAAGCAGATGTTCCACTCGACAATCTACTGCTAAACAGCAATATCTTGCATTGCTGACTTTGCATTGCTCCTCACTTAAAAGATAATCAAATAGAGACAGATTCAAGATGCACACATATTCAAAGTATGCTTGATTTTAGGGTAGCAGGTTTGGCGACACTTTGATGTCTTAAGGATTAGTTTCTTAATATTTCTTATTGTGGTATTATCTCTAGACGGTTCTGGTAATCAGTATATTGACAGGCCTGCCTTCTTATGTGAAATAAAAAAAATAAACATACTCTATTTCTTTTATTTATAAAAATATAAGCATATTATACAAATTTAAAAAGGTTTTATAAGCGAATGTTATTGTATTTAATAATAAATGTTTGTTTATTTTTTCAGGTACGTTAAAACCTCTTCAAATATATAAGGTATGATACAGCTCCCGACAGGTATGTTTTTTTTTTTGTATCATGTTTGATGTAGTGCTGTTGGCCCTACTGGCCTTTACAGCGTCACCGAACGTCGTCACCGACGAGTGTTAAAACTCTGCCTTAAGGTGAACCCTTTTGGGCTCGAGAGTGACGTTCGTCCTGAGGGTGTCTCCTATGAGATCACACCTCGGCTCAGAACGTAGTCGGTGGGGTCAGGTATGAACAGAGCTCTAGATAATTTATACAACGTCACCCCATTCATAGACATCTATCGACTGATCAAGGAATTAACATGGTAGTTCAATTGATCGCCGATAGGTGGCGTTAGTATGATCTCTTAATCAATATTTTAAATTTCGAACAGGTAATTATGCTATGTTTTTTTTTACGTGTAATTTTAGTTTCCTTGTAATTATGCAAATTGAGGTAATAATCAAATGCTTGGTTTAGATTAGATAAAATTAATACAGTATAAGTATTTCCTTTTCATTTATACTGTAATTATAAGAAAATTACCATTTACGTCTGTATTCGACATTATCTGCAATATAGCAACACTTAAAAATATTTATAAGAAAGAGTTTATTTGAGTCACAACGCAATAAAATGGACACTTAAAGGTTTATGTACGATTATTTACAATTAAAAGATGAATTATATACATAGCTACCTAAAAAAATAAACAAAAATTAATAACTCATCTAAACAAATAAGAAACAAAAATATTATAACAACTTTTCGAAAGCGAATAACTTTACACCTAAGGCATACCTGTATCTGTTCTACAAAGCTGTTACGAAAATATTATTTAAAAAAAATAGAATGGCAAAGGCAAACGAATTTAGGAAGTAAATTCGATTAATTTTTTTAATTATTTTATGTCTATTAATTATACAATGCTGATTGAGCCGATATGGCCCAGTAGTTAGAACACGTGCATCTTAACCGATGATTTCGGGTTCAAACCCAGGCAGGCACCACTGAATTTTCATGTGCTTAATTTGTGTTTATAATTCATCTCGTGCTCGGCGGTGAAGGAAAACATCGTGAGGAAATCTGCATGTGTCTAATTTCAACGAAATTCTGCCATATGTGTATTCCACCAACCCGCATTGGAGCAGCGTGGTGGAATATGCTCCAAACCTTCTCCTCAAAGGGAGAGGAGGCCATAGCCCAGCAGTGGGAAATTTACAGGCCGCTAATGTAATGTAAATAAAAAATTATACAATATGCAATATATTGTATAATTTTTTACGAATTTAATACAAACGAAACCGAAGTTCAACATTGTGGAACAGCGACCCAAGCGCAACTTCGCTTTCATAGATGTGATCACAATGCACACATTTACAACGTAGACGCACACATGTTAACATGTATGAAGAATGAGTCGCAAGCCATGTGGTAGTCGTCGGAGTATTTTGACGAATTCCGAATAGACGTGTGCGTTGTACCGGACAGAGTACCGAATTTATATTTATTACATTATTTGATTTAGGACCAAGAGTAGGTATCAGGTAGGTATTACTAAAACATAATATATGGAACAGGAATGGAATAAAATTAAGTTCAAAGTAAAAATATTAATTAATCTATTTCTAATTCCATTAAATTAAACAAAACCATACGTTTGTTTGTTTTGCCTGTAAAAAATATAGTTCTAATACAATGCAAACAATTATAAGGGATATATTTACATATTAACTCATTTACTTAAAATTTCTACATGTTATTGACATGTCTTATGTTTAAGTCAGTCAAGTGCATTTTATTATTATATTTTTTTAAAATTATAACCTTTCCTAATATATTATAATTAAATATCTATTTGATATATACATACATATATATTACATTACTTCAATTAATTAATATCTTATTTCTATATATTACATCTAATTAATGGGGTGCTGGCCTGCAGTGAATGTCGTCGTACTTGCGCTGCAAAAATTAGCTATGTCAGTCACTTGAGAACATACAACAGAAGTTCTCAATAGTCAGATCCCAGCTGTGGCCGAATACGGTCGAGACAGTGTTTATATATATATATATAGTATATATATATTCAATTTATTTTAACGCATATAGAGTAAACTCACAATTTCGAAACAATTAAAATTCCCGTAGTAAAAAATTCTGAGGTATTATGTATTACTAAATGACTCTATCAAACTAGACGTTAATTACAAGATATATAATAAATATGAATGTGAAGAGGATAACATTAACAACCACCTATACTAATATTATAAATGCGAAAGTAACTCTGTCTGCCTAACTGTCGCTTGTACACCAAAACCACTGAACCAAATTTAATGAAATTTGGTATGAAGAAAGATTTAAACCCAAGGAAGGACATAGTCCACCTTTTATTTTTAACACCACGAATCTGAAAACCACGGATGAAGCCGTTGTCCAACACTAGTAAGGTTATAAATCTAAAGTTCTAACTCTAGATTTAATTATCTATGAATATATTGTTCTTAATCTTATTACTATAATTTATAAATATTAATAAAATTATGACAAAATCTATCAAGTCATGCCGTAACAACGCACACGGCGCCTCCCATGACGCGGTGTATGCTCAGCGGGGTAAGGGGGGCAAACCTGATTTTCGGTCTATGCTGACCTTGTGGCAGACATATTACATCACAGCGTCTTATAATGCCTTATTTCAAACCCATGCCGATCGTATTTAAGCTTTAATACATTCGAATGAGGTGTATTTTCGTATGACAATCAGTGTTCGTCGTTGCAACATTTTGTATGGCAATAGTGACGAGTACTATTCGGCGGTTACCAAGTAAGGTTTTTCCGGCTATGTCTTTCCGCATTTGTTTTGTTGAATTGTTTAAGTTTTCTTTAGTTTGTTTATCGCACTTTGTATAGTTTGCGTTTAGTTGACTCGGTGTTATGCATTTTGGCTACTGAATTTTATTACGACAAATATTTTATTTGAGAATAAGATTGTTAGAGAATACATTGCACAATGTTTAATACTAAGTTAACCTTTTTTTTTAAATGAAATTATTCAACAATGTCGGCAATGTTTATATACATTATTGAATTAAACTTATCAAAGAAAATAATTGAAACTCAAGACTTTATACTAAACTATTTCTAGCAAAAGATTTTTTTTTTTATGTTTAAAATACTTACTAAAAGAACAAATATCCGCTATTGAAATAAATAGATCTTCTATTAATAAAATTAGTTCCGTCATAGTTATTTAACAAACAAAATTTTACGTAAATTTATCACATATAAATGTATTTCATAAATACATTTTCCGGGTCCATTTTACATCAAAATCAAAATATTCATCGAATTTTATATATATAAGTGGTGACCTGTGCAAAAAATCGTGCAAATATTTAATTCGTTCAACGAAGTCATTCATAGGAAGCTCATACATACCACCTGTTTGCTAGGAACAAGCTCCATTTTTATTACTGTTGGTAGAGCTTCATGCAAGCTAGTTTGCGCGGGTACCTAATTGACACTTACCAAATACTATTCCAAGATTTTTAAAGATTTATACTTGAAGAAACGTGTGTAGTAATTTGTAACTTTTGTCTGCACAAGGGACATAACATTTTAGATCCTACGTCTGGCGACTCAAGTCAATATTTCTGAAAAAAAAAAAAAGTCCATAAATATTCAAGACGTCGAAAACATTTAGATAATGAATTGCTGAAAATACAAGTATATTATTAAATAATTAATTATTTCGCTGAGGTTCTGACAAGCTACCAGTTTTTATCGCCGTCGAGATCTGTTTCGTAAACCGTGAAGGGCGACAGCAATAATTAGAAATACTGAATTTAATACAACATTTCGTTATATTTTACATTTATCTTATTTAATATAATATATTTAATTATATATTTCCTTTGATACATAAGATATATTTAGTATATTTATCCTAGCAATGTAATTCATATTTATTAGTTTCAAATTTTATTCAAATTGTTCTTTTTAAATATTAATGTAATCTATGTGAGTTATTATTCTATGAATAATTAAATTAAACTATTCAACTATTATAGATGACATAAAAAGGCGCGAAATCAGCAGTAGAGTATTCAAATAAAGGCACAGGCTTTACCATATACAGCCAACGATGCACGCATAAACACGTTAAAAATAATTTTACGCCTAAAACATCCAAGGTCAAAGTTGTACTTAATACGTCAAGAAAAGATTTTGATAACCAAAATATAATTACGTTAAACCGGTTGCGATGTGGTTTTATGCAAATTAACTTTATTGCAATTAATGCTAATACAAAACTCTGTAACTCGTTTTAAAAATGTATTATATATTTTTAGTTGAAAATATATTTTCAATTGATTTATGACGGCTACGTTTGACAGTCATACAAATTATATTTTTTATATTTAATAAACTAATCGTATTTAATTTTTTTTTTTTTAACTTCGTGACGTCATCGCGGCTCATTATAATTAGTTGCAATATATTTGCTAAAAAAATGTGATAGCTATAAGATTGTCACATTATATAATCTATAAAATAATACATGATATAATCGGCTATAAATTAAAACATTCGTTCATCAGAACACCTACTTAATTACGCTAAACGAACTTTTTGCTCACTTTTAATACAAAAAAACATTATCACACAGACCGAAAGTCGTAAAAACAACGATTGTTCTGAACGCTTCTTAACGCCATGTTTTTATAAGCAAAAAATACGTTTTTTTTCACTTTATCGGAAAATATTGGGTCACTGTGTCTCCATTTGTCCTTTATATATTAACTAGCCTTTTACTGTGACTGTTGTGATATATATATATATTTTCTATTCAATTAAACGACATCTTTTTTATGACATAGATAAGGGGACCATTTCTTACATAGCCAATGCATATTAAGTCTCTTGTGCCTGTAGTTAAATTTTTTTAAAATTTTATTATCCGCATGTATTGGATTTGAACAAAATGGCTGAATGCACATTAGGCACTCTCTAACAGTCACTATTTGAACTGAATATCTGAAAATATCTTTATTTCCAATGGCGACAAAATAATAATATACAATTTCTTTAATATGCGAAAAATTCAAATTAATCTGATGACAGTCTTAAGGCTAAGATAAAAAATAAAAATTACAAGTATTGTATAATTCTACTAAAAAATCCTAATTTAAATTATTATTCGAAATTTGATTATTTTAAACAAAACAAACAAATCATTTTCAGCGACGTGCCAGTAACGTCCTTAAATTGATTTGATTAAAAACTACACATTGATTTATTAATCGATAATTTTAAAAATTTACTTTCTTTCTTACAGTAAAAAACAAATCACATTTCAAAATATATATATACAGACATATCGTCAATATTTTTATATATAAAGGTTACGACAAAGAGAACGTATAACGTTTTTATTATTAGGTATCTAAATTGGTCATTACTGAGTCACAGTTAACGTGGATCGGCATATTTTATCTGTGTAATATATTCATATAATTTGTCCTTTTTAGGTTTTATTGTTTATTTACATTTTTTTCTTGAGTTAATTTTATCGTTTTAAAAAAAAATGTTTATAATTTTATTCGAATCTGACACGCGACTGATTGAAATGATTACCAGTTTTCTTTATATTGAAGAATATATTTTTATCTTTGCCGATTTTATAAACTTAAATCGTTGTTTTAAAAAAAAAATAAGTTTAATTACTGAGTACATGGTTATATAGATAAAAAGAAAGCTTGGTACTTGAAGACTTTCTGACAAGATATATTATATAAATTTATTTGTATGTGATTGACACAACAAGTTTCTTGCCGATTCTTCTCGATAGAATCTACATTCCGAAACGTAGGTAGCTCTACTCAAATACAATTCCGTAAAATTACGATTCATAAGTGCTTTCAATCCTAAAACCTAGTTGAATAATGTATATGTATTTTGATTTAATTCGGTTAAATTAGAAAATTATATTTTATTAATTCTCGTATTGATAAATAGTAACCGGAATACGAGGCCGGCGTGGTGCTGTTCCAGCTCCTTGGGCCGTCGCGTATTGCTTTATATACTTTAACTTAATAAAAAATAAAAAAGCCTTATTTAAAACAAGGTTTTATATCATTACAAAACTTGTTTTCGTTTAAGGAGTCAAATCTTCTATAACCAATCCTATTCCCATACTTTGTTCATATATGGGTAGGTACCACCCAAAACATATTATACCGCCAAAAAGCAATACTATAATGGCTGTGTTCCGGTTTGAATGGTTAATGGTCCAGTTTAACTACAGATACAAGATACGTAACGTCTTAGTTCGATATTTGCCCAATGAGGACCACAGAGATGGTGGTAATTACTTACAATCAGATAGCACATTAGCCCATCCTCCTGCTTATTTTATAAAAACGCAGAATACTATTGAATTTATCATTAGCAACTTCAACTTAATCAATACATTCTAAGCTATAATTGTCGTTGTTTAGCTCTCCATGTGCATACTTTAATATATATAAGCTATTATTTTATTTAGTAGTACCGATATATGCGTTCTAAATATTCTTTGTACAAAATATAGGCAGAGCCTATTCTGCGTGCGGAAACACTGAGTTTTGATATATTGTCGATATTTTGTGATAATATTTTTTTAATTTAATTTCAAATATAGATTATATCATTGAAACAAAATATAATATGCGTATTGATAAATATGGCGCAGGTTAGCGGACGAACATACGGGCTACTTGAGGGTATGTGGTCACCACCGCTCATAGACAATGGATCTGTAAGAAATATTAACCATTCCTTACATCGCCAACCCGCCACCAACCTCGGAAACTAAGAAGTTATGTCCCTTATGCCTGTAGTTACACTGGCTCACTCGCCCTTCAAACCGGAACACAACAATACTTAGTACTGTCATTTGACGGTAAAAATTATGATGAGTGGGTGGTACCTACCCAGACGGGCTTGCACAAAGCCCTACCACCAAGTAAATTTTCTCTCTCTTTCTTCCAATGGAATTACTTTTCAATACATTCCGGACTGGTGCTAACTTTTATTTATAAAATTAGTCACAACTCTTAGAGGCAAAAAACAAATATTTTTATAACTTTGTCTAAATTTTATGGTAATACAATATTATCCTAGAAGGAAATAAATTAATCGTTTAATTCCTCAACTGTCAGTGTACTTTGAATATGAATCAATGTTTTTATCATTTCAATCAAAGTGATTGACGTGTAGGCATTAGTCGTAATACGCTGCTAAACTTGGGGTGACCACGATCAACGATTTCGTTAGGACTATAATTAATTAAATTAACTCAGCTTTGCCAGTCGGTATACATTATGTACTCGTATACGATGCAATGCCTATTTAGTTTTTTTTAAATCTATTATTATACAATACAACTCTCTCGCCCCCTACTGGTACTACTTCCTGCTACAAATCGGTTAAACCTGGATAAATGCGGCTAAAATATTCTGGAAAGCCTTTTTAAGGAACCTTTTGACAGGTACATAGGCCTAATATGGTGGTAATTGGCCACCATCGCATTGTAAGAAATATTAAATAGTTCATCTTACGTAAATGTTTTTGTTTACTGTGTAAAATTTGCACCTCCAAATTGATAGCTGCTTTACATTAAGTTTTATAAAATATAAAATGCTTAAAAATGTCTGCCAGAGCGAACTTAGATATAATATATTTTGTATCGAACATTGAAACTAATGAAACGTGATAATATTATTTAACATTCAAACACAAAAAACCAAGTTCAATGTGTGTGTGTGCGTGCGGGTATTTCATTTTTTATATTTATTTCCCGTATTGAGTGCACTTAAGTGTATTATAATGAAATACAATATCATAATATAATTGTATCAAATACATTATATGTTATAGCATATAGAGTAGTTTTTTTTAAAGTCTCGTGAAGTTTGTATCTTATGGTTACCCTATCAACAGGTTTTTGGCTAAACACAGATCGGCTCTGACCTCACGATGTTTCGTTCGTAAGGTAACACCAAATAGCGCTCGTTACATTAGATATTTAACTACAGAACACAGCAATTATATGTCAATATGATTATATTAGAAGAAAAAAAACCAACTTTAAAAAAACAGTAGAAAATGTAATAAACTCATTTTTATTAGAGAGTTTTATAAGTACTACAAAACTATTAAAACAACTAACAAATATAATTTTGAAGTATGTAATTCGAATGTTCTTTCGGACCATGACATCGTACATCAACTGTTTAGATGAGTTAAATTTTATTAATGATGTAGCTTTATTTTAATTTGTATATGTAGGTAGGCAAATTGACCACGTGATGTGAAGTGTTTCACCAGCACTATAAGAAATATTTACTGTCCCTTACATCGCCGATGTGACCAACCTTTGGAACCTTGGGATAGCTGCTGTTCTCAAAGCCCCAGGTCCATAGCTCTAGTCGTTCCAATAATAACTTATTGAGTTTTGCTGTCACGATCTTCACTAGTAGTTGGTAGTAGTTGGTATTATTTATACAAACGTGCCGTATTGAGCGTTGAGTCGTTGGTCAGGTCCCTGAATTATCTCCGAGGCAGATTGCTCTCCTACTAAATTATCACAGTCCACCTCTCAGTCTTTGCGTTTTAACTCGTGTAAAATATTTTTGAAATTTGCCTAATCTCCGCCTCTGAAATCAGTCAGAATGGATATCATTATAAATGAATAATTACTAATAAGATATTAGACAACACAGACATAATAATTACTATTTTAATACGTAAGAGCCGAAATGGCCCGCTTGCATCTTAACCGATGATTGTGGGTTCAAATTGCATGTATCAAATTTCAATAAAATTCTTCCATTTGTATCCACCAAACAGCATTCCATCAGCGTGACCGGGAGAACAGCTCAGCACAGCATTAAAGCATTTACAGGATGTTACTCTTTATAGGTAGAACTGATCGGACAAAGCCTACCTAGCCTACCGTTGGAAGATGAATGAAAATTCATTTAAGATGTTGTTTCCTTTTTTAATTTTTCTATTACATATTCTGCATTTGCCTTAAATATTCCATACGACATTAATTCCCAGATTTCGATTCTTCTTAGCGACACTAACGAATGATGTAATAATATTTATTTCACACAGAAAACATCTATAAAACTATTACATGATTGCACTATGAGTAAAGACTTAATGTGTAATATAATATGGTGATCAAAAGAAAAACAGGTCAAGTACTGGCTATCCTAGCTAGGCTAAAATTAAATAGCCTGTGTTAAGGATAATCAGTCCTCTCCCCGAAAGTTGAGATAATTAAAATACATTAGAGATCTATCGCCTGGGTATTACAAAACGTATCTTATGTAAAATGTTTATAGGTAAGTAATTAATTAAATTAAAATAGGTAATAATTAAGAGATGTGATATTGAATATGATGTGATATAGATATTGGATATTAAATATTATATTAAGATTTACAAGCGTAAATTAAATTAATTACTCATAAAACTTTTTTTTACGATTTTATACAAGTTACTGACGTCATTTTCACAAAATTCAACGCAACTGACTATTAAATTCCACATTATAAACATTATCATCAATTAAATACTCATTGTTTTGAGCGAAACAAAATTGCCTTTTGGCAATTTTTTAATTGTTGCACATTAATTGACGCACCTTCGACATGTTAACCGAGATAACTTAACACAAATTAAGCGGTATAAAACTTAGTGATTTACACCGTTGCCTCTTGGACTATCACAAATTGTAGGTGAAATACACAATTTGTATTTCATTGTACGACTATTGCATTTATTGATACAGCAAAGTTTTTGCACTACATTAACAGTTTAAGCTGTGTAATCGATTTCAATACGTTGTTATTTTTTTTTAATATATAATAAAACTTAGCATAAAGCCATATAATAATTATTGACTAGTTTTCAAAGTTATCTCCCGTACTTCCTTACATAATTTTTGCACAACCATTAGTGACTAACTTCTCACCGGCAAACTTAGATTGCGCGTATCGTAAACAGTGAGTAACATTTATTTTTATCTTGACGGTTACATATAACAACATTAAATGTATGTACTTCGCTATTTTATACGAGACATTTAATGTATCAATCGTTTTCATGACTAATAATGAGCAAAACTTTGATTGGTGACCTTGTTGTTACGGTTGCCGAACAATTAAAGAATAATTATGTGCGCAGCACGTGTATCTTAGGGTCACAGGTTCAAAGCGCATTCACCTTTATTTCGGATTCAAATATTAGAATATAATTAATAAGAGATTACAATATCGCCCTAGTTTAATAACGCAGAATTTGTTAATTGTTTTAATTTTATAAAAAATCGTTTGAATTGTTTATTAAATAGAATAACCTAGTAACAGTATGTTTTGGAATGATAATATTTTTCCTTTACAAAGAACTGCAACTCGTAACTTATTTCAGAAGGTTCAACCTAAATCAACAACTAAAAGGTCCCAGGACTTTATGAAAAATCTTACTGTCACGGGTTCTTGGCAGATGCGAAACATCGATTTATTGGTTATTGATTATATATATGCATATTATTGGATATATATACATTTTTTTATCTTTATATTAATATAGAAACATTAAATTTATTTATTGATTATCGAAATCTCCCAACTGAATTGATCTTATTTTTTAAAATTTCTAAATGAAATAAATAAAAGTATTATTATTATACTATATATTATTATACTTTATATTATTATACTATATACAACGAAGTATATAGTATATGCACCACGAAATCACGAGGAGATGAGAAATGACGATTTAAGAAAGTCTCATCCCGTTTGCCGTCACAGCAAGCGATTGATCTGTAAGCCTGTCGTGCGATAATCGATGTTTCACATCAATTAAAATTCGAAACATTTTAATAAAATAGATATATCTATATATATATATATATATAAGAGAAATACCAGTCACTGATTAATCAAGAAATCTCAGAAACTGTAACACCTACAAACTTGAAATTTGGGGTGTAAACATTCGCTAAAAACGGATTTCACGAAACTCTACTCCTAAAGGGGGTGTGTGTTTTATAAAATTTGCGCGGGTAACGCCGCGGGTTCTTGTAATATTAAAAGCGTAAATGAGATAGCTGAATTGAACGTATCAAAGTAACAATAAATTCTTATGACTCATAAATTTTTAATCATCCATGCGCATAGATTTACGCTGACCTAATTTACTTTGAAACAACAGTTTCGGTTCCTGATACGCCTGAACAAAATACGATGATACTTTTGCCGTAGGCTGTCATAGAGCTATTCACTCACGAAGTCACGCCACCAAGTTGAATTATATAATAAGTATTGAGTGATGATCGTGCTTATAAGATTACTTAGTCTACGTGAGTTGATTAACATAAAAAAGATAATAGATTATATGATTAAATTTGTTCTTTAAGTTTATCTAGTAGTAGTTTTAGTGTATACTTGGTGGTAGGCCTTTGATATAGCCCGTCTAAGTAGGTACCATCCACTAACCAAATATTCTACCGCCAAACTGCAGTACCCAGCATTGTTGCGTTCCGGTTTTAACAGTGAGTGAGCCAGTGTAACTACAGGCACAAGGGACTTAACATCTTAGTTCTCAAGGTTGGTGGTGCATTGGCGATGTAAGGAATGGTTAATATTTCTATAAAATTCTGGGCCAGATTCTTAATAACATCCCAGAGTTTGTAGGTTAGAATTGTTAGATTTCTATAACTCGGAAAGTACGCAAAAGTCGTTAGTACTTTGCCTGAACTATTTCCAGTTTATTCCAGTTTATGCACACTTGTGTTGACGCAGTCACTAGTAAATCCATTCCCAGTGACGGTTGACACTAGATAAGCGGCTGAAAGCAAATAAATAGATTGAGTGAATGATAATGATAACGCAATTTGATTATCTCTTGGAAATTCAAGACTTCTCCTTAAGAGGACAGAATATTTGAGCAGCATTATAGCAGAATTATAGCAACGTTAACAGCCACATATATTGGCAAACAGACTGACAAATGAGCCAAGTGATCACCATCGCCCATAAACATTGGCAATATAACAAATGATTAACCATTCCCTACATCACTTCACCAACCTTTAGAATTAAGATGTTATGTTCCTTGTGCCTGTACAGTCGGCATTACGGAGGGGCGCGATGGAGCGATGGCCCAAGGCGCCAAATTTGAGGGGGTGCCGAGATCTTTAGCCTCTTGCGTCCCGTTCTACATACACTCAATACTCTAAGCATATCGTTAGAATCGGTCCTCGATCACACTGCAATTACGCTCACTACGTCCGAAAAAATAGGTCCCATGTTTTTTTCGAAGAGCCTTTGACCTTCCCAGTCCGACCCTTGTTATACAAATGGGCGCCGAAAGCATATCCAGTACAGTGCGCCTAAATGGTAAGGCCGGCCCTAATGGTATGCCTGTAGACTGAAGTTACACTAGATCACTCAGCCTTCATACTGAAACATATCTTCGGGGATAGAATAATAGATAGGTGGTTGGCAGCTACCTAGATGGGACAATCTATCATGTATCGATACGTTCTGAAAGATATGACGCCAGCAATAAACGTCTAGTACAGCAGACAATGGCTGTGTCATTTAAGAAGTTTATCAGTGAATATACATTTGCAAAACGCTTACTAGCTATTGAAATTGTATCACACAAATATAATTATACTATCTAGGCTGATTTGAATATCATTAACAATTTAACAAATTGAATAATCTAAATTTTCGACATTTCGTCCATTTTAGGTAGTTTAAAAAACATATTTGACTTTAAAGTCAGAAAAACTCGTTAATGTTTCGTGTACTGTATTGTAAGAGGGGTTGACAACTTCTGTGGTTGCTGCAGTTTATAGATTATTCCTCGACACTTTTTTCTACTATTGTACACATATTATGGGTTATTGGGCATTAACTTCCATCTTCATTCACTTGGTGGTAGGGCTTTGTGCAAGCCCGTCTGGGTAGGTACCACCCACTTAACAGATATTCGACCGCCAAACAGCAGTACTCAGTATTGTTGTGTTCCTGTTTGAAGGGTGAGTGAGCCAGTGTAAGTACAGGCACAAGGGTTGCTTGGTTCCCAAGGTTGGTGGCGCAATGGTGATGTAAGGTATGGTTAATATTTCTTACAACGCCATTGTCTGGGTGGGCATTGGTGACCACTTACCATCAGGTGGCCCATTTGCTCGTCCGCCTACCGATATCATAAAAAAACTTCCAACTTCAAAAATTCTGATTCCAAATTTCACGATATAAAAATTTTTCAGATTTTTTTTTAATAAAATAAATAAAAAACCATATACAACTCATGACCGAATCACTACGAGAGCGACTCAATCCTCTCGGCCAAAAAATAACCAGCCCTCCTATCACCAGTGAAGGTAATACGATGATCTTATGTGATTAACACTTTGGGGATCAGTGCACTCTAGACTACTGCTACATCTATGTTTATACACGTATGTAATCGAAAAAATGTTATGAAAGGTCTTTGCACTATCACTCAAAGTTCCAAATAAAACTGTTATTTTAATATGTAAAAAATAAAATTAACTAAAGTTAAAAATATGTTAAAAATAATGGTAGAAATGTACCTCCTTGGCTTCCTGTTAAGGAGAAGGCTTAAAGCATATTCTAATATAGCACTTAGGTAGGATTACTTCCTGCAGGTTTACTGACATGCTCAAGCTTGGATCCACAAGCTTCACTTAAATTTCACGTTCTCTAGCCGCAGCATCATCTAAGAATCGCTCAATGTCAATACCTTAGTGTAAATATATAATATATTTTCTATTCCTCATAACATTTTTCTAGAAATGCATCGAATTTTTACTTCGGAGGGCAATTTTGAACGTTGATTTACAAGGCACACGTTTTAAAACGATTATCTGACTGTGGATAAGACTTGGAATAAAATATTTATTTTAATTTTACTACATTATAAATACATTATCTGTAATAATGTTTGACGTGGCGGTTTTTTATATATCCTAAGTACAAAAATTTTGATGCGGTTTTTTTAATAGATAGATTGATTCAAGAGGAAGGTTTATATAAATAATACATGCACAATATAGTAGAGAAACACTGATTAATTTAGTGGTTTCTAAAGTGATGTCGTAAATAAACACATTTTTTTGCAAAACATTGCAAACGCTGGCCTAACAAGGTGTATAATACTGTAGTACATAAATAAGGTACTACAGTATTGTACACCTTAAAAAGTTGCTATGGTATATGTCTATCTCTCTTCTGGATATCCCACAACAATCATTTTTTATCCTTTACTTTTTACGAGCAATAATGGCTTATTTTTGAAGCTACTTTAAGCAATACAACATTAATTCTTATCCAATTAAGTACCTTAAATACATTTTCGAAGATATTACAAATTTAAAACGCAGGGATGTAGCGGTTTGTATTGTCTAACGACTGAAAATCTGTGAACTTTGTAAGACATTCTGTAGTATATTTAGTATCAGCATTGCACCCGTGCGAAGTAGGGGCGGGTCGCTAGTTTATATATATAAATATCAAACTCTCTCATTTATATTAATACATATCCTCGTATTAAGAATTTAACTAAAATCGTAAAAATCTCATCATTAGGAACTGACCATCTGGATACGTACCGAAATATTATCACTTATATAAGTATAACTACAAGCACAAGGGACATAACATCTAAATTCTCAATTGATGGTTAATATTTCTTGCAGAGTCAATGTTTAATATCATAACATATTCGTTACCAAGGCTTGTGGTGTACTGGCGATGTATGGAATTGTCAATACTCGTCACGGTGCCGATGTCTCGACAGTGAAAGAAAACACCTTGAGGTAGAGTACAAGCCGCATTGGAGCAATGTTGTGGAATGACCTGCGAACCTTCTCCTCAAAAGGGGAAGCCTTAGTCCAACTGTGGGACATTAAGAAGGTGTTTTTTTTACTTAACTACCACAATACCTTAAACAAGGTAAATGTACCAATTTACGATTGTCATTAAGATTGTTAAATTATAAATGAATATCTGACTTATCCTCTTTATAGTATTCGTCGCGCGTCCCAAACATCCCATCATAGACAAGTGCGCCGCACATGTGCGCGTCGACACCCCAGACTCTTAATTATTTGCCATGGTTTGTATTATGACCTCATGTTTATGGTATAAATTAAAAATATACTTACTTAACTATCAATAACAAATGAGTTCTATTTTTAAATTGTTTTCTCTATTGCCAGTATTTTGTATTAAATATAAAATAATGTAGATTTAAATATATTTCCACAGTCTAATCTTGAAGATAACAAAACAATTAACCTTCCTATTATTATTGTATTGTGTATTGTATTCCTATTTATTTTGAATTATATAAATAATAATTATATAATAATTAAAAATAATTATATTGCATAAATTAGTAAATTATTGTCCTTGCCCTATTTTAAAATAAAAATATATATAAAAAAGTAACAAATTAACTAACCAACTAAGACGTACTTTATATGCACTTGCATGGAAATGAAAAAAAAATCTTTAAAATCTTCCCACCGGCTCTCAAATAGCATATCGCCGGATCACCGAGACTAAAAAATACTTTAAAAAAATACCGACACGGTAACACCTGTTGCGCCCACGCATCCGCCAAACAACTGCGCCATCTTATTTCCAACATGGCGGACCATCTGTCAAATTTACATTTCATATTACGAACGCCATTATAATTATCATAGTACTGCGGTTAATTAAAAGAATCATAACTAATTAAAAATACGACGGATGTCAATTTTTTTTCTTTACATTCTTTACGCACGAACGGTTACAGATTCGATTCCGGATCACGAACTTATTTAATTATCTATAAATAGCAAATGTATGAATATTTTACAAGAATAAATGTTACGGTCTATCGTCATTTAGTATAAGAAGTAGTTAAATTGAAGTACATTACTTTATATATAAACTTCAAAGATAAATCAACCGATATATTCGCAAGGTTGTAGTTTCGATTATGTACAATGTTTTCAGGTAACTTAAAATAAATTATATTACAAGATATCACCCGCGGATTCGCTTGTGTCTTTAGGGTTGATCGTCAGGTTTTTGGTTTAAAAGAGTAAATCCTTTAAAGTACATATGTCATTCTTTGGGTTCAATCTTGCCACATATAAAATTTTATCAAATTCGTCTCATTGACAGACAGACAGAGTTGTTTTCGCATTAACAATTATTATAGATTATAATTATTATTATTTGTCGTAGATTATTTTACTAGCATTATTAATAAAATGTTATATTAAACTTATGGTTTTTAAATAGCTGTGAAATAACAGATTCTAATTATCATACAATTGAATATGTAATTCAGAAATAGTTTACTTACCCGATCACAGTGTTGTTTATTCGTTTTGTGTCTGGAATGTTTGTACATGTTGAACTAAAATGGCAAATTAAAATTTGTTTAACATTTTTTTGGGCTCCTTAAATTTTTTCGTCACTAATTTTAGTAAATCTATCAGTAAATCCAGTTAAAATCATATTCATCCATTTCTACTCATAAATTACCTGAAAGATTTGGCTCTTTTATCAACTAGATTCTTAGTCTCACTAGAATTCGCTAATAATAGGCGATTCTTTTTTAAATATAGGTATAGTAAAAGCTAGTCAAGCCCAGCTGTTTATACTCGAAATTTATACCACTTCATAGCAGAAAAATCTTCATCTCCAAATTTATCACTTCATAGGAAGGATTAAAACAAAGCATATGTATTTTCTTGGGACCTCAGCTATGTACCAAATATCATCGAAATCGGCTCAGTGGCTAAGCTGTGAAATATCAACAGACAGAGTTACTTTTCCATTTATAAAATTGGTATGGAATTTGTTCATGAAAAATATATATTGAAGATTATAAATACATTACATTAGCAGCCTGTAAATTTCCCACTGCTGGGTTAAGACCTCCTCTCCCTTTCAGGAGAAGGCTTGGAGCATATTATATTATAATATAATACACATGTGGCAGAATTTCGTTGAAATTAGACACATACAGGTTTTCTCACGATGTTTTCCTTCACCGCCGAGCACGAGATGAATTATAAACACAAATTAAACATGAAAATTCGGTGGTGCATGCCTGGGTTTGAACCCGAAATCATCGGTTAAGATGCACGCGTTCTAACCATTGGGCCATCTTGGCAGATTATAGAAAATTTTCTATCATCATCACAGATACTCGAAGTTATTAAACAAACTTTTACCCCCTTAATCACTTCGTTGGAATATCATGATGTCGGTTTTAATTATAACCATTTATAAATTGTATTATACTAACAGAAGGATGAAAGGTTAAATTTCGCAAGACTTCTGAAACTGACCTCACTCTAATTTCGTGGTTCGAAATTCTTGACCACAACCTGACCCGCGTTATGCAACCCGAATCGATGGGAACAAAAAAGTCACAATGACGCCACATTCCGAAGGGCAAAAACGACGTAACGGGGTCTGTAGTAACGACGGACTCATCCAAAAATCTTTTTCTTCTCGAAACAGGAGCAAAAAGATACAGACAAAAAAGTCTACAATAACTTTTTGCAAATAAATAGTCGACTTAAACTCTCCGCACGCGTTTGAATTTTAAAAGTGTTTTTTGCTTTCGTTGTTTTTGTGTTGATATGATGTTGAGTTAGGTCGCGGTGTGAAATCATTTGCACCATTCGATTGTCTCATTCTTTTTTACCGAATTTAGGAAATCTGCATAAAGTCAACAGCAACGAACGCATTTTATCTTTAATCCTGTAACTAAAACTTGAGATTTGTAAATTGATAGCAAATATTTTTTTGATTAACAACAATTTTGGGTAACAATTTAAATATCAATTTGCACCCAATAAATAACATATACATACATACATACATACAAAACAAACCATGGTAATTTTGCACCATACATATAAATTGTTAAAAATTTAAATGCGAAAATATGTTGGCAGAAAATGAACCACCTGGTAAGTGGTTACCTGTGTATTCACTGACACTTGTAAAACAAACCCTCACGTGGTGAATGCGCCACCATTCTTGAGAACTAAGCTTAGTCCCTTTAGTAACTAAAATGATTTCTAATGAATATATTTATATACTAATATTATAAAATGCAAAAGCAACTCAGTACGTCTTCAACGCTTTCACAGCCAAACCACTCAAATTCAAATTCAAATAACGTCCCCAATACGCGAGCGAAAGCGCGGTCGACAGCTAGTATTCCATAAACGTACTATGTAACAAGTAACAATGATATAATATGAATTCAATTAAACAATATGAATAAAATGTGTCATATCTAATAATTTAGGTTTTTTTTTTTAAAATCATAATCAAATAAACCATTTGATGGTAAGTCCTTGACATACAAGCCACTCCTTATATCGTGAATGCGCTGCGAACCATGGGATTGAAAATGACATATCCCTTTAAACTGAAACACGGAGATGTAGAATTCCTTTTAGTAATTTATTAGTAAGCATTATTAGTAAGGTATTAAGCTCTATTTGTACCTAGCTGTGACCGCTACTTCGTGCGCGTTTGAATTTAACAAAAAAAGTTATTATTGTTATTCCTTATTACATCAGGTATCTGTCAATGAAAGTCCCATCAAAATCGGTCCAATCGTTATAGAGGTTAGCTTTGACAAACAGACAAAAATTAAAAAATATATATAATTTGGTATATCTACCCTGTATACATACATATACATTTTGTAAAAAGAGGTTATTTTAATATTATAAACAGACACTCCAATTTTATTTTATGTATTGATGTACCGCTACCAAAAATATAACGGTAATTTTGACAACTGACTTACGCTATTTACCAACTACTGAGTTTCTTGCCGGTTCTTCTCGATAGAATCTACTTTCCAAACCACCGGTTTGGAAAGTAGTGGCTGTAGATTTAATTCAACTCTGTAATATGACGATTCAGAAATACTTCAAGCAGCCGAAGTTATAATACTTTTGTTATTATTTTAATGCATGTCTCCTTTAAATGCTAATTTGTTATAGAATAGACTAAATTTACATACAAACACTTTTAAGCCAAACTTCATAGTTAACCTGTTCTCCTTGTTTCCCCAGCCGTGTCAGTCCATGTCTTTCCTTTCCGATCTCCTCTTTTATTCGTCATCTGATCGTTTAAATCCACCTCTCTCATATCCCTCTTCACACACTCCATCCATGTCTTCTTAGGTCGTCCCCTCCCCCTATCTCTACGCTCATGTTAAATACCTTTAACGCTAAGATTACAATTTGTTTCTATCGTCCCTAAAACTTAATACCATTTTTAATTGTTATTAGTCGTTTATACATATTTAAATATATTATATTATGTAAATAATACGAATGAAATGCTGCACTTTCTGCTGTTTTTGCGTAAAACCTTTTACATAAAACTTTAAACATAGAACTATATTAAACGCCGTGCAATTACACGAAATCTCGCAAGTCGTCTCGTCTTATGCTATAAATCTTCGCGTATGGGTGCGTTCGCTTGTGTGAGTTAATGCTCATACGCAGCTATGCGGTTCCAATGTTGCATACAATTCTCACCCTCGCTTATGTAGAAGGACAAATAATCTTAATAGTTGTGTTTAAATTTATTTTTACATTGATATATTTTTAAATGTACCTCATATTATTAGAAGCAAAATTTTATTTATAGAATGCATTCATGAAATTAATTAAAATATAAAAATAAAAAAGAATGATATCATTTTGTATAATATTAAACAACAATTATAAAGGAACAAATATATAGTACTAAACATCTGTTTAGTATATTATGTTTATTGTGACTATATTAAGCACCTACTTAATATGCATCAGATAGATATTGGCTTTTGGAGATTGACCAAAATATTAATACCCGGCTACATTGTAACTACTTCTATCCGTATCCTCAGAGCCGTCTCAAGCTATACTGGAGCCCTTGGGCATCCTTGAATTTGGGGCCCTTTTGATAGATATTTCCTAGCATGTACAAATAATTTGCTCAAAGTCAGGCCTTAAGTATAGTTTCAAATAAACGGTGGGAAAATTCGTAGGAATCGGATTGGTTGTACAATCTTATGGCTATAGTATGTATATATATTTCTATCACGAAGTGATATAGCTTTCTACTTTTAATATTGACTATAGTCACTAGCCTTTTAATAAATATATTAGTTATTTCTTACTAATATGGCACGTCAACGTGAGCACAAACGTGTGAAATAGATTGTTGGTGTTTCAGAGCCCTGGGCATGTGCCCCGTGTGCCCTATGATAAAGACGGTAATGCGTATCGTATCCTAGTACCAAAATTATTCAATCCAAGTATGAAAGTAACAAATCGTAGGCGTACACAGAGGGTGGGTCGCATAAAAGAACCTTTTTTTTTACATCCACCAAAAGATTTTTTCTACCTGCGAACCCGAGTTTCTACCTGACTTTGTGCTCACGCGCAGATTCTAACATATTTTAGATCAGAGTCGAAAAAAAAATTCTCCACGAGCTAGTATTGTGAGGGGGCTTTTTGCTATATTTTTTTACTATGATTTCACTTGCTTGTAACGTAAGGTGTTTTTGTTATGTTTACATTTCTTTTCCATACATTATGACCGTTCAAAAAGGTGTTAATTATCCGTCATTCGATTTTTTAAAACTGTTTTTAAACGTTATTTTATTAATATCAAACCTTTTTTTGTTTATCGATCATATTACTGGCAATTAAGTGCGTTACGTAATACATAAAAAATCAATTATAACTCTATGAAAACAAAATAACTTATAATATTACGAAAGAGCACATAAATCTTTGTGTATCGTTACGTAAGTGGACTTTAATTCTGAAATAATATCTAACACAAAATCTTGACGACCTTCAAATAACCTGCTCATTGATTCACTTGTACACAGTCATTACGAGTAACGAAATATGGTTAATTTTAACGAATAATACATATCAAAGTATTGTTGTAACTGGCCATAAAGAATTTAAATTAAAAATAAAAAAACAAATTGCCATCGGACTAATTAGTAACTGGCTGTTTGACCAGAAACATCACAATTATGATTAAATGGCGAGATTCTGTATATTCACTTACTACATTTTAAAAATAAGCTAGGTAAAAGATACGTATAACAAATTATGTTTTTTAAAGTAATAACAAAAAAATATACGAAGTATAATTCATGAATCCTTTGTCATATGGATTAATCATTCTCGAATAAAACAATCAGAAATATGATTGAAGAAGGATAGCCATGTAGCAAATATATAACCCACGCAATCACGAGTCCTATAATATCGTATCTATACGATCACAGAGTCAATATTTACATATTTTTATAAAATATATCTATATATATCTATAAAATGGGGATGCCTTAGTTAGGTTAGGTTAGCTTACTGAAAACACAACTAAACCAATATACATAGAACTTATACTAGATGCAGCGTGTTTCGGAGGTTTAAGTATTCAATATAAAGATTGCCAGGACCACGTTTGCCAACAGTTTTGCTTGAATTGTAACATACTGTGTGAGCCGAGATGTTATTACACGTGAATTTTAACCGAAGATTACCGATTCAAACCCGGGCAAGTTCATCTGGGTTTTCCAGTGTGTAGGGAGGTGGTATGTTGTGCATGTGTCAGATTTAAAAAGTAACTTATTATTGGTATTCCAGACTTTAATTTATCTGACAAAATTTCTTTAGATCTGTTCAGCCACGTGATTGAGTAATAAACAGCCATCATTCCAAAACTAGTAAGATTAAGGGTTCGGAGTAAAGGAACAACACCGCAATTGCATTTTTTATTGTTTTCAAATGCCACTTGTAGTTCTCTCAAACTCTCCCTCTACTCTCAGCTTTACTATATAAACTTCTTGCTCCGACTGAAATTTTCCCCTTGGGTCTCAACATTATGTTATAAATTCTCTCAATCAAAGGGATGTTTAACGAGAAAAATTGTTTTTTTTGACCACCAAACTTGTTTGCTTTCAGCTTTATATAAAAATACAGATATAGATATACATTTCATATTGAAACATGTTTTTTTTTTTTAAATAGAACAAATCAGCAGTGCGATTCTTTAAGAATTCACTTCATATCTCACTAGTGAAATGATGACTTTTCGATACGTCTACCTTTATAATTATTATTGTCAATGTCACATATCTTATTCTGACATTTCACGGTTGTATTTTGCGGTGAGTTTCGAGTTTCTTGTTCCAGAATACCTGTATAGATCTGAATAGGTGCTATAGATGATGATGAACGATCCAGTGCTATGACAGCAAATTAATAAAAAAATACATTATCATAACCCCCACGCTAACGAATTAAATATATGTTTATAACAGTTCTAGTCATTCGTATGTCTATGGGCAGATGTGACCTACCATACGATGGCCAATTGGCTCTAAGTATTTATAATTAGCTCCATAGCGTGCTGTGAAACAAACATTATATGCCATTATATAATTTACTTGTCAACTCGAACTGAAACTTATTGTCTAGATATCTCGCCCCGTAACCATTTACGGGGCGAGATATTGACGGGTTTATATTTATACTTTATGACACATATTATCGACGAGACTACTTTTTGACGCGACTACTTTTTCATCACCCTTATTAGATCTTTCGCACGTCATCATTTTACATTTATTTACATAATAGATACTTTATTTGTTAGTACTGTTGAAATTGCAATGGTGAGTAACCCATTGTGCAGGGCATATTATAGTGCCAAACTCAGGGAACAAGCACCAAAATGTTCTAGCTCGCTATCTCATCGGAGTTGACAACTAGGGAGTTCAGGGGCAACATCAATAGCTTTACGTGTTCTCTAAGGGAAGAAGTGTCAAAGCCATATTCCAATGGCAGCTGCTTCTGAGAATTTATTGACTGATAAACCAAATAACGTATTTTTTTTTTAACTACTGATTTTCTTACCGGTTCTTCTCGGTAGAATCTACATTTCGAACCGGTGGTAACTTCACTTAATATAGTTTGTTAAATGACGATTCAAAAGTGCTCATAAAAGTCTACTTAAATAAAGTATACTTTGATTTTGATCTTATAACCTAGCTATCAATTCCAAAACTATACACAAAATAATTAAACAGGTAATATGTAAATATTCAGTCTCTTTACGATTTTCAGTGTTATCGTGGTGTCATTTCTATTTATTATAAATTCTTCTGTACGTAACTTCGTACTGTAACCATATACAGCGTATATATTAGGCAACGGCCATGACTTTCATGGCAACAACTAGTTCACGCTGAGCTCTATGATTGAATATAACCTGGACGTAAATTGTGGCGAAAACTTATAACTCTTGTTCCTCTAACTTATTTATTTCGATAAAGTTGTATTAAATCGAAATTGTTTTTATAAATTGAACAAAGAATTAATCAATATATACCTATGGTACCTTGTGCAAGAAAATCTTGGTTGGTACAACCCACTAAGTATATTCTGTCGCCGAACTAGTGCTTTGTATTTCTGTGTTCCGCTTTTAGATAGTGTAATAACGCAAAAAATCTTCTAGATCTTCATATTGGACATTTCTTAGTGTCTGTGTCTATTTATGGTGACCACGTGTTATCTGGTGGTAGATATGCTGGTTAGTCTTCCAACGCTTATTAAATGTTTATAAAATTATTTGGTATTAGGTGAATAAGAATATCTCTCCGTCCATGTCTCTCTACAATAAATTATTTATTTTCAAAAATATTTTAGCGAGCAAATCTATGTTTGAAGTACAATGATACGGAAATCCTACATACCACCTTTTGTTACTAAGCACCAAGAAATCGACAATAATAAAACTTAGTGATTAAATTATAAGGCAATGTCACTATAAAGTATCACCATGTATATGTATATAGCAGACGGTTTCTATTAAAGTAAAATCACCTATCTCTACTAAAAGTATAAATAATTGTTTGTTTGGTTGATCGCGCTTAGCTCAGGAACTATTGGTCCGATTAAAAAAATATTTTAGTTTTAGATAGCCCATTTATTGAGGAAAGCTATTGACTATAAACCATTCCGCCCAATAGGGGAGTAGTATCAATGTCAAATTTTAACAAAATTATTCCTTTTAAGAGCTTCAATTGCGTGCGCTGCATAAGCACTTGTAGTACAACTAATAACTTGTATGACAAAACCTTTAATATAGCCAAGCGAAGTCGGGACAGACAGCTAGTAAGACGCTACAGCCCCACGAATTCTAAGTCAGTCAGTCAGGCAGTTTATCATACAACACATAACATCAAATATACTACATTGATGAGCAGCTCTATTCTAATATTATTAATAATATTTACCCACCAAACCCTCATCAGCAGAGGGGCAGCTCTTAACTTAATGCTAAATATATATATTTAGATACAGTATTGACAACTTAAAGACGTCAAGTACATATCACAAAAATGCTTTAAACATTAAAGAAATAGTTAACAATTTGACAAAATAAAACTGTACTATAGCAAATTTGATTTTGAAAGTGTGTTTGATAACAATAAATATATATGTAGGTACATATGTATATAACTTAATATATATTACAACTAGTTGTAGCCCGCGGTTCGCGTTTCAGTTTTTAGTCGTCAGTCGTTAAACATAAAAAGTAGCCTATGTCTTTAGAGTCCAACCTTCATACCAAATTTAATCTAATTCGGTTCAGTAGTTTGGTCGTGAAAGCGTAACAGACAGACAGACTTTCGCATTTATAATATTAGCATAGATTATACAGATGCTATATATGAGTAAAATATTATTTCATGATTGTTTTTTTCTTTATGTAAGATGTATTTAAAAGTGAATTATTTGTGTATTCGCTTCTAGCGAAGACATATTACCAATGTCGATGACCTAAAAAGAACACGTGGATAAATAAAGGTCGCGAGTTCAAATCCGTGCAAGCACCTATGAGTTTTTCGAGTGCTTTAAACGTATTAACGATTTACATCGTGATCAGCGGTGAAAGAAAACATTAAAAATCTGCGTGATAGTCGAAATTAAATACTTAATATACAGACTTTATTGATATAGAGAAGAACTCCGATATAATATTTAATAATTAACGAGATTTTTTATTATTTCTGCAATTGTTGGTCTCTGATCGCGTTTTACGTCGCAAAAATAAATTTCACCTATCACTAGGCCTGGTCTTCTTCCACTAATCGTTATGCCAAGTCTTATCTGCGACGTCTGCCTCTGCCCAAAATTAATATTTGGCGCCAGTGTAATTGCAGACACCGTGGACAATGTCCTCAATGTTAGTGGCACATTGATGATATAAAGAATATGTTAATATTTCTCACAGTGCCAGTGTACGGACGGTACCACTTACCACTTTTCCCCTTCCAACTATTTATTATATAAAAAAAATAAAAAAGTGCAACTACGCAGACTTCGTACCGTTTCTGTTGAGACGCTACTTTCCGAAACAATGATATGTTATATATAGACAACATAAAATGAAACATGTACAATAATCTTTACTCGATTTAAAATACAAGTGACTAATTGATAAATTGAGATAATACTTAAAGGTTTGCTATCAAAACCATACTTGAAAATAAACCTTAAAGTATATACAGCGTGTTTTAATTAACCGCCACATTTCTTGGACCGACATTCGTATGTACTTTGTTTAACTTGACATTAAAATTATCTGTTATACGACGAGCAACAAGCAAACAGCAATTATAACGATTAACCGTAGTTAAAAAAACTCGTGTTGTCCACACCTATAGTTTTTATAAATAACTTGCTTACTTAAATATTCACATCGATTACCCACAACATTTTACAGAAATTTTGTACATTTATAGAATTGTTCTTTTAAGTGAATCATAGTGAAGCGTACAGTGCGCGATCTTTTTCTTATCAAGACTAATTAATAAATTCCTAATTACCATGAAGATTATGCCGAGATCGGCAATAAAATCATGAATTATTTTCATAGTGCTAGTGCCACACTGCATACCTTCGGGTTGCAGCCAAATGGGCCGGCACGCCAGGGGAAGTACCACTCTCTCACTTAAAATCGGCGTAAAGTGGTAGCTATACTACCGCGTTTCGTCCGGTATGTGAGAGTCCCGGAGGCCCGATCCCCCTCCCCCCCAAAATATAATGGTTGTGCAGAATGTGGTTTCATTACCCCAGGAGGGTACCATCAGCGACTGCGGTGCGGAGAATACCTCTCTGAGCATCCATGCTCAGGACGTACACCACCTGAGCAGGGATGCCCAGGCTGCCCTCCGAATTCTGACCGAACTACCTGAACCGATACGACTTGGGAACCTTCAAGAAAAGAGCGTACTCCTTCCTGAAAGCTCCACCTGCAAGCCCCCCGGTGTTGCAGATGTCCATGGGCGTTGATAGTCACTTTCCATCAGGTGAGCCTCCTGATCGTATGCCACCTCTAACATTAAAAAAAAAAAAAATCTAAACTTTTTCAATCATCGACAATATTACTTTAAAATTAATATTGCAACTTTTTACGAATGTTAAAACGTTGAAAGTAGCAAGTTCTTTTCGAGAGGAAAACAGGACGATTTGGAAATACTTAAAAAAAAACATCAATAATATAATTGTGCTATTGAAAAATTTAACTAAATAAATTTCGTCATAAATTCAACGAATACTGGCTCTTCCCTTTTTTATTTGAATAATTTTAAATTAAGAATTAATATACTGTTGATAACCTTGATTTCCTCAAATGTATTTGATCATCGTCTCTTGAATCTAGTGCTACACTTATGTGATACCAACACCATTGAGCTCTCAACACATACCCGGATGTAGGCAAATGTTAAGATCATTTGTTGGTTAAGATTAATTTAAGCAAATAACTAATGCTTACAAGTCTATCAAGTACAAACTTGATAGAGCAATTTTCTAAATAAATAAATTATTGTTAACATACATATATAATGTTTATTTAACTCCTTTTTCACATTAGTGAATAAAAAAAGAAATAATGGCTTCAACAAAATTTCAAGTTTCTATAATCTGTTGTCATAATGAAAAAAAAAGTACGTTTTCGATCGGCCTCTTGAAATTTAATATCAATAAACAACAATATCATAATCAATATTTTTACAACATTCTAAAGATTTAAAATATCATTAAATAAACTAAAATATCTAATATTTCATTGTTATATTTATATTTCATAGTTACATTTTATTATTATATTAACAGATTAAGAAGTACGGCTAAACATCGCCAACTGTTGTAACACAAATACAATTTTAATTTGTCATGTAACATTTTTTTCTAGAAACGTCACGTGTGTGTCGTGACGTGTTTCCCTATTCCTAATTTAAAAAAAAAAAACTAAAAACGTCCTCACTGACCTAATAAAAAGCATGAAATAAGTAACAATAAAATAATTCAAAGAAATAAATTTGAACACATACAATAGTTTAACAATATTTAATCAGAGGCCATAAAATCCAGGACCGAATGAAAAAAACTGCATCGCGCGTCGTGGGAGAGTTTTTTTATTAAAAACTTCTTTTTAACTAAAAAGGGGATTGCTTTGTGATAGCTCAGGTGCTGTCTGCTATGAATAGAGCGAATTCTGTAGTTGATATGTGAATGTGAGCTGGTGAGGTTTATCTATGTGCGTGTACGTAGTATATCTTACAAATCTGATCAGGAAAATCAATATTCGGGCGTTTCTAGAATTCAACTAGATTACTTATATCGTTATAATGCTAAGCAATATTTGGAAAATTCTAGAAATTGGGTATTTTAGTACATTGTTATAATTGGAAAATATTATTTTAGACGTGTAAAAATTAAGAGTAATGGTTTCTTGATTTTATTTCTACGGATATTTTTATTTTTATGATATAGGTAGGCGGACCAATGGGTAGTATAGCTTTAGTATAGCGTATAGCGCTGTGAGAAATATTAACCATTCCTTACATCGCTAGTGCGCAACCAACCTTGGGAACTGTTATACCTTGTGCCTGTAGTTACTCTCTCAGCCTTCAAACCAGATCACAACAATCCTGATAGAAGAGATAGAATATCTGTGTGGGTGGTACCTACCCAGACGAGCTTGCACAAAGCCCTACCCCCAAGTATGTATGTATGTTGTTATTAATAGCTAAAATGTTATAAACATTATGTTTAAAAATACCTAGTATTTATTCTGGGTTTCTCTGTATTGTGTTTTTTTTTTTTAAATAAAATTATTTTATTCATTATTTAATTAACCTGACACTTACCAAAGACACTAGCATTTAGTACAACATATTAATCACACAAAAATCTTAAATCTTTATAAATAGGAAGCCATAAATAAAAACTCGACCGTCTGACGTCTGACATCTGTTTGTCCAGTACCTAAGCAGACCTTTTGTTAGCTTAAAATCACTAAAACTTTGCACCACGGATAGTCGCCCATGCTAATAAATTCCAAAACTACAGGGAACGCGCATTTTCATATGCACCATAGCAAAATTCTATTAGTACGGCTCGTTATCAACTATCCTCTATATGGCATATGTCCTAGAATATGTATGCAAAAACTACTCTTATCGCCTCTAAACCTAGACGACAGTTTCCTTTGCAATTATTGGAAAATGAGTCATTAAGAATTAGGGGATGCTATTCAAGATGTTGTTGACGACAAATTGACACTAAAAGATTTAACTCAAAATGTAAATAACATAAAATAACCTTTATTACAATTGAGTAACGTTGATTATACATTGTCAAGAAAAGTTGGTTAACAAATGTAATATTATAGGGATAAGCAGGTAAAGAAATTCGAACATTTTGAGGGATGATGAAAAAAACAAGGGTCGATTTTAAGATACAAAAGCTGGTGTCGGCGTCAAGCTGTGCGATGGATGGACTACGGATGCCGTTTGAGATTTTTCTGTAGATTTCGAGAATTACTTCGAGACAGTTAATTGAATATGACCACTTCAGATTTTTACATAGATTACCTAATTACATAATATATTTTGAATAAACCCAATTACTAATTTCTTACGCTTCATGATTTCAAAGCGATATAGAAACAGTTACCACATTTTTAAATCACTTATTTAATAAAATTTATTTAAAATAATCCGACGAAGAACGAAGATAAACTCCTCTAATTATATGAATTAATAAAACGACATCTGTACGTAAAGATTAAACAAATAGGGCCTTAAAATTTTATAGAACACATTGCGTCTATAAACTCTCAATCAAAAGGCTAAAATTTACATTAAGATCGGTGTCCCCTACGGCCCACATGTTAAAGTAGGGTATAGAACAATCTCTGACCCAACCGTTTTTATGGCATTTACAAAAAACACGGCGCCCATCTTCCGACAGGAAGAGGAACTTATTTGATTATAATAAACATTTAAGATATCAATAAAAAATATTAAGCCAGGTGCATTACTTTTGTTTTTTCAGACCATACCAAAAATTTTCTTTGTTTGTTTTGTAATATCCGATATATAAAACACCCTTTTGTTAGATACAAAAAGAAATCTAAAAAACAATCGGGATGTTTTTTTCTCGGTAGCTGAAATGGTTTTTAACTGTCCGCACAAAAATTCAATTTTTGAAAGAGAAAGTTCTCTTTTTGTGTTGCTCCAATATTACGCAATAAAAATAATACTTTGTCGGCTCACTTATTATCTTTCGAATTCTTCCATTTTTTTATAAGATACAACGATTTTCAGCAACAGTAGTTTCGTTCTCAACTATTAATAACGCCTTCGTTATCTCTTGAGATGATTTAGAAGTTATATTTCGACTCAAATCTCGTTCCGTACAATCCGGTTCTGAACATTTGCGTGATGGATGATCGAGCACTTGCATGCTTATTTTATTACCACGAGATATTATTACATCATCGATAGTTTTGATCGTATCGCTTGCACCAACCACTACTGCTGCTTTTGTTTTATCGGCTTGAGATAATTCATTTATGGCAACAGCAATGTAATTTTGACTAATGATGAACTTTTTTATTTATTACAATGAACTAATGTGGTGTAGATCAAAATGGCGGACTCCCAAAATACAGGTTCCGTGTTAGAGTATGTAGAAAATTAGATGTAATGCTAGATGAAAAAGTAGAAAGAATTTAACATTTAAGTATCTCCTTCCTGTTAGTATGAGATTAAAATAATGAATATAAACAACACTCAGATACGATAAATATGCAGCCGAAAAAAAAAATAGATTTAACAACTAGAATGTTTATATAGTATAACCAAACGATTTAAGAACAGTCGTCAAGTACTTGTTACTAGTATTGTGACAAGTGAATTAAAATTTGAATTGAAATAAGAAATCTTATCAACATCCGACTTCCGCACCCTTAACAGGTGATTTTTTAATACTTCAAAAAAAAACTATTCAACCAATTGTTGTCAAACCCTTGCATTGCGTCCGACGACAAATACATAAAAAAAAATCTATGAATTATGAACAGGCAGTCTAAAAAAAAATCAAGGACATTCGAAATTGAAATTTTAAATTTGACTTAAAAATGTGAGCTTTTGCTTCAGTTTATGACAGTGACGTAATAAACATGAAACTTTAGTACGTATTATAATCTCAGATTCTAGATAATTCTAGAAACTGTTGGTTCTATATAATATAACCACTTGATCGAAGTATTTGTATTGATTTTGTTTTATTAATGATTATTTTGATTACTCAGTAGGCGTACCTCAAGGATCGTTGTGTTATTATTAAGTAAATTATTAATACTTCTTTATTATTATAACAAATTACGTTAATATCTATTTAATAATATTAGATTGACGTTCAGTATAAAATAGTTTTTATTTACTAAGTCTTATTTGCATCCAAATTTGAAATACAAAATAATAAGGTACGATTTTAATACTATCAACGAGATTGCGATTCTTTTGTTTTTTTTAAATATTAAATTAAAATTTAGGCAAATCAAGATATTTTGTCTATTTTTATAAAAAAAAATTGACATTTCGACTAGAAAGTAATATTTGAAAACTATTTTTATTATTTTTGTAACCAGTCAACATTAAGGACGTCAGTTTTTATCTGTACATATTTTTTTATCTGCGCGTGCGCACGCGTTAAAGTCGTTTGTCTTAGAATCTCTCGTGCTATCAATAGTTTTTTCTATACCTATATTTAAGTAACATTTATAAAAAGGCATACATATTTTTTTATACTATATCTCACTTTTTATTTATGAGACACTATAATATTGACGAACAATTTAAAACTATGTAAAATATAATTAAAAAAAAAATAAAACTTTAAAAAAAGGTTCAAACTAACAAAACCCTACGATCCTTCAATACTTGAAAACAAAACAATGGTATGATTTTTATAGAAGTAATAAAAGTAACTTTTGCTTTTAAAAGTTAACTTTTTACACTTTTATGACTTTAAAAATTGAAAGTCTGTATTGTTTGTATTTATAGTTACAAAATTGGTAGCTGCCGATTTGGTGTACTATTTACTTCTGTTTTTTTAAATAATAGAAACAAAAACGGACATTTTACTGTCGTTTTTGTTATTCGTTTTTTTTTATTATATCGTTTTAAACAATATTCAGATCAAATGTTGTAAGAAATACATTAATATAAAGAAACATCTCAACTCGTGTATGTTTGTGTAGAGATATTTATTATATTCATATACTATACTAAGACTTTGTTACGTTTTAACATCGTATCTACAAAATCGATAATCGTAAACATTTGTACATTGTTCCCAAGAACAACAATATATAACACTTGCCAAAAATAGCAAACCCCCCCCCCACACACACACACACACACTCCCAATAATACTTGGAAATAAAATCATTACTCAATGTCGCAATAAATTTCTTGACTCCATTCAGACTGTTTGAATGTGTACTTATAAAATAAATATTGGACAACATCACATACATTACTCTGATCCCAATGTAAGTAGCTAAAGCACTCGTGTTATGGAAAATCAGAAGGTACGACGGTACCACAAACACCCAGACCCAAGACAACGTAGAAAACTAATGAACTTTTTCTACATCGACTCGGCCGGGAATCGAACCCGAGATCTCGGAGACTTATCACTGGTGGGCAAACATGAGAAGAACCTCCATACTAATTGATATTTGGTAATATAATTTTACACTAAAATACACTAAGCATAGAATTTTATTTCGATATATTTTACTTCATTGAAGTCCTGAGAGATCATGATAGTTCATCACACTTGTTACAGGTGAGATTGACCGTCTGTGTGTTTGTTGTTGTCAGCAATACACCAATTATTCTACCGCCAAAAAGTAATTGAGTGAGCCAGTGTAATTAGAAACATTGTCTTATGGTCTGTATGGTTCATCTAAGAGAATTTGACAACGCATTAAATAACAATGAAGGAAGTTCCTTATACTTTGTACAGAGTAAAGATTCATTGTTTATATGGTGCGAAGTGCAGTTCTATATTTAAATATACAAATTATATATTGAAACAATAATTGAGTTATTTATTAATTTAAATTATAATTACATTTTTGACAACCTTCTGGTCGTATAACAAACTTTATTAGATAGTGACATTTTATCATGTTTTGGATTTATACTTAATAAATATTGAGTTATAAACTCGTTAGAAGTTAAATCCATGGCAGACTATTCAGTATGATATGAAAACCTTCCAATTATTAAACTTGCGTTAACGATAAAATTATTAAAGTAATTTATGTATTGTGTTATTAATAAAGTTTGCCAAGAAATTCTTATGAAACTAATCCACGTAAAATAAAAATCCTATGTAAATATCGAGCTAATAACAACTCAATTAAATTTATATACAATTAAATATTCTATTGTATGGACGATTATTGGAATCAGATTAATATCTTAATCGGACGCTTTCACACCGATAATAATGGTAACAAGTTAAAAAAAAAAAACAAGATAGTCTTATCCATCGTTGCATACTATTAACCACCCTCATTTACGTCTGGTCAATGACAGCCCTGTTTTAATCAATAAGTTCTTTTTCGCGCCGCGTCCTTGGTTTTTTTTCCCCGGCGCGACATTCTGCGCGCATTACACTTGAAATTATATGTCAATCAACGCGCATTTTTTTAACATGCAAGTCCTTTATTACGTGTTGCCCCGTATTCGTAGATTTCGCAAAAAGCTTAGCAAAAAGACAAAAGCTCGTCCAAAAAATCGTCTACCGAACAGTATCTCGTAACGCCGGTCTTGTAGCCATTTTAATTATTATTTAATACCGAGGGACGAGCACGTGGCGACGCGCGCTGTCTCGCTTGCACCGACAGGGGGATAGTCGCGCCCGCCGATCCCCGTCCCGCTTGCACGGAGCCCACTTACACACATAAAAATCGTGAATAATAAAAAAATGTGTACACATTTTTTTCGCTTAACCGCGGCTCGGTTGTGTGCGTGCGGCCTCACGCCGCTAGAGCGGGAAGCAGCTATTCAAGAGAGCGGTGCGGATCGCTCCCCACTCCGATTTTTTAAGCTCCGTTGTCGATGTTGGCGTCCGTGTGATTTTTTTCATTTTATGTGTTAGTGTACCCCTCGCTCGGTGTAGTTCACTTTTTCTACTATAGATCTGAATTTCAGTCTCGTTTTTGCCGCGTCGGTCTAAAGGCGGGCGAGCGGGCGTTTTATATTGCCTTTTTGTTGCTGTCGAGAGTTGCCGGTGGTTCGGCGCTTCTCGCTGTCTGAAGAGTGCCGGCTTTTTGTCGAAGCACATGTCCTAGCGTACAATCGCTACTGCAATCGGTGCACGCGCAAATCGCCGAGTGCGAAAAGGACAGAGCGCTACATCACGTGTGGATTACCCACCACTATATCAAAATACAGCACACAAAAATATTGAGTACAAAAAAATCGGGCAATTTGGATCCTAGTAACGACGCTCGACATTCATAATTTTACCTCAGGGTCAACAGTACGGCTCGGTGATTTTTTCTCCGACTTTTTTAAATGTTTATTTGCCGGGAACACGTGGATTTTTTGAGATATTTTGGCTTTAAGGCCTGGGACTGTTGCCTTTTGGACGTGTTGTGACGATAGTGGTTACCTTTATTATGTGATATTTTTAAGTGACATTTATATAGGAACTAACTGTGATTTATTATGGTGATATTGGTGAATTGAAGATTTAAGGGATAGTGAGAGGTATGTTAATTTTTTTTTAATTAATCCGGAGGCAAAACCCCTAGCTGGGGGTGGGTCCCCCTTGGGGGAGAGAGATTTTTTACGTAATATCTCCCCCGACTAAGATGGATGCTAAAATTGTAGGACGACTCGTTGCCGTCTGTCAAACACGACCTTGAGTTATGCCCGAACTATAATATATACGGAAATATATTCATAGCTACACGATGTTTTGATGTATTGCATTGTATTTAACATTTATTCATTTGTACGCGAAACAAATAATATATTAACCAACTTTAACGAAAACGCTATGGTGTTTTGCCTCCAAATTATTTTCATTCGAAATGTACGAAATGTTGTCCGATACCTAGTTCTCAATAAATTATTTATTGTTATAATAATTTATTATTACAACTTTGACGTGAAAAAATTTATCAGCTTATTTTCAAAAAAATCTTAGCCTTCTATCACTGATGTTGGGTCAATATTATATTTTAATATATATTTTTTTAAATACGATTGCTTTTAAAAATTGATATGTTTTTTTTTTAATATTAATGATTGTATATTTTTATGAATACATTTAAAAAAAAATGTAATAAGTATTATTAAAAAAAAAATGTGAAACTTCTAAAAAGTGAAAACTTAATTGTTTACAAAAACTTCACTTTGCGCCCGAAAAAGTTATAATTGTACAATTGAATCGCTTCACTTGCCACAAATTTGGCAACATCTCATTTACAAATATTTACAAATACTTTTAAAAATCAAACTTCCTAACATCAGTATTACTTAAGAAACAAAACTAAAAATCAACTGTATTTTATTAAACTGAAAACGACTTTTTTCATATCGTTTTAAATAAAAATAGCGAAACAAATTAATATCGAAACAACGATACCGAATTCAATGATGATGTTTTATTTAAATAAGACATAAACTAAAATAAATGCACTAAGCAATTTCAAATAAAATATTTTATCTTTTCTTCTAAATATCAATAAAAACCTAATTAAATCGCTCGATTCACTTCCCTATTTTAAAACGAGTAATGATTACAAATCTTGAACTTGATCGACCGTGGGGCCCAAGTACTAAACATCACAAGTGCACAAACATAAACACTAATCGCGACAGTACTTATTTGATCCTTGTTGTAAAAGGCATAACGATCAAGGTCCAGTAAAAAAATTCAAATCCACAGCAAATACAAGTTGGCCGTGTATTCGGTACGCGCAATTATTATCTTTGACAGCTGTGTATGGCCAGCTCCACAGGTACTGTTGGTAGCAAACGTATAACACTTACGTAACTAGATTAAAATATTCACTCTCTGTACATGCGAAATCAACTTAAAATATAAACTTGACTTCTAAATTATACCAGTGTTTTTAGATTTATATAAGTATTTAAATATATTTGCTTATAGCAACATTGTTACTAGTACATAATTATAAAAACGAAAAGAAATGATGGATTATAAAAAAAATCGTAACAAATCATGATTCATATTAACATTGTAGGCATGGTTGTACGAACCGTGTGATTATAGAAGCCTTATTCGATGCGGCATGTGGGCTAGGGGCTAGATCATTGACACAACCTACGCGGCTTGCTCACTCGTCACCTGCTTGAAAAAAAAGTAAAGTTTTTTACACTCTGAATCTAGTTTCAGATAGACGTACACAAATGTCCAAAGTTGTCGAGCAACTCGTCAAATTAAACGACACTTTAGGATTTTTCAACGCAATTGTACTTCGTAATTACGACACGATATTCGGACAACATTTCGGAGACATCTGATATTTGTCTCGTACCTGACATACCGATTTATTTTTTACAGATAGAAAGAACGAAGGATCTCGAATAATTCCATGACACAAGAAACAAAAGATACCAAGGAAATATTAAGACAGAATCCGTATATTTTTATATGATAGTGCCAAATACAATTTAGAAAAAATATATTACGATTATTTTCAAATTTAGATAGGATTAAATTAATAAAATCAGCAAGATGATGGAAGGAAGGACAATCGATTACAGACCAGACGGTGGTGGACTAGATTACCATAACTCGCCCCTAATGGCGGAGATACCAGTAGATAATTATTCGCATATCCATAGGAGTATAGAACACCTTAGATCTATTGGAGTGGCTCCACCTCTCGACCCACACCGACACTTAGCAGCTAATCTAACAGATTTAAGAAGATATGAACATCCTGATGATATGCCAGAAATAAAACCGTCCGTACTTAGACTATCTGAATTCAAGAGCGGCCTGCATGAAATAAGAGTTCACAACGATCAAGAGAATGACATTCAGCGGCAGATGACTCCTCACGACGATGGTAAAGGCTACAGTGCTCCATCGACACCCTTATCAGAGAACGGCGGCCATAGCATCCAGGAAGAGAAGGTTAGATTTTTTTGTTAGCGGTCGTAATTAATAAATTATATTTATCATTACTTTTTATCCTTGAAGTCTTCGGAAGTTTTCGTCTGTTGACGTCATCGCGCTGGTAATATTCGGTTTAACACAATGTTCGTTATTATAATCGTTATGAAGAATCACGATGCAAGTTTGTTCCGCGTACGGACCATTAATCTTATGATGATCTCTTATATTTTTGGTTAACGAATTTCCTAATATGCCTAAGTACCCTAAACTTCCTCGTTCGACTTCTAAGACCATTTGTTTTGCACGAACTATTCCATTACTATTTCAGGTATCTAAATTCTGATATTCTAATAAGATTCAGCGAAGATAAACCAGTTTAAATTGATCTATGTCTAGTGCTTTAAGTATTCAGAGGTCAAGGTGTTGCTTAATAGCCGAAATATGGCCTAAAATTATAATAAAATATCGAAGAACACAAACAAGTTTATGATGCTTTATTTAAATGAGCTACCATACATTTTATAAAAAAAAAAAAAAAAGAAATTGCGGTCAATAAAAAAAATTATCAATTTTTTGATTCTGTAAATAGTTCAATAGATTTATGTTTTAAACAAATATACAGTGATAAGTTTAATCGCTTTCGACAATGAATATTTATCACAATCAAACATAATATATCATCCTCATTCCTCATCTTGTAAGTCGGTACTCGACAGTCAAATACTCTTCTTAGAATTGAGTAAGTGATTTTGATAAATTATTGATAAATATTTATTTAGCAATCGTTTTTGCTACTTTAATAAATTAAATATTATTATAAAAGCTAACATTTATTATATGGAATAATATTACGCGAACAATATATTTACATTTAGTAATAGATAAAAGCGTATCATAAATAAATTATTATATTATACTTGTGATAAAATGGCGTGGAGTTGATGCTTCTCGTTTCTAATGATTTGGAACTTGCCGAATCAATTCAGACGTTAAATAAAATATATATATATATATGTATTCTTTGATTTTTGTCTGGTCATGATATTATTTCGACTATTCCTTGAGAATTATTACACTTGCCAATATATATTTGTGATCCTGATTGTGGTCTCGATTGATATTTGTCTCCAGACCGTTCTCAACGGAATAGCTGAGTAGGAGATATGGTGCTCAAATGTGAGCGTAAACTCCGCCATACTCTCTATTCTTGTACTCAAATTCCGATGGAACGGCAAATCGTCACGACTCGCGTTAAACATGCTTAGGACCAGCGTCTTCAACATTTCGGGGCTTAAATCCATAACCTCAAATTCTGTAAAGCATTACATTCCAACCTAACGAGTAAGAGAAACAGGGAACCAAGTTATACACCACATCATAACATATCATGCTAAGTTTAAAAGATTCTCTCGAAAAAACATACTTTTTTGGACAGATTTTTCAAACAGTTATTTTTAAATATTTATCTAGTGTAATATTCAAATATGAACTTAGCACTATCGTACAGATTAAAATAATTACGAATAAAAATAAAAGTTTGAACAACACTGTGCACATCTTAAACTTGAGAATAATTATAAGAAGTCGAATGACACATTATTCATAATAATTACGAAACCTTTAAATATTTACATACAAAATCCAACTGTGAAAACATTAATTTTATTTTTTGAATTTTTAATTACTTACATTTTCTCTCAGATGCGCAAACTAAAAAACACCTTTATTGCATTAAATTTAAGCGTTAAAATCGTTAAATTTCCAAACGAAAGCCTCTATTACGCTTGATGAGTCCGGATGTGCCTTGAGCGTACAAGGTCAGGCGTACACAGGTCGATTAGAGGTTGTAAAGGACAATAAGTACAGTCTCATGCAATAGATAAGAACTTTTGGTTTTACAATAACTTCCATTACAACTAAATCCTTATAAAATCTTTTATAATATTTTTTAAATGTCTCTTATTTGAATTTAGAATCTTTTTGTAAATCGTCGGTGTGATTATTTTATTAACAAAAGCACAAAATTAAATTCGTTCATTATTTATTTTTTTGGGAATGAAAGGAGCTTAAGTGGTATAGTGTTTAAAACTTTAAATTCGTTAGTACTGTTTGTGTATCTGTGCAAATTAGAAACTATACTAGAATCTAACAATGTAATATTATAATCAAGTAGATTTATAGTTATAATGAACGCAGTGAAAAACCAAGAACGTTTATTTAATAGATTTTATTATATAATTTAATCAATATTCAAAGCTTAAGGATTATTTTACTTTTTTTATCATCATGTAGGTGTTATGCATTTCAGCTTTATAAATAAATCTTAAGATTCACAGATACATCATAATTATAATAGTAAAAGTAATAAGCAAGTAACAATTTAAATTTAATTCATTGTTGCCGTATTGAAAAAGTATTAGTATTTTTTGTAATTGTAAGTCAGAATGTCGTTTAAGACTTTTTATAACTTTTTCTTTATATATATTTTGTATACAGAACCAAGAAACGTTTTTCAATCTTGACTGACGTTCTAGCGCTGGCTTCCGGGACGATTAGTACTTAATTAATTTTTCGGTAATTTTGTGTTAGATGTGTTCTGTAATTAACATATATAATATGATTTTAATTCATCCTCATTGCTTATCAGACATCTTATAAGATTTAGCATTGTTAGTCATCGTCGGTAAATTATAAATAAATATATGAATTACCTATATATTTTAACAGTTTCCGTCTGCGTTGGATTTTATGTGTTAGATATTTTTCCTTTTCCGAATCCTTGACAACGACCCTAGGATGACAATGAATTGGAGAAAACCATATATTTTTTGAAGCAAAACCTTAACCGTAACTTAATGTATTTATAAAACTCAAAATCTCTAATTTGCGCTACTGTTAATCTGACTCAGAGAGTATTTAACTTAATATTATCTGCTCAAGGTATTTTGATATAATTAATAATTGTATAAAGTAATATATATATATATATATATGTTTTGCTTCGGTATTAAACGCCTTTAATATAACGGCGTGCGGCGGCGTGACCATATTATACATTATACACAGTATTAAGAATATTATTCCTATTCCTTTGTTTTGCGAGTAGGTTCCACGTAAATTAAAAATAATAAATTTTAAATTCAGAATTTAAGATCAGACAGTATTAAAAAATGGTAATTTAACATACGACTAATAAGTTTTTAAATACTTCTACTTATAAGCAAAGATTACATTCTATGAGAACAGCAATATAAAAACACTTTAAAGTTAATTAGAAGTTTTTCTTTTATTAATAATGATATTATCCATTAGAATTAAAAGCCTTTACGGCTTACGGTTACGAAGCAATCTTAGCAGCAGCCCGAAGCTAGAATGTGTCGAAGTTAAGTCTCGTGCATTGGAGAGTACGTCACTTTATACCTGCGCGTGATCTCTTTCATGTTGGATTCTCTTCCTTTTCAAATCACTCAAAGATTGAGGGTGTGCATATGTATCCTTTGAAATTGTCCACGGACGCTTTGGTCAAGTGGACACTACCATTGTATTTATGCGAAATGGTCAATAGTGTTGAGGGTCAAGAATGACGCAGAACTTAACATTTTGCTTATTATCAGGCGTAGTATCAGGTACGCATACTGGTTCAAAGGTTATAAATTCACATACTTATAATATCCTACACAATAACTCCTAAACTCAACGTTTTCGTACAAACGCTGATAACAAATAAGATATGGTGACCCGGTAGAGACGAATCGTTACAAGGCCTCTGATAAAACCAAGACATTATATAAACCGTTGGAATATCCTATCAAATAAATACCTAATTTTTTTATTACTTTTGCAAATAGTCTTAAGAATTCATAAAGTTCTTTTTTTTTAATTAAACAATTAATTTCTAATACAATATGTGACCAATAAATTAGACTAAGTTTGATTAAAATAGTATAAATACCTTACATTTCAAAAATAATAATTACATAATACTCGTAATTAGTTGCGTCTTGTTTACTAAGGATTCTCTCATCTCAATTTTTTTTATATATAACAAAACCTCATTTGTCAGAATGAAAATATCAACTGGTTTCAAATAGACTTTTATATGCTTCCAAAAAAAGTTTTCTAACTTCATAAGAAAGTCCTTATTCATTTCAAATAATGCCCCGTAAATCCTACCGAATGATGAAATTTCTCCTCTCATGTTGAGATACAAAAATCTACTACTAAATGCTCAGCGAATTTAGCTTATTAGCCTTAATAATACAAATACTCAATTTGTTGTTATCTCGTTTCCTATATCGACTCAATTTTGTTAATTATTTTGTAAAGCTAAGATATTAATTACTCAATGAAATAGTTACAACGAACACCTCTTGATACAATTTCCAAAATATACCCTTATTGATTTTGATTTTTGCACCTTTTACGATACTTCTCTTCACGATACAGGTGCTCAAATTGCTCTATTTGTTAATATATTGTTTTTTATTGAAGTATTAACTCATTTTGTTAATTAATTACTCAATAAAAACATCGGCTTATAAGAAAAGCCCGTAGCTTGCTAAGATCACCGAAATATCTCAATAAATCTTACAAAATGTATCGACGATGGATTTACCTACGGTCTTTCAAGCACTGCGTTAAAATTATCAAATGCTTATCAGAATAGTGATGGCAATATGTTTTAGTTAAAGTTATTTGATACGAAGTGTTCTTAATGACATACTTAAAAGTATCGATAGTAGACACTGTAATTATAAAAGTTAAAATTAAATTCAATTTTGACATTTAACGTAAAATTAATCTAAGGTTCGATAGTTTAGAGATTGTTTTTTTTTATACATATATATTTTTTGGGGACTTTTACAAAAATATTTTTCGTTCAATATATTTAATTTTATAGATAAAGACAAACTATCATAAACGCTGAATAGATTTAAAATTTTTAGATATTTGAATGATTTTGCTCAAATGCCTTGCTCATTCAAGGTCAGACTCGTCCCATAAAATTTTATCGAAGTGAAGCACTAGTGATTCATTAATAGCATTTAAATCAATTAAAAACAAATAAAACGTGGCTACGTATTATTTAAAAATACAAAAATTTAGTTTTAGTAGTTTTTTCTACCATTTTTGACATATTTTTTTTTTACTTTATTACGGTCATAGCATTATATCATTCATCCGAAGTGATGTAAAAAGTTTTAAATTCATACCAGTAACCTTATACATGAATGTATGTATGTCTTATCTTGACCCAAACACTTCCCATCAGAATTTCAATTACCAGGAATAACCTTCAGTTTTTTGTATTATATTAGCACAAATTTAAATCCTTTTTGGTTTCCGATCTGTAAGGTTATTTGATTTTTTTGGATGCGCAAATTATTTTGGACCTATCAAAACATTTTCTCGGAAAGTTTTTTTTTTAATAATAATAAACACAAAATAATAAACACACACTTGTGTAACAACACTTGTGTAACAATATGTTTAATCTACTTTAATAATATTAGTATACAAACTCGCTATACAAACGATCAAGTAAAAAATAGCTCTTCGTAATGAGATGTGATTTTTAATTTTAATAATTTGTTATGGAGGTAAATCGTTCATATTTCGTATGATATATAATATTTAGGCTTATTTTACGTACATATATGATCATAACAATTAATATGTTGCCACATTAAATATTATTTTTAGTAATGTCAAATATACAAGATAGCATATCTGCTTATGGCAGCTGAATAAATAAATAACCGAACTCCGAAGCTAGTTTCGTATCCAACAACACCGATCTCTGCATGTCCGATACGTTCGGTAATCTATTCTGCACGTCTAATCTATCGATTATAAAAAACCTGATCTGTTTCCCGCGCAATTCGCTCGCCGTCCGTCGAGAAACCGAATTCGTTTCAAGGCCACATTCCAATTTCAAACCATTGTCAATGTCGCCGGCCAGCGCATGACTGATGTTTTCTTTGGCCATGCTAGTTTATGGCACTTTTTAAAATTGGAACATTTATTGCGATAATTCAATTGTGAAAAAGTTTTTTCATACACGAAATACAAAATAAAAAATATTCTATCTGTATAAGGGAAATTAATGACATTCAATAACTTTTACAAATATAATAATTTGATCTAACGTTAGAAAAAATTATTTGTTTATCATAAGATTCCCTAGATTCACAGCTTATAACGTTCCGCGTTCATTTCGTTTTATATTAATCATGATTCAAGTTTAGATATTTTATCTACGACCGCGCTTTAAAACGGTCAATGTCAATAAAGCCTGCACCAGACTTGTCATTTAAATATTTTTTGCATATGTATCAGTTATTTTAATCTAATTACCAAACAACTTTTTATTTAAGTTCATTGACACCATAAGGATATAAAAACTTTTCGATTTTAATAATTTTATTAATTCTGTGACTGGATATTATTTGATTATAACAAAAATTATATAAGGTAATTTAATATGACATTTGAGATAATATTAAAAAAAATGTTTGCGAAAACAATATTCGTAAAAATAGCAAACGAAATAATAATTTGTAGTCAAACCGCCATGTCTTGATCGAAGACGTTTCTTGGAACGTATTAACGAAATTTTGCTCGTTGTACATAATATTTTTCTCTCACCTAGACCTCTATTCCCGGAGGCGTAAAGTTTATAATGACCTGGCAAATTATTTACACGGACGCATATCAACAAATTTACACTGTAATTTTGATTGACACCAACCATTACGGGCGGGTTAGGCGTTGCGTCATCGAGTAACTACGGACATACGTCGGTTTATTTTTTCGGCTATACAATTTTAAATTTTGCTGTTGATTTATCGCTTTACACTTGATATTGAACTTTAAGTCTATGAATTTGAAGTCAAGGTGACGCGTAATGATTACAACAGTGCGTTTGTTCGCCTTCAGCTATTAGTGATCTCTTGGCTTGTGTATTATTATGTAGCCGTTTATTTTTGTGTATTGTATTTTTTAAAAATAAAATTATTAAATTTTATAATTGGCTTTTTAATCAAAAATTGTAATAACATTCGATTTATACCGATTCATATTTTAGAAGTTATTGTGTGTTTATATAAACTTGACAAATTTATATATTGAAGGTCATGTACATTCTAAATATAATATAACGAGTAAAATAATTATCCATTTGGAGTCTAACGAAATTACACTAATCACGACGCCGTCACGCGATTCGACTATCTTTACCTCCTGTATTATATAGGTAATTATTTTGACGGCTCCGCCTGGGGCCAGCTCGGCATTCTTTGTATGAGTTGTTCACAATTTTAGGCCATTTGTTATGGACAAGCCAAGAGTCATTAGACCATTACAACGTACACGCAACATATTATACTCTATTAAAATCACAACTTTATCGTTCAAAACAACTAAAAATAAACAAGGAACTGTCTTACCTTATCAAACATATCTTATTTTTAAATTATATTAAATCGATAATTAATGGACTCGATATTAAAATGTTGTCGTTTTAAAACGTTGCTATTCATTTCGATTTAAACAGGATGCGTATGTCATTTTTTTAACCTATATTGAAAACTATATCCCAGTAGATTTACTTATTTATGCTCAACCTATTCCCACACTCACACAGCGAGATCTAAAGTCGTTAAGTAACAAGTAATAAGCACATGTCCGAGAATATTACTTCCTTTAAAGTCACCTCATTAAACGAAACTATTTCTACATTTATATTTGAAACTTAATTTCAAGAAACTTTAATATAAATATCGGTATACTTTTCTTAACGTAATTATATTAATATACAAAAGTCCCGCCCTCCTCGCGTCTGTTATTAAGACTTTGTTTCAAACAAAGCTATGTCTGCAAATGTTGAAAGTAATAATCTTTACATCAATGACCAGTTTATGTCTGTCAGAGGAAGACAAAGCTATTTAGATAAAAATACATCACATAGAGATATATATATCTTATGTCTCGTTTCCCTTATTAGATACGCGTTTTATTTAAAGTCGTTAAATAAGTCGAATTCAACGAAAATATAACGTTATAGTACGTCGCTTAACCTGTCAATTTGTTGACACTGTGTTTAACAGAGTCCTAAATATCTTGTTTATATTACTATTGATTACGTCAATATTTTAACATAAATAAGCCGTGATGATCCAATGGTTATATAAGGCATAGGATACCTAAATCTTAACCTGGGCTCATGAACTTTATTTTACGTACTGATACCTGAAAATCTTCGTCACGTCTATCTCTACCAGCTTACATTGAAGGAGCATAATCAAATACATCTAAACTGAAATCTGAAGAGGAGTCTTCAAAAGATTACGCTTTAATCCAACAGTGGATCATTTACAGCCTTTCTTCAACTTTCTTTTTTTATACAATAAAACGAACTGACTCTTACAAATATTAAGCTCTATGTCGGGTTAAAATTACTTGTTAACTGAAATGTCATGAGTTATGATATTATATTACAATTTTGCGGCGAGCCTCTCACAATGTTCGAATATTCTTGTATGTTGGGCCAAATACCCCGTTAATCTACATACAAGATAAATTAATCTTATTACGTACATTGTTGATTCTGTACAAAAATTAATCTTGAATCCATTATAATAATTAACTCCTTGAATATTATTATGTTTTATTTTAAAATAGAAAGGTTGATAAAGAGGCCGCCTGATGGCAAGTGGTCACCACCGACCATAGACATTGGCGCTGTATGTAATATTAACCATTTCTTACATCCTTAGGAACTAATGTTATGAGTTGTGCCTGTACTGGCTCATTTTCCTTTCAAATAAGAGCACAATAATAGTAAGTATTGCTGTTTAGCGGTAGAATTAGTGACGAAAGAGTGCTACCTGCCCAGATGTGATAGCACCATAATGTACCAAGTTCCTGGAGGTACATATTTTTAATGATTCCAAAATTAAATAGGTATCGTTACTAAATTTAATGTCATACTAATTTTAGAGGTTAGCCATATATTTTAGTAGACAGAGCCATATCGTAAAAAAACATTTTTTTGCAAAGCTCTTAATTCAAACATCATTGAAATTAACCTTTGCCTTTATAACAAGTTCGTGTTTATTTACAAATAAGGAAAATGCGTATCCTTTAATGTGAATAAACATAAATTTAATAAGAAGATACTAATTTCATATAAATTTCAAACGTAATAATTTATATTTGTGGAAGAACTAATATAATAAATTTTCGTGTGAAAGTAACAAATAAAAGGCACACCCACTTCATGGTTCGACTCGGCGCAGACGCACGCTGTGACGTCATCGGGCGTATTTAGCGTGACCTTGGACCAGCTCAATGCCAAGTAAAAATTAGGCAGACCGTACAGTCGCTGAACGCATCCACAACATTCTTACGTCAATGAGAAATACATTTTTCTTATTACATAACAAGTATACATAGCTTACGTCCGCCATTTTGGCTCTGATACGAAAGTTGATGATTGTCCATTCGAATCTTGAATCTAACATCACAACAGTTTTATTAGGAATTTTTTCGTATAAGTAGGCGGACTGGCCAATGGACATGGTTAGAACCTTTGGCGATGGACATTGGCAAAGCGCTACCAACCTTGGGATAGTTCCCAAGGTTGATGTTATACTCCTTGATTTTTTATCTACACGGACTCTCTTACCTTTCAAACAAGAACACAAAAATACTAAGTAATGTTATTTGGTGGTTAAATGTATGATGAGTGGGTGGTACCAACCCAGACGAGCTTTATTATATACATTTTTTTTTATTGAATCCTAGTTACCCGCCCGGCTTGACACATGTGTAAGTATAAAGGTTTATAAATAATTATTAGATTGAAAGACAAACATAAAAACAAAACAATTTATTTTTGGAAAATTGTAGGTCTTCTCTTCTATAATATGCATGTATGTGAACATTAAATTTTTAATTGATTTTATTTTCATTTAAATTTGAAGTCTATTTCAATTTCGGTTTCCTAATTTAAATAATAAGGTCACGTGGGTCAATTATTTGCTATCAAATGTCGTAGTAACTGTTTTGAAATAGTTAATACCATTTCTCATTGTTTTTGGTATTGTAACATTTATTTGGACTCTTTAATTTGAAATAAATTTATTATTTGCGCCTAAAATGACATAGCGTGATAAGTTTTAATCAAATAACATGATTTAAAGCATATAATGAACGCAGCTAGATCCATAAAATTGTCTAAAAAATATTCAGTGGTATTTATAAATTATAAAATGATCTTATACAGTTAGCTCACATAATATAAAGGAAAGTTTTTGTCTGAAGCAATCCAGTGAGGATGTTTCAACACAATAATCCTAATGTACGTTGATGCTCATTTGAGTAGCATAGACAAAGGAGTTCCCCCCTTCTTTAACGCTAGAAACACGTGCACAAGTAGAAAAAGGCTTTTAACGTTGGTCTAAATGGTTTTATTCACATAAAACTAAACACACGACTTACGTCTCTTTTGAAATTTAAAAAACATATCATCGAAGTAAATTACAATAATTATCAAAATGGTCACATCGATCCAAATAGTTATCCACCCTTTATTATAATTTATAGTTTGTAACCCTTCGTACAATTAATTTAACCCTAGCAAGTGCAGGTCGAATTTTAACCGTGTTCGAAACCGCTAGTCATCACTCAAGGGTACAAGTAACCCCATCTAAACTTTGATTTTAGCAAATGAACAATTTCTGGAAAATAACTTTCGATGGTATCAAGATTAGCTGATCTAACTATATTTATTTTTAGCGTGTACGTCTGATTTATTACCCGGAGGAATTTGAACTACATATATTACATGCGTATCTTTGTAAATAATTAGAAGATTTACTTTAGTATTCGGTTCCTAAAATATAATCAGGGTTGACGTACTATATTTATTTCTAAACAAAAAAGTAAATCGTCTTTTCCTATTTACGTAACAAGTTTTCGTCTGCGGCTTCGCCTACTTATTAGGGGAGCGGCCGTAGGTTTTAAATAAAAAAAAGATATATAATTCCTTGGAATTTAAGCTGTCTTCTTACCAAATTTTATCAAATGTGATAAACGTGGCTTAGTCTGAAAGCGTAGTATGTAGACGGATAAAGTAACTTTTGCATTTATAATATTAATAAGGATGTTATAAGATTCCAGTTCTATGAAAAACATGTTTCTTTATAGATTTTAAAATAAGTTTTAAAACATCCTATGTGTTTTAATGTGTGAATAAAATTTTGATATTCGAACACGAAACTAAGGGTAATATCACACGGACAGATAAATTATGAACCCTTCCACTATCCCACCATTAGCATAGATAAGCATTTGGCCACGTCCTAAGACGATATCTGGCGATTCGGGCTAATTTATTGTGGTCTACAATGTATTTCTTTAGTGTACCTGAATTTATCGTCTGAGGAAATCTCGTCTCGCCGATTTAATCGGTTCAAAACACTCTTAATGTTGGCATTTTAAAGTTTTTTTTACATGAAGTAATTTGTGTCACACTTCGATCCTTATCTTTGACTATGTAATTTAATATTTCAAATCAAAAATCAAAATAGAAATATACTTTATTCAAGTAGGCATTTACGAGCACTTTTAAATAGTCGTTTAACAAATTACGTATATTGAGTAAAGCTACCACCGTTTCGGAATGTAGATTCTACCGAGAAGAACCGGCAATAAACTCAGTATTTACTCTTTTTCAACATATATCTCAAACACCAAATCGCAGTCAACATTCGATTACGATTCTCCTACATATGCAGTTATTATTTCTTTATCAAAATAGTCATTTATTTATGTATAATTTGTCTATAATTCTATTATTATTACTATAATACTCTATGATTATAATGATAGAGTATAATGGTAGTAAAGAGTATGACATTTTACACGAAACACATCGGCATTAATAGTCACTGTTCAAATATCAACTCAAATCAGTTATTAAAATTACTCTTCTACTTAGGTATAAGTTAACCACAATTTTCCAATTCTAACTTCTTTAAAATTAACTTTTAGGTCACACAATAAATTGTCAAACTTATAATATTATTTTCACAGTGAACTTCCAAATGTCAATACTTATAAAGCGTGATTTTTTATCATATCTAGCAACGGAAGCCCTACCTCTCGGCTCATGTTGTCTCAATGTGCCACATTAACTCCTTGAACATTGTCCACTCTCCCATGTAATTGACCATCCAGGGTGGTCCACTGACCATATGACCTAAGGATTTCGCATTTGTCGACCAGGTGGTGCGGAAGCCGTATGATATTAACTATTTAGAAGTCGCTTCTGGTATTGATAACATATTGACACTGTTGAATTTTTGATACTAATCTTACAGTGCTATCTTTAAAAATTAAACATTCTCTTGCTACTTATGTTTATTCTTAACTTTTAAATACATTAAAGTATTTCCGTCTGTTTTCAGCGAAACCGCTTTTGCAGAATGTAATATTTAGAATAATTATAACAATAACAGGTATAGGATATCCATTATTTAGTATAGAATCTAATACTCCCCCATTATCCCTTAAAAGAATGCCATAAAACCCGCAAATATCTGAAGTCGAACAGGATGTAACTTAAGAGGGATGCTGCGACCTGTCCCACGACCCTGCAGGTGACGACCCACATGTTTCAAACTATCGCAATGCAAAAACGTCCTTCGTTCAATACAATAGAGTTAAAATCTGCATATTTTAAAATCGTTGGTATATCTTCGTGGGAACGTAGTTTCCACGAATGAGGATTTCTTAGATTTTGACTTCCTTTGTGCAATGTTCTATGATGAAATGATTTATCGGTATCCTGCATTGCGTCAATTATTCCTTCCTTCGTTTTAAAAATCCCTGCATCTGTTTAGGGTGATCTATTATTTCATGGGAAGGACTATCGAACATGCGTCCATTCTATGGTCAGGGGTGCGTTTAATCTATGAATACGATACGATACTATTAATAGGAGATTTACAAATAATACAATAATAAAAACTACATTGTTGTATCAAACAATACTATAGATATTATAAAAAAAAGATTATTCGTCAATTCAATTCATTATTTCGAAATAAAATTACTATAATTAAATAAAAAAATATATAATAATATATTTATATATTAAAAAATAATTTCTTACAAATGCCAACTAAATGAATATACTAATTAAAATTGAGCTTTACTTCTACGATAAAATATAAATCAAATTATATAAATAACAGTGAATGTATCAAAGTTGATCAATCCACGTAAAAAATAATAAGCGGGATAAAAACGCATGCGTTTGCAACATAAATATAAATTACCATAACAATAGCGTAACGGTCATCCCAGCATCAACCCTCTGAATGACCCAATGCCCGATTTTAGGGTGCATGTAACAGTTATCAATGTGATTTTGTTTTCTAACTAAACTTAATAAACGACGAGATATAAATTAAAAATAGAATAAACTATCAAAATACATCCGATAAACTAAATCATAAAAGTTCGATTTTTAAACTGTTATTATTTTTAAATTATTTTATAGAATTACTTTTAAAAAGAAAAATTGTTTAAGCGGTGTATTATTTTAGCAGTCTATTATTTAAAGAAAGCCGCAGTTACAGACTAGCAGTATCGAAATCTGACATCTGGTTTGCATTAAAACGCCATGACAGAAAGACGTATACGTAAAACGGGATTCGCGAATTTCGTTTCAATTACATTCGAAAACATTTACTAAATGTATATCCTGTGACATTTATAACGATGATATAAAGTTGAAAATGGCTTGTTTATTTATATACATAATATCAATTTTGCTATAGAAAAATAAACTTTATTGAAAAGGGTTGTAATAAACACTTCGTTCTCTGATCACCTGCTACGTTACATCACGTATGAGTATTACCATAGACATATTTGTTACCAGACAGGGCATGATTATTTATAATTTATATTTTAAATAACTTTTTCATTCAATTCCATTCCGTTTATGTTGAATGCTGAATGCGATAACTTTTATTGTGTTTTTGTTATCAACAATTATAAATTTACTTTAATTATTTATTTTATTTTTCATTGATAATCATCGCTATCTGATTATATCGTATTATTTATAGATATAAAAAAAAAAACATTATGGTAATATCATTAAAGATCAAAAATTCGATTCTAATTTTATAGAATTTCATTCGTCAGTTTATTGGTGTCACAAATAATATCGATTTCCCAATTTGTAACTCGAATTAAAAAAAGAACAATCCTACAATATTGTCTTAAAACGTTAAATCATCCGGTAAAATATCTATAGAATAAGCAATACTTCTCGGGAACTCCAAAACTGGTACGATTGAAAGAGACAGGTAGAGTAATTACTGTAGGCGAGAAAGAGACAAATTATGTATTCAACTTCCTGCGTGAGGAGCACGTATGAAATTTTTTCTTGCATTTTGTCACGTCTACATTTAATTACTGCTAAAATCGTTCTGTTTATTTTTAATCGTTCCTGCAGGAAAGTTTAATTTTTTTCATTCTGTAAAATAAACATAACATTCTGTATAGTTTTTGTCGTAATTATATATGGATTTAACGTGAACATATAGATTCTGTTAATATACATTGTATTTTAATATGAAACTCAGGCTAAAAATACAGTACTGAAGTCCCTAATTGTAATTATTTTATAAGAGATAATTGAAATAGTTTTAATAAATTAGAACAAAAAATGTTAACTTACTAGAAACAGGGAATTGAGTAGATATATTAATTGCGTGTTTTATTATTGCCATTTTAAAGTATTTCTTGCAGATATGTCTTTAAAATTCTCCCTTTTTTATAATCAAACTGTTGAAGAATATAAGTTTTGATTGTATTTACCAATTCAATATATACACATATTTATTTGAACATATTACATAGAATTGATAACCATTCTTGACTATATAAAGAACCTTATCAGTCTCATGTGTCGGTACACGGGAGAAAAGCAATTAATTTTACTCAAATTTATAATTTACCTTAAAATTAAATAAATATTAATAGTTATGTATTATAAAAGACATGAAATATCATATCCATGAGACCGGAATATTGTATACAATATAACAGATTTCTAAAGATACTGTGTACAGTGGTAAATCAATACCATTATCTCAAAACCACTATAAAAATGAGTGATAGCAAACAACAAGCAGATTTCTGCGAAGGACTCGACGAATTCAAACGATTTACATTCTTAACCGCAAACAAATTAAACTCAAATTTATGTACCACACTCTCAACTCCTTTTCAAGCACAATTATCTGCATAACACCAAAAGAGATTGAACTATAAAGTGCTGTACATTAAATCAACATTGTAATAATGTAGGCGCATTTCAATTTTAAAGCAAATAAATAATAAATGGACCTTATGTAGTATGCACAACGTTCAAATTCAATAAACGCGGAATTGTCTTACGTTCTTTTGGTTTTGTAAACGGTTTGTGCTCCCGCGCATCTCACGGCACCGGGCGGAAATCTTAATGGATCCTGGAACCGGACTAACGATGGGTTTCATCGATCCGATATTGCTTGGTGCTAGTAATGGCTTTTGTACTCAACATTACTTTTGATAATTTAACGAATATTACATTTTAAATACAATGAAACTTTAAACATGAACTGTAAATTCCTAAAATAGAATTTAGTGAGAAAATGAGTTATTCTGAAAGGAGAATTTATATTTCAATCAGAAAAAGTATAAATTAAAAAAATGACTTACTCTTATAGATCCTAAAAGCCTCAAATACACAGGTTAATAAGTATAGCCCTACTTTTATCTCATTGGTGGACATATAATTCATATTATTGGTACTAATCTATAATAACTCTGTCTGTCTATTACGCTTTAACGGCTAAATCACTGAACGGAAATTAATGAAAGTTTGGTATGGAGCAAGATTGACGCCCATGGAAGAATATAGGCTAGTTTTTATAAGTAAAACCTACGACGGCCCCCTAAAGTAAGAGAAAAAAAAGTAGTTGTATAAATACTGTTTATCTGTTATGTGACGTGAAAAAAACATCACGATTTATGCTACTACATACTGTGTTAGTTATATAGTAAAACAAGAAATGACACATTCGATAGATAATATTTCGCTAAATTTAAAAACACGTGCGTTAAACGAGGTTTTATTTTTATCTACAATACAAAAAAAAAATGTTATAAAAATAAACATAAAACAAAATATCTATTGTCATTTCTAAAGTTTCATAATTCACGAGCGACTTATTTAATAAATATTTATGAATGTAACCTGAATTATGAACTTAGAATTTAAAAAAAAATCCATATTATCTCAAACTCAAAATTCCTTTATTCAACATAGAAGCAATACACTTACTTATTGATGGTCAAATTAAACACTACCACCGGTCGGAAAAAGGAACACTCTGACCGGAGAAGAACCGGCGAAAGAAACTCAGCGGGTCTTTTTTTTTTTGTCAAATTAAGTAGATACATAATTGTATATGAATAAAATCTAATTTTAGGTTTACCGTTTTATCAAAACCCTGATTTAATTTGATTGCTTATTTAATTATCATTAATTTAGAATCGTTAATTACGAGACAAATTCATTTTAAAAATGACTGAGCATGAAACTAATTTTAAAGCGTTTCAAAGGCGTATACGTCTTTTCAATTTTCTGGTTTTAGGCTGTTAAATATATAAGTATGCAATAAGATATCATCGATGTATATTTCTGTGTGTCTGTCTTTTTACAAATTTCAAACTTGTCTTATTTTTTTTTAAGCACGTCAATTCGGTATGCTTTTATGAATATGTAGTTGTATTGTTAAATATTATTATCATTTAAGCTAAACGTTTTCAAAAATATTTTTTTAATAAAAACTAATGCATCAGGTAGCAATTGTTCTGCCTAAAATCAGTACTTAATATTGCACATAGATATTATTTATAATTTGTTTTATTGCAATTAAACAGACAGTCGTGTGATGTACATATATATATACTTTATTTTAACCTTCAATTATTCAGTCCATTGGTTCAGATAAACACAGAATTATCCCAAAGATATTTATTATATCATAGAAAAATATCGATTGGTCGACCTCTTTTTGGCGGCAAAAAAGCCAATGTCAGCGCCGTCCATGCGTGAAAGATTGGCGCAACTTCTGTTAAAAAAGCGAATAATTTAGGTAAATAGCAAGAAATCAAGTGTTACTAAACAAAACGAATCGATCTCTGTGATAACATTTTTTGTACCAATATTCATAATTTCAAAAAGTCATTTGCGATTATAATATGGTGAAACTTTATTGTTTTATATTTTCGTCACTGGCAAGATTTATTATAGATTTTTTTTTAATCTACATTTATTGTGAAATCATCCAAACAAAAAATATCTCATTTAAAGTAACTTGTATTGTTAGATTAACTCACTTAGCTAAATTAATATAAAGTAGATAAAGTTTAACTTGTTTCTAAGTATATATAAAAAGGTAAGAATTCGAACAAACGATTAAAAAATATATAAGGACGCAAAGACGACATCCATTCAGTCATTAATCAATTTCACACATACCAAGACCTAATTTGCATATTTATATGATACGAGAAAAAATAAAAATAAAAATAAAATGAATAAAAATCTTAAATAGTTTCGATAGCAATGCAAGAATCAAACCCAAATAAATATCACAATATAAATTGTCTTTTTAATTGTCACGAGGCAGTATGAAACGATGTTATGGTTTCATTAAAATTAAAAAAACAACAAACAAGTTGAGTTAAGCTATCGAGATATTCAAATATCGTGAACAGCAGGCGAGAAGCACGTGCCAGATAAAAAATCATATTTCCAAATAACCGTTTTTCGACGCATTGGCGTAAAGAAGCGAAAGACCAAGACCCAATTCGGACCCTACGAAATCTCAAATCCGACAAAACAATTTGAGTTCTAAATCAAAGCTGCAAGGTTTAAATCCGTCATTGATGACTATTTTACTCGGCAAGCTAGTTTTTTCCGCTTTTGTCACCCAAGCGGCGAGTAAAAAGTTGGAAATCGTGCTCCCGAATAAAAAAACCGTTTAATATTGGCATTGAAGGTGCCGTGGATTTGGGCGTGGAAATTCGTTTTAAACGTTTAATTTGGCGCGAGTCGAAACCGCGGCTAGTGTATCCCCTCTGTTGTACAATGAAATATATTTCCGTAATAATAATTTGTTATTGAAATGTAACGGTAATTTTCTCTATTCGTAAAAGTTGAAATATATTTGTAATTCATTTTCGAAACAACTATTTTAATGTTTCCAGATTACAACATAATATAGCATCTGATAAATAATTATTTTAGTTAAGAACGCTTAGTCGTTTGAATTGTAAATATTGACCATAATTTCAACAGTTAAAGCGTGTTTTTCCTTTCAATTGTAGGAGTAATTAATGTTACAGAGTTAAACGTAACAAACGCACCTGTTTCCGTCACACGTTTCAAATATATTCCACTCAATAAAGACAGAAAGAATTTCGCGCTAACACGATTTTGCATCGCTATATATTGAATTGATATTGATAATATGTTATAAAGTTCAATTGAACTGTCTGTTAACGTCTCCGCTGCCGTCCTGTCTTTTTGGAGAAGGCTTAGGGCTCATTCCACCACGCTGTTACAAAGCGATTAGATATACGGCCAAATCGTTATCTGATTCATAAACTATTATTTAAATGCACAATTAATTCACTTGAAAAGTCATCTCGCTCCTATTTTTACAGTAAACTATTCGCATTTATAATATTAGTATAGACTTGATCGTCTAAGGTTTTACAATAATACTAATTAATATTAAAGTTTAAGCCAAGACTCCACATTCGATGCAAAACATTTTCGTAGTATGCGTGTCTTAAAAATTTAGACATGTCCAAACTTGACACCTGCTACTCTTACCCTATTTATTTTATTAACAAGGGTAGTTTACGAGCCAAACTCTTAAAGGCTTATCGTTAAAAATACCTAAAGCACGTCCGTCACATGTCCAGTATAACCGGAGATTTCGTAAAGCCGGGTACGCACGCACGAACATAAACATAGAACACCAATATTTTGTTCATATGTAACGTAAAGAGCTCGCAGGGGTTTCGGCTCTTCACTATCGTCCACGTCGACATGGGGCCATAGTTGCTGAACACGTGGCGTTTTAAACTCGGAGCGAAGTGTCATAAATTGGAAAATTTTTGTTTCATAACGTTCATCAAAAATCTCCGAGCAGCGTCCATACATACGAATATTGTATTGTATCGAATATATTTGACGAACAGTTGTCGATGTTTATTAGTGACGTTAGGTGACGTAACAAATTTGTTCGTACTCAGCTTAACAATTTGTGATTAACTATTTGTGAATAACTAAAATGTCACAATTCGTTTAGTCAATAATTTTTACTCTTAATTTTTAAATAGTTTTTATTACTAGGCACTTAAAATGTTTATTTCATTACAAATAAGAATGGCAAATTACAATGCCAACCATAAAATGCTGCATATTCCAAAGGCTTAGTTTTGAACACCAATATAATGAACGTGTCTATAAAATAGTTCAACTCTATCCAGTATATAATTTAACCGACTAACTTAAAGTTATCTTTTGATGATAAATTAGCATAATAAATACATTGAATGGTAAATAGGCAAAAGTTATCGCAAACTATTCTATTTTTGAATTTAAATTTAAATTTTAGGAACACAGAAAAATAATTTATCATTTTAATACAATAGAAAATTTAAATAAACTAATGGTGTCTTCGTTATATAAAGCAAGTCTTAAAACATTCGACGCATTACATAATGTTTAAAAGAAAAAAATTAAATATAAACGTGTAAAAACAAACGAAGGTCGAAAAGTCAGCGGAGTTTTAGATATATTATATTTTCAAGAAGTTTTTATATAAAGGATTTTTATTGTTGATATTTGTGTAATCATAATATTCATATATATATAAATGTTGTTTTATCAACGAGACGGACCACTTCAAGTTGGACTCATTCAGAGTTCTGTGTACGCTTGGTTTAATTTATTTAATAGGCCAAAAATTTTAACTCAATCGAATGTATAAAGAAACAATGATACTCATTTTATCTATCTATGTTTATACATATAGATACGGCACGGCAACGATTTCTTCCAGATAAGTAACATAATTTCCGCTATATCTATCGTGTATTGTAATAAAAAAACAAATAAATACATATAAATATTAATTATACGAGGCAGGAGATATTTATGAAATCATTATTATTTAAACGCTCAATTATTCAGATTAAATAATCTTTTAATATTATAATTCAGTATCTCGCCAACATATACCATCCTATGACCTTTATATATTTCCTATGTATACATACAACGAGTCTGATTTTATAATATTTTAATTACTTAATTAAAACAATCGTTATTTTAATATAATTATTATTAAAATTACAAGAAATATACAATTAATTGTATTACAGTTGAATTATTTTATTCAATTAGCTTTGATCAGTATTTTTACACAAAAACATTTATATATTTATATTATACCTTATTTATATAGAATAGGTAGACAGATTACCTACCATAGACATTGGCTCTGTAAGAAATAATTACCCTTCGTCAACGCAATATTTGTTGAGTACCCTGCCAGCCCAGACGTGCTTACAAACATCTACCACCAATTGCGTATATGTATTTTAAATATTTAGACATCTTTTTTTTATTAAATCTAAGTTTATATGTACAACTGACTGAGACCCATAATAAATAAACAGATAAATTTCAAGTGTAAAATTTTTTGCGCAACTTTTTTACTTTAAAAGTGAAATGCTTCTTCGAGATTAAATCCAACAAAAAACCACCTTATTAGAGGGTATCCCTCAACAAACCCCAGCATCGTCAGATAAACAGACGCGATGTATGTCTACGATTAATAATAATTTTAGGACGCCGAAAACTGTCCGCTCGCTGCGACTTTTTGTCAAGCTTTTTGCTAAAAGAAGGGATTATAAGGAAATTAGATCAGAAAATCTTGCTGTGTTGGGGTCGAAATATTTATGGCATTTCCTTGGTATTAGCACTTTAACAAATTACCAAAAATTATATTAATAATTTCGTATAGTGAATACTTTTAGCGGAAAAATTTAACCAAATGAGCTACGCCTTCTACTCTCGGATTCGAATACTTATATATAATATATAAATAATTGCACTTTACTGATATTATTAGGTTATTGTAATATTCATTATATTATGTAAGCCTATTCGATTTAATTTTTCTACTAATTGTTTTGTAATTTTCTCTGTAAGTTATTTAAATGTAAATATATTGAGAAAAAATATGTCTCTAACCGTACTTAGAACATAAACAAGATCAATTTAATTTTCTCTAAAGATCTAATTAATATCTGATATTTTAGACGAATTCAACCAAGAGATAAACTTGTCAAAATCTGCCCGAAGAGTAGCCATTTCTCTTTACTTCAAGGGTCAGTTTAAAATATGTCATAATGCATGTCCCGCCCTTAATATGCATTAATCCTTTGACCCTCACTCACATCTTTAGGGGAAGGCAATCTCGCCTTCAAATCAAAGCACTTTATACCACCCTGGATTATTACGTCATGCTATCATTCATGTTCAAAATAGCTTACATAACAATACTATTTTAACGAAATACCGATTTTTTTTCTATTGGTAAATAAGAAATACTAAGTTTCTCGTATAAACTACAAACTGAACAATTAGTTTTACTTTGAATAAATCTTATAAAATATATCGAGCCCTCTCGGTTTGGTGATATTTGCATGGGCATTATTTTTTAAGTCAATAAATCACTTAAAAATGTTGCCATAAAATTTTTGTTTGACCTAAAATTGTAACGAAGTTTCATTTACAAGACGTCGTTATTTATTGAACATCCTTTAAAACGATGGCTCAATTATAAATACAAATAATGATCTGTATTTAAAAAAACAATGACACAGTTAAATAAACTGTATTTCAATATTGAAGCGCTCATAAGCTATTCTGTTTGACAATTTGTTTTATTTGTAACCGTTTTTGTTTCGTAATTTTTTATCATTCAAATTCTTTGACGCTTTTTCGTGTATTTTTTTCCTATCTCATTTTCAATTAAATACTTCAATGTGTATCCATAAATCAATAGTGTCATTAGTTATACAAATTGTACGATTTGCTTGGCTGTTTTTGCTTGCGCAGAGAACATTTTTTTTGCTTTATAATAATTTCGTACATCTTAACTTGTCAGCGATTCTTTAACGAAATCATTACAAGCAAATGAGAATTCCTAAGTAGCTGAAGTCGTTTTAGATAGAGCGGAAGGTGTAACAACAATACATTAATTTAACAGAGATTCCTCTGCGGTGAATCAATCCTTCACGAAGTCCTATTAAAAGTCAGCCACCACCTCGAATTTCCAGCCTCATGCCATTAAGTAGTGCTCCAAACTTTAATTATGTTCAGGCTGTGACCAATCGTGGTCGTGTTTGCGTATTCTTACAAGTCATGCAACGTGCTACCGAATCCTATAGCTCTGGTAAACGCGAGGCACTAACAGCATCCCCGATGAATACACGGAAATCATCTCTATTATCATAATATAAAAGTCCAAATTTGCTTGCAAACTAATCTTTATCACAAGCATTTTAAATTTTATACATTGATATGCTGTTTTCGACAATATAAATCTAGAACTGGTGAAATATTTTGAACTCTATGCCATGATGTTAAGAGCGATGGTACTTTGAATACATCTATAAATTTGATAGAGGAGTTAAAATTGAGTCGTGTTTCTTCAATAGATTTCGGTGCCCGAAGGAACGTGGCCCACAGTTTCATTGTTGGACAGTGAATAAAACGTCTCGGTAGGATGACGTTTCGGTTTTAGCTCAGAAACTAATTTGGAATATCACAATGAGTATCGATGCCGTACCAAAACAGCTTTTGAATGTGCAAAGATTGCCGACATTCTATTATGAACATATTTGGCACGCGATACCTCCGGTATCTAGGTACTTAAAACTAGTTTAGAAACATCATTCTAGACCGCTTCAGGTTGAATAGATAGACTGAATTCATCAATACTATCTTCAATCATTTTATTAACTACATTAGTAGTTTCAATTACACGGTTAATGAAAATGAACCAAAATAAATATATTATTTATAATTAGTCGTGTTCTTTAGTAGATTAACTTTGAGGAAGTTAGCTACCCAAGATGCGTGAAAAACGCCGTGAAGGTGGCATCCTGTCTTTATTGCCGTGTTCGTCTCTTGAGTAAATAAAAAATACTTTGAAACTCAGCACAATTAGTTCCGGCTACCTGCGGATGTCGTTCAAGGGCATAATTCGCGTTCCGATGATACTATGCCACAGTGTATAAATTCAATATAATATTTTTAATTAAGCGATATTATAATAAAGTAAAAAAAATCTATAAAAAATAGGAAGAATATACTGAATTAAGTTAGTTATTAGTAAACATCATTATCTTACTATGAAATTATTAACCTATTGTTTTTGCTTCCTTCCAGGTCTTTGGCTCAAAAGCGGATCTCCAGCTACACACGCAGATCCACCTCCGCGAAGCGAAGCCCTATCGCTGCACCCAGTGTCCGAAAGCCTTCGCGAACTCCTCATACTTGGCGCAACATTCCCGCATACACTTGGGTATCAAGCCTTACCGCTGCGAAATTTGTCAGCGCAAGTTCACGCAACTCTCTCATCTACAGCAACACATTCGCACTCACACCGGCGATAAACCTTACCGATGCACTCAAATCGGATGCACCAAAGCCTTCTCCCAGCTCTCTAACCTCCAAAGTCACAGTCGCTGTCATCAAACCGACAAGCCGTTCAAATGCAATTCTTGCTACAAGTGTTTCACACACGAGAAGGATCTACTGGAACACATTCCGAAACATAAAGAGTCGAAACATCTGAAGACGCACATCTGCCAGTACTGCGGTAAAAGCTATACCCAGGAAACGTACTTAAGTAAGCATATGAACAAGCACGCCGAGAGGGCCGACAAGCGACCGCCGATATCTGCTTTGGGACTGAGCGGGCTCAATAGGTCCCTAGCGGCAGCTGCCCCGACGGCCGCACCTTTTGCTGATCACCCCTACTGGCCGAAAGTAAGCCCAGATTCAGCGGCTCACATGTCCGATGAGGGTGGATATCATCAACAACGAGAAAGCGATGATCATCACGAACAGCAGCTTCAGCAGCAGCGGGCATTGTTTGCCCAGCACGAAAGTCAAGAAGACCGCATACAACCCCCAGTTTCGTCCGCCGCGAACTCCGCCTTCACTCCCATAAACTCGATGGCTCCTCATCTTAACGGACTGTCGCATCACAGTGCGCTTCCAACGAGACCATATTTGTACGATCCACTTCATTTCCAGCAAGGAAAACAGCAGCCAAACTCGTTCCCTAACCAATTGATATCACTTCACCAAATTCGGAATTACGCTCACCAGCCCTCGGCACTCTTGCCCGCAGAACACATTCTGCCCCACTCCTTAGCTCACAAAGACAAACAGTAACCCCCTTGCCGTTTCTGTAGGTGCACTTACCTTAGAACTTATGATGGTATTATTAGTCTATAAAAAAATAAACAAAAATTATTAAAATGTTTAGAATCTCGCTCTCCAAGACAGTGGTATTATGTATGAAATACGAAATTTGTTTGTCACTAGTGATGCGAAGTTCATGTTTTTAGACTTATATCGATATTGTGTATAAATATTCTGAATCTGCGAGTAGATATGTAACAAATATTGTATGAAATGTGATTTCAAATTTTATGTAAATCACGCTCGAATTTATTACTGATTAGTTTTCATTAAAGCACAGTCACTCATTTATCAGGTTCTCGTAGGTATTTAAATCCTTATTTAATTATTAATTAGTAATAACAAATCTTTTAGAGATTTCTTATTATGAAAACAAATCACAGCAAACCTTATATACACTGTTGCCTTTAAGAAAACTAATCTTTATATTAAAATTTCAAAGCAATAATGTCAGAAAATCTCTTTAAAAAATTTATAGGAAAAAATAATAATACAATTGCATAATAAAAAGGCTTTACAAACGTAATAATACTCTACACTTCGATGTTTTAATTATTCTGTGAGTCTTATCACATTTTAACGTGTAAATTATAAACTCTAAAGTACTGAATGTAACAAACAAACTTTATTTTGAATAAAATAGCTATAATTTTTAAAAAGAAAACATTTTACGAGAAGTATTCAATAATGTACCAACAATAGAAAATAATTTCGTCGTTTTAAACCCGTAATAAGCAATATATTTAAATGTAATATGTTGATTGTTGTTTAATGAAAAACAGAGTTCCTGAACGATACATTAATAGTGAAGTTACAATATCGATAAAATACAAATTCAATTTTAAAATATTACATTATTTCATTTGCATTTTTGTCGTATACGTAAACATGTACTAAACATGACAGATCTCTTAAACCATCACATTTGCACTCAGTTCCTACTTAGATCGAATAAAAACTTAATTAGCTTTATATATTTTTCATTTATCTTTACACAGCGATCATTAGTTAATTCTAATTACTGATTTAGAAAATGTGGTCTTCCTTCAGATTTGTACATTGTTTCTAGGATGGGATTGGTGGTAATGAATTATTGTACCTTTTTTAATAAGATTTAATGGATGTAGACTTCAAACTGAAGTTAAAGGTTGTGATAGTATCTCTTATTTCTTATAAATCTTGTATTTCTTTATCAGTAATATAGTATATTATTATTTTGAAATCATTTAAGAAACTTCAATAAGAATGACATACGAAGGTGAAAAATAATAATGATTGCGATATATTATAGTAGGATACATTTTTTATTTATATCCTATTATTGATTGTAATATGTTAATCTTCAATCTCGAAGGCTGAATACATTTTCTATTTGCATTTGTACGATACGTTTATATGTAATATATCGACAGGTGGCCAAAATTGCTTTCTCTCATCTATCGATATCGATAAAAACGCACTTTTGTAAATATTTTGTAAATAATGAAACACATTTTTTGAGAAAACTTGAAATTTATTGAAAATATTTTTTTTTTCCTTTTAAGTCTATGCTTATGCTCAATTATATTAGACGTAAGATGTCGTTTGGTATTTGGATACAACGCAACAGAAAATGTTACTTCAGAGTCAATCAAATTTATTCACATAAAGTGAATTCGATTAATTATAAATTTATTTTGGTGATAACCATCAATGTTTAAGTTTTTGATCGCACTTAACAGTTGAAATTTTTTCGTTGACATATATTTTATCGATAATGAAAATTAGACAATTGGTAGCACATCACTAATCTTAAATCATTGTCCACACTTTTTTGCAATATGATTGCACTACACATTTTCAGTTCTCAATTTATTCTAACATTTTTTAAACAAAAATCAAACACAGTTAGACTATCAATTGTCTAGTATATTCAGTCGATCGTAATTAGACTAATTTTGATGTATACGAAATATTGTTGATTTGTTTAATTTCAAAACGGATAGTTTTAAAAAAACAATGTGATAGAAGTCGAATCGGGGAAGGTGTATTTTTCGAAGATCTTTCGTCTAAATTGATTTGCTATTGATCTTTTATATTAGGTTACGAATCGTTAGGTTGTGGTTATTTGTGATCCGGACCGGGTTCCGTGGGAACTTTCGAATGCCGTCTGTCCATACGTCACAAAGTTAGCCAAATGCTAATATTAAGTTCTTGTACAAATTAAAAAAAAAAACATTGTTTTTATTGTAATCACACGGCAATATTTTAATCTCTTCCGAATTGTTTTAGTGCTTGTGCAAAATGTAGATAGATGACATTAAGCCGAGAGTTTATTAATTTTTTTTTTTTTTTTAATTCGGTTGTAAGGGATGAGTAGATCGCCAATATCTCTCTATATTAAGTAGACATGTGATACTGTATTGATTTTTATTTTTAGTTAAGTGTACACTTATTACTATGATTAAATACATATTTTTGTAAGTAATTTCGTTTTATAATAGTTTCGCTTCGTCTAGCGTTCCCGTTTAAGATTTTAGATGAAAGTGGACGAATACTTTTTGTTACTTAAAATCGAATAAAAATAATTACAACTACGCCAAGAAATATTTCATTTTATTTACGTACCTCAGTCCCTGAAGAGTATATTTAGAAACGTACCCGTGGAACATTTTCTTTGAAACAGTTGACAAGCAAAATTTTGACAGGATACATTTGTGTCACCAAAGCCCATTTAGACATCAATAAAATTCCACGTTCATTAAGATCAAACATATTATTGCTGTCAATGTACTTAATTGATAAAAATAAATATATTCAAATTCAAAAATTCTTATTTAAAATAGAAGCATTACACTTGCTTATTGGACGTCTTAATTCTACCAACGGTAGATCCCACAGACTTGAGAAGAGACTCTTTCGAGAGAAACTCTTTCGTCAGAATCGTGTAACAATCACACTGATGAATTATTTATTTTTGAAACAGCCTAGAGGGGATCGTTTGGTGCCCATGCTATCAACTAAGTATATACTAGAGTATCTACATATATCATTTACAGAATAAGTTTGAAATTATTCACTTACTTGATTATTTTTACAAGAACTTATTTAACTTCACGTATAACTTAGTATGGATCAAGCTGTTAATATCCTTGAAACTGAATTGAAGTCACTTCTGCATAACCATTAAAGCTGGCATTCAGTTTCGGCGATGGTGACTATACAAAATATAACACAATATTTTATAGTATTCCTTTTTTATTGTGTACGTAATAAAGAGAGAAAATAAAAGTTCTTTTTTTAACTTGTGGGAGATTCAAAAGGTAGAGTCGATTATTAAAAGACATTTCAACACTTTTCTCGTTTTTATTTAGTAAACAGTCGCAAATACATTATTGAATAGGTACTTAAAATAGGTATTTACAAATATAAGGGATCATTCTACCTACGTAGGTAAAATTCATACAGCTCAAACCATTCAAAATTAGAAAGCAAAATATCATACTTTAAGAAATATAAAAATAAGATGCAATTCATTTAAAAAAAAACAGACGAATCATAGACAAAGATTTTAGATACGAGTTAGTAATATTAAAAACGGACAAGAAAAATCTAATGTCTATGATAAGCCTCGGTCTAAAGACAATAAGCGAATTATAAACTCTTCCTACGAACTTTTTAAAAAAAAAAGTCGCAGAAGATTTACAAACAAACAGACATAAAATTAACAATGAAAAATTCGCTTAAATCTTACGATTTATAAATTACATCTTACGACTTAAACAATAAAAGGGAATATTTTGAAATAATACTTTATATGTATTGTCATTTAGTCGCCCTAAAAACTAAACGAGAATCATATAAATTAAAAAAAAAAAAAACACAGACACGAGTCGACTAGAATGTTGATATCGAAATAAACATTAATAAAATGCTAATTACGAAAGAGAATTACAATTCGTGACGTAAAGTAGATAATAACGTCGTAGGAATACAAAAACATGAAAAACACAAAACGACAGTGAATGGTAGAGAACGTTTCAGATCGAAAAGAGATCAATTCCGAAATCAAATAATCCAACAATATTATAGAAATATTACTAAATTAAGATTAAATTTAGAAAGCAGCGTATGTAGATTATAATTTACTAAATTTGGACAAACTATTTTCAAAACGAATTTAACTAAACATAATTTCGAAAATACACACGATTTAAATCATTTATTTAATATAATACTAGATGATGTTGCAGGTGGTGCTACATACGCAGATTGACTATATTTAGACTTCCACCTTGTAGGGTGATCCGGGGATGTGGTCATCACCCCACTTGACGATGACGATGTACTCTCCCCTGTCCCTGACGACGTACCAGCACTCATAGTTGTTCTTGCCCTTGTGCTTGAGCTGAACTTCATCGCAAGGCCCTTTAGGACCGTAGATGCCGACGTACAAGATGTTGTTACCTGATGAAGATTGATAAAGATTATTCAAGCGATTGATATTCGAAATTTAAACTACAAAAATATACAAAACTAAACAAAACTACTACTAAAACAAAACAAGGCTAAACAAAATTTTATTAAAAATCGATTATACAAAAACACTTCAGCTGTGTAACACACATACACTTAATAAAACAGATAAGATTAAAATCTAGATATGTCAGAAAATAGATTATAAAGTGGATAAAAAATTCATAGTTTTTCTGGATGTAAATTCAATAAAATTAAATATTAACGTGACGTTAGGTTAAGCAAATAATATATTTCCTTTTTTTTGTATTCTGTTTTTTTCTGTCGTAATATCTTTTGTTGTACTAACATAGTTGTAATGAGTCTTTTGTAACTAACAAGTGGACTATTAAATGTCTTAAATAAACGAAATTATTATTATTATTAAGAGATTTAAATTAATTATCGGTGAAAAATTGTTCCGAAACTACCTTGATCGAGAATTGTATAAACAATAGAAGCTTCATTGAATACGGAACAGCTAAGATCGATTTAATTAAAAAAATGTCTTTTATTTTAACTAATTCTTGCGAATTTATTAGCGAAGTAATTAGTAAAATTAAGGAGTATGATATGATATGAACCAAAAACAATTTGTAGGTATTTATCAAATTAATTATATCCTTCTGCAAAAAGGACTAACTAAGAAAACCAATTTTTATAATGAGTTAGTTTTGAATATTCTAAAGTATTTAAAATATTTGATTCCAGATTCCAGTATTTTGTATAGATGAATATATACGGAAGCTAAAGATCAACTCACCAGCATCACCAGCGTGCACTGTGAACTGATTGTGCTTGTTCAGGTACGCCTTCTTCAATCCCATGCCTTTGCTCGTAACCTTCGTGGCATCAGACTTGAAGTGTGGCAGAACTGGACCCTGCTTCTGAGCGCCCTTTGAAACCTTCTGAACCGTTTCCACTGTCACCGACGATGTCTCTTGTGCACCGATTTCGGCCAGGTTTTCACCTAGAATTTTCGAAATTTCGAAAGTCAGAATCATCATTCGACTTAAACCAGATTGTCATCTGGATATTTCGAAAATCAGCGATGATTCTGAATGTAAGGTGAGGGTTTTAACATTACTAAAGCATTTGATAACGATGGTATCTAAGCAGCTTACTTAATCGGCTTAAATTGGCCTATCTCATCTACCTTATAAAAGTAATCTGAGCAATGCATTTAACAGTTATTCGATCTAATATCGGGTGTTATTTAGAACAACGCTAACCGATGTTGATGAATTTGATGACTTACAAATACCTACATATTCCATTTTCAAAACATAATGACAAACATTTGCAATACCAAATATATATTTCGATAAAACAACGTTACGATTATTATTTAAAAAATGGCAGGTTTTAGTATCGTATAATTGAATCCATAAATAATAATCACGCCATTTAAATAAATGGTTCTTAAAAAACCATTAGTGTTCCTACATTAGACATTATTTTTATTCGTCTATCTAAAAGAAACATACATTCTAGTATGTTTCTTTTACCTATAAAGTGATTTATGTTTATCAAGCTTAAAATTAATTTTAAAATATAGTCATGTTTTTTTCTATAAATAGTATCGTGTCTATATTGGTATATCTACATGCCATGAAACGATTAATTTTAAAGATATTCATGTTTTAGTAACGCGCATACGATTAAACAGAATATATGTAATTAAACTTCACAAGACAAACACTCTCCAAGATACTTTTATCCCAATAAATAGGAAAATATGTATACATATTAATATAATAAATTAATAATATCTGTCTGTTAGATAAACCGCTGATTCGATGGTAATGAAATTTTATATAGAACTTGTACCAGTTCACCGTTTTAAGTACTTACGAGTATTTCCCACGTTCAAATTTCCGTGTAAATTTAGTACGTTATAATATATCCGGAACAAGACATTATAAATATACATACAGAAGCAATCTCAGCAAAAGTAGAACAGTCAAATCTATAACCGATTTACTAGCGATCATTATCAATTGGATATCGCTAAAAATAATTTCTTATCTCGATTTTTTTTTTATAATTGAATGTTAAAATTACCAGACGCTTCGATCTTGAAAGGCGATCCGACGATATGATGTCCGTTATACTTCACACTCATGTAGTAGAAGCCGGGGGCCAGGGGTGTGTATCGAACCTGGGAATTTAAAGTGCAAATGAAAATCTTCTAAATTAATGCAGAGCAAAAGGCCCTAAATGCCACGTATTGCAAAATAACCTTTAATGCTATTATTCTTCAAGAATGAAATTACCATGAAGCTCTTCTAGAATATTGTTTTTCCTATTTAAATACCAGCATCCTGTTTTCTGATTAACTTAATGGTCGACGAGATGAGAATAACTTTTGGCAGTATGCATTTACCTTTGCATATTTTACACAATTAAAAAAAAACATGACGCTACAGATAACGTTCGAATCTGTTAATATTATGTAATAATTTACAACTTACAATTTTATTCCTTCAGCAGCAAGAAACAGATATTTAATAATTAAGTACTATTTCAGTGATAATACAATCATTGAATTCACCAATTCAATGACATAACAAAAAGTGTTACAAAAATAAATCCAAATTATTCGTTCAAATAAACCAAATACTTTGGACAAGGACGTCGGAATTTCATAGACGGTAAAAAACTATAACGAGCAAGCCCAGATAAAAAAGCAATACATACATATATATATATATATATATATATATATATATATTAATTGTATTGCTTCTTACAATTGATCAGAGACTAATACTATTTTAGCAATGAGGTAAACCAGCAAGTAGGTAGTATTTTCGTATTCAAAGTATTATCACTTACTAGATTTTAACCAATCCCTACACGGTCTTATACGACCACCTATTTAAGAATACGGTTTCGATATACTAGTTTACGTATTACAAATAAGAACAACATAACAACAATATAAACTATGGATGTTGATATGTACAAAAATGTTGTGTACTAATAAGTATAAAAGAATACGCTCCCCAAAGGATATAGAATAATTTAAAGCATAACTTAAGGTATAAATGATAAATAAAAATGTATATGACATAAAACTTGCAAAGCATTAATAGTAGTGAAAACTATTTGGTCCAATTTTGAAAAAAAAAACTTCTTTCCGTGTGACATTTGTTAGCACTAACGAATAGCCGAATAATGACTAAGCAAACATTTTATAAGCTGAGCGAAGACCAATTTGTTAGGGAACTGTTTTTATCTAATATCGATGGATATCTACACGAATGAAGAAACAAAAGAGGTTCTATGATTTGAACCTTGTAGTAAATGCCCTTGTAGCTCAACGATCTTCGTTCAGAATAAATTATACAATAATAATATTTCTTATGTTTATTTATTATATTTTAAATATCAAGAAATATTAAAACGAATCGTAATAAGAATTTGTAGTACGAGAAGCTAAAACTTTAGATTTATTGAAATACATCTAGCAACTAATAAATATTTTAAATTTGATATATCAAAGAAGTATACCCAAGGTTCAAAATCATAGAAAATGCACCAAATTTTACAAAAATCTATACGGTGAATAAAAATAACCATAAAGTTAAAAAGAATATTCAAACCAATATGATTAAAAAATAAGAGAAAAATCTCTAAAGGAATGGAAAATCAGGGTACCAGATAACACATCTGGCAAGACATTTATTAAAGCTATTAAAGCTGTTTCGCTAAAGCCTTCGATTAGATATATCACCTGTAGTATGTGGACAACCTTGAAGAGTGCAAAATCCTCTTAGGAAAAGTTCAAAAATAGAATTCGCAGAGGCGTAAGATAAGATCCTTCATTTCCATAATATATAAATGTTGTACATCAAATTGTAAAAAACCCTAATTGGTCTGAAAGGTACATAATAGGTAACCAAAGGTTAAAAAAAACGGATAGGAAAAAAATATTTTCTGAATCTATCAATGGAAATTGCTTAAAAAGAAATAAATGGAGAAAATTGAAGAGGTCGTCGAGAGGTTCTTAACGCTTATAATATTTGTTTGTTTTTTTTTATAAAATATTATATTTATTTAAAATTTTATTTCTATATATGATGTAATTACGAAGCGACTTGACTGCGTCGTTGGTCTAGGAGGTTCGGGGTTAAAATTCCAGATCGGTCCAATATTATATATGTATATTGTGTTTTTCACCTGAGCTTTTTCCAGTCGTGTAAAACCATCGGATTTTGAGAGTGACGGAGTAGAGAGCCTACCTGTGTTTGCGCACTATATATTTGCGTCCTGCTTAGTTGGCTGCTCTCCTTTGAGATGCCGAAATCGGTCAGGATGATATCAATTATTTTTAATAATAAATAATAAACAAATATTGGACAACATCACATACATTACTCTGATCCCAATGTAAGTAGCTAAAGCACTTGTGTCATGGAAAATCAGAAGTAACGACGGCACCACAAACACCCAGAACAAGACAACATTGAAAACTAATGAACTTTTTCTACATCGACTCGGTCGGGAATCGAACCCGGGACCTCGGAGTGACGTACCCATGAAAACCGGTGTACACACTACTAGACCACGGAAGTCGTAATTATATATAATATATTTAACTTTGATCTACCTTGTAACCTTCTTCAACCTCAGTACAGTCCATGGCGACCCTGGATGGACCATCCATGGTAACAGCCAGGATACCAGCGCCCGCATTGCACGTGTCGATTATCAAATCAGTTTTGGCACCTGCGGAACATTGTTTTTAGAGATTAATTTCAACTGTATTGTCATTGACAAAGCGAAATTTTAAGCCGTTTCCACTTAACCGAGTGAGCAAAAGCTATACTTAAACATTATACAAAGCTTGCTATTATAATTTGTGCCAAAAATCAAGTCAAATAAGTTACCATTTACAAAATTTAAAAAGTTTATTATGACTAAATTAATAAATAAATCTTATTATTCATTAAAACAGTACTTTAAAAAAAAATCGCCTGGATTTAGGCTCGGGTTCCATCACAGGACACTTTGTAAAAAAAACAGCATTGTAAATATGTTTATTTCAAAAGAGCAACAATGCGAACTTCTTGCCGTTTCTTCTCGCTGGAGGCCGCTTTCCGAAACGGTGGTAGTATTTTAATATCAAAGATTCAAAAACGCTTCGTGGTGAAGTATACTTGAATAAAATTGATTTGATTTGTTTAAAAAGGCCGCAAAATAAGAGTTTGTAATAATGGCCTAAACGTGACTAGTAGGACTAGTTAGATGATGACAAAAAGCAACTTAAAAAAATATTTTCCAAAAAATATATATCTAGAATTTGAAACACAAATTACAAGATGTCCATAAAATAAAGAGTGGGAAATATTATTATACATAATTCAAAATAAAAATGTACTTCATTCAAGTAGGCTTTTACGAGCACTTGTATTTTATAAAACTTTATTAATATAAGCGAAGCTGTTACCGGTACATGAATACAATCGATGTTAGAAAGAACAAACTGAATACTATCAGTATTCAATTTATGTTTAAGATACACATCACAAGGGACATAGCATATTACACCCCAAGGTTGTTAGCGCATTGGTGATATAAGGAATGGTTAATATTTCTTACAGTGTCAATGTCTATAGGCGGTGGTGACCACTCACCACCAGGTGATCCCATTTGCCGACCAACCTAAGTAATTAAAATAAATCTAAGTGAAATAGTTTTTTTTTTTTGTTATAACGAAATAATCAGATTTCTACTTAAGGTATTGATGCTTGGAAGAAAAGGAACGAGGATTTCTTCCGGCACATAGAGACTTACGACTTATCCCTACTGTTACTCGAATACGTAAATTATTTAATAGTTCCAAGTAATTCTAGCGAAGATTCAATTTTCATTTTCATAATTATTTCTTATCGCACATCCGAACACATTTTCAAATTTCGTTCAATTTTAATTAAAATTAAATTCGTCTTAAATATTCTATGAATTAGTAATAATCTTATCGTATTCTAAGAAACCCAGAGAAACATTTAAGTTTTTATTAATTCAGATACATATATAATTATATCCACACCATCAGAGATAAGGAAATAGTTACTCTAGACAGTGGACATCAGCGTTGCAGAACTATCGATAGATTGACTATCGATAGTTGACCTCGAAAACTATTCAGGATATATATATCGATAGTATAGATAGCTCTCCGTGAGCAATACTATTGATTACGGCAAATCTATCGATACTTTTGGACTATCGATAGTTTAGGTTAAAAGTAATAGTTTTTGCAATACTATCGATAGTATTGCTCATGGGGAGCTATCGATACTATCGATATTATCGCGAACACCTTAACTATCGATATGCAACGCTAGTAGATATATCTAACGACATAACATACATATTAATTACATTTAAACATTTATTAATTACTCGTGTAATTGAAGCCAGAATTTTAATTGCATCTATTTCAATGAATTGCGTCCTAAAAACTTTTCGTACTCATCAAATTATACATTACGAAACATTTTTGTTTATGTACATAAGTTCGTATATTAAATAATATTTTTTAATTATAATTAATTAAAAGTTATTTAAATCATAATTAAATATCGTACCGGTAACAGATATTTTTATTATTAATTCTATGAAGGCGAGCAAATGGCTCACGTGACTGATTATTATTCATCTCCTCCAAACAACCAAGTCCTTCTAGATGTTAAAGAAGATATAGTATTTAATACAATATTATATAGATGATAAAAAAGCGTGGAGCTAATACTTGTCGACTTCCAGGCAGGATATATTACATACATATAAACATAACATATAATCAGCCTGTAAATTTCCCACTGCTGGACTAAGGCCTCCTCTCCGTTTGAGGGGAAGGTTTGGAGCGTAATCCACCACGCTGCTCCGATGCGGGTTGGTGGAATACACATGTGGCAGAATTTCGTTGAAATTAGACACATGCAGGTTTCCTCACGATGTTTTCCTTCATCGCCGAGCACGAGATGAATTATAAACACAAATTAAGCACATGAAAATTCAGTGGTGCCTGCCTGGGTTTGAACCCGAAATCAACGGTTAAGATGCACGCGTTCTAACCACTGGGCCATCTCATTATACAGATATTTTCGACTAATGCACGTTGTCTATCAGATGATATATATGTATATCAGATGACTAGCTAGGTTGCAAGTTAATTTACGTAAAACGCCTTGGATTAATATTGCATCTTTACGACCTAGCACCTGCCTTATTACCTCCTCTGGTGATAAGACTAATTGGTTAATTCTATTTTCGTAAAGAGAATCGGACTTGCTATTGAGAGGGGAGATGTTTCTAGCAAACTTGATACCATTCCACATTGAAGATTTGTCTATTATTAATATATATATATACTAGCTGAACCTGTGGATTTACCCGCGCGAAATGTATAAAACAAACGCCCTTAGGGGTGGAGTTTCGTAAAATCCGTTCTTAGCGGATGTCTACACCCTATAAGGAACCTACCTGCCAAATTTCAAGTTTGTAGGTGGTGTTTCCAAGATTTCCTGATTACTCAGTCGTATTTCGCTTTTATACATATTGGTATATTATGAAGTAATCACTGCCGATAGTTCTCAAGTAAATTCATGACATTCTATTTTATAGAAAATGGCCGGGGGCTGTTGAATGGACACTTTGGTAAGGAAGTGTGACCGCGACATAAAGTGTGTAATAATCCTAAAAATCTGCTTCCGCTAAGTTTATTTACAAAAAAACAAGTTTGTAATTATTGTGAAATCAGGCACTTTAAAAACGCATCATACAATGTTCCATTAGCCCGGGGCCTGTTTTACGATTACCAGTATTATTAATATATTACAGTTTTACTAACAAATTTGATTTTGATTTAATAAGAATTCGGTTTTACTAATAAATTATCCGTCATGTTCAAGAACTCCCAAACGAGAGGTCTAAATCAGCATAAATTCATTGAGGAACGCATATTGCCACCATCGTGAAGCTTCTGGTAGGTCAGAAGATATAGTAGGTAACAGGTAACGGGAGGCAGTTGAAGGAGTCTATAGCTACCGCTATTGGGCACAGACGGTTCGGAGTCGACCGCAAGCTCGCATACTCCACCTGACACTATTATTACGAAAACGTGAAGAGACGCCCCTAGTCAGTCTGATATGTACACAGTCCACCCGAAAAATGTTAAGCATTCTCCAATAAATAACTGAAGTTTCTATGAATACTTGTATTTCAGTTTGTTTCCTTGTAAAATATTATGTTACTTCAAAAGGTGACTCCAGACTAGAGAAACCGTATGTTCTAGAACTCCTAAAAATTATAAGTACTTGTGTTTTAAGCGAACGTATGAACGTATCTTACCAGTCTTAACACTTCCGAGACCTGGACCATGCGCGTGAACAGCAGCTGGATCGGCGTCATCTTTACCGACCTGCACGACAACAATTACATTTTTTAATTATTTAAATAAGGTGTTATGTTAGTTGAGTTCAATTTAACGAGCGAGATACGAAATCATTTCTTACAGAATCTCGCAGAGCAAAGCAAAGTATTACTCTATGACGGAAATATTAATTTTCTTTGTAAATTAACAATAATATATTTCGTAATTCGTTTTTTTAATTATATTTTATTGAATTTTTTCACTTGTCTTAAGTCTTTCAATTACAATATTAGTTACTTATAGCTGTATTTATATATAGGATAGACTAGTTATCGCCCGCGTTTTCGCTCGCGATTTAGGTATTGGTCGTCGTCATGCTCGGCGTACAAATGTAGCTTATGTTCATTCTGCGAGTTCAAGCTGTCTGAAGCGCATAGAAAATTTCATCAAATTCGTTCATTTGGTTTGAACGTGAAAGAGTTACTTTCGTATTTATAATATTAGTATAGATAAATGAATAGCTGCTGTATTTGAACGACAAAAATCCAGTATTTAATAAATAAGCTTAATTTCTATTTTTACGTTAAATGTCTACACAAGTCTTTCATATTTGTCCACCGTCTCATATTGAAGCAGCGTTGTGGAATAAGGTCCAAATTTTCATTTTCATCATCATCATCTAATCTCAAGAGATTAGGAATGGAACATTTAAAGGCTGATATTTTTCTTTTTTTAAATATAATAAAATAAGATTCTCATACCTTGATCCTGAGTGGAGAAGCCGGGATGTGTACTCCGTTGAACTTCACATTAATGTTATGGACACCATTCTCTCTGGGCATGAACCTGATGCTGTACTGGTCACCGTCGATATTTTGGATGAAGCAGTCATCTGTCTTGCCTGATGGGGAGATGACCTGCACGAATTAAATATGATATTAAAATTTTACTTGTTTAGTAAAATATTGGTCTGAGGTGACCCAGTGATTGCGGATCAAACTCAACCACATAGTGTTGTGTTTAATTTGTATTTACACCCGACTCCTCTCGCCTAGTAATGAAAGTACGAAGTGAATTTTAAATTATTTTGTTTAATTGTATCATTTTAAGCCGAGTACATCAATGTTGTCATTTTAGTTAGGAATGTGAACAAAAGAAAATGATTAAAATCACATTTACATTTTCCATATAATATTAGTTGCCGCACGTGGATTCGCTCGCATGTTAGGGCTTGGTCGTCAGGTGTTACGTATAAAAAATAGCTTATATCCTTCATTCATTCATTCATCATTCAATGGTTTGGCTGCAATAGAGCAACAGACAGACAGACAGAGTTACATTCGCTTTTATAAAATAAGTATAGACGACAAAAAGTAAGATTGTTTTGTATTCAGAATGTTCGCTTTTGATAAACATGAAAATAATAATCTTCAAAAGAATATTATTCTTTTAGCGATGATTAATTATGTATTCGTAAATTTATATCCAAGTTGTAACATCACAACTTTAGATATTTTTACAAGAATAAGGCCGAAGGATAAATCATTGTTGAATTTTTTTCCTGAACTATGAAACAATGCAACTGTTACCATATTAATTTTTATAACACATCGTGAAACTTCGGCCAGTATTCATCGTACGGAGTTATAAAATATTAAGCTGGACTATGATTTATGCTGCTGAGGGCGGTCACGTGCGGTCAGCCTGTTTTATTACAATTTTTTTTCCAAAGAAATAAGGTATAACACCAGTGTGCACAAAAACAAATATTAAATTTAGAATGTTAGCAAAAGAGTTCTTATTTGTTTTTTTTTTTTTAATCATCCGACAATTGACGTTTTGTCAGTTGAATTTGATTTATGAAAGCAAAGGAAGATTACATACGTCCTAATGTTTTTTTATAAGTCTCGTGTTGCAAATGTATCACATACGGTTAGCGAAATTGTAACGGAGGGAAGTGAAAAAGAAAGTTTTGTAGGTTTATTTTTAACGATTTCATTAATTAATTGTTGTCACCGGGTCAATGACGTGAGTCAATGACATGTAGATGTTTATCTCAATTAAAATCATTAAAAGAAAATTAAATTGTAAATTATATTCATGAATATTACAGAGCAAACTAAAAAAAAAGTTTGTAATTCAATTGAGCAAAACTTATTTTAAAAAATAATAAAAGAGAGGAGATAATATATCTTTAAAAAGGATGTTTATCTTTATCTAAAGAATTATGAGATAATACGAAAGACATTGTTTTTAAAAGACGCTTACAGTATCTTTGGTTTATCAAATAAAAGTACAATTGTTGAGCGATGTTACGCCAAACGTAACGCGGGTCCATCTATCATAAATCTTTAATAATACGACGGCCTGGACGGATATCATGTTCACACGATAAATCATATTGACCCTCGCTTATTGGCAAACATACTGTCCGAACGGGGATTCGCGGACTCTATACAGATAAAGAAAAATAATTTTTAAATATGCATTTGTTATATTGACAATATTTTTTTCTAACGTTAGACATTTAGTCCTGTTCAACTATTGTCACGATTCGCTTAAAATTTTAACATATCTTTCGTATAAGTCATTGTGTTCTCAAAATTGCAAGGAAAGACGTCTTTACGTCTAGTTTTGAGATATTGTGCATGTGTTAGGTAAACAATCGATTTTTAAGTCCAATGCAGTGGTTCATCATTTCTGTGATTATAAAAATTTACAATGTGTCAATTCTTGTTATAAAAATTAATTAGTTAATTATCAAACGTTTCTGTAGCGAATTTTCTGTAGAGAATTTTCTAAAACATTTATTTCAAGTAAAATTATCATCTTATACATATATATATAAATATCGTAGCCGATTTTTGTTATGGGAAGATAGCTGCGCGTAAAAAATCACTTATGGTCTCATTTTGAAGAGCTCCAGCCGTAGAAGTTCCAGAATAGTAAAGAGGATTCTTGATTGCAATTTACGAACAAACAATTAATTTTAGAGTGCGTGACTATAAAAAAAATTAAATAAGGTTAGGTTTTGTTCCAAGATGAGTAACTTGCGGTTTACAATGAAATGAAATCAAAACAAAACCTGTCATAGGTGTCGAAATATTCTTTTGAATAAATGCGAAGTTTCGCGGGCGACCTTTAGGAATATATGAATATCATTATTCGTAATCATTACATTTATTCGGTACTTATGTTGTTGATAAAATTATGCTTGTATAAGTTGTACGATTGATCAAAGGCAGAGCAAATCTACCTAGACTTTAAAGGACATCTTGCTAATAAATACGAATGATATTTCAATTTAAATATAAAATATCTAAGAAAATATATAAGGTTATATGAAGACATATTAATTATTGAATAATTTTCTTTGAAGTTTCAAATAGTTATTGAAGATAATCAAATCAAATTTTTTTTATGTGAACTTTGATACGATAGATTTTCAAACACTGGACCGCAACTGGAACACGGAAATTTGCGGACTGTGGAAACTTTACCATAATATTATGGCGAATTAGACATGAGCCTCAAAATTATTAAAGGAATTAGAACCGGCCCTTGATGCTGACTTGGAGAACCCTGTTTTTTCACAATACTAACCCTGCCATCCAAACTGCCCTTAGCGCCGTTGAGCCTTATGTAGAACTGTGTAGGTTTATCCACTTGAGCTGAGTCTGGGAACTGAGCTACTTCCAGAAGATGCGCGTCGCCTACAGCTGGAGAGATGTACACCTTGAAGGGCGAGTCTGGGATGTGCTGCTCGTTGAACTTGAGCCCAATGCGGTATTCACCTGTGTAAGGTAAATCATAGTTATTTTTTTATATATTTTTTAAATTGTTAACATTTTATCATAGATTACATTAGATATAAATAATTTTATGTTTTTCAAATACAATATTAATAACCTTTCGTGCTAATGATTCTTTTTTATAATATGCGGCAAGTCTCCTTTGAAATTTACCTCTAAATACACGATCGTGCACTTATAAAAGCACTTTATCTTAGAATTATATTAGAATCGATCGTATCTAATCATTTATAGGTGCTTTATAAATTACATGTAATTTCACAAATATTAATAAATTTTAAAATATAATCGAATAACTTTATAATTACTAAAGGGGTCATTCATATCTAAGTGATTCAAGTTTCTAATATAATTAAATAAGCTATTAAAATTAATACTTATTTCTATATTCCAATTGGTCCGTATCTCGTTCGATTTTTAAAAATTTTAAAATTCTAAGCTTTAATTGGTTAATAATTGCATAATTTGATTGATTTTTGGGATAGTAGATATAAATACTGGAATTATTTTATTTTATATATAATTTTGTATTGGGAGTAGCTGCTGTTCCGACTTCAGACGGATCCAATTATACAAAGTCGATTTCCAAAAATCCTTTCTTAGTAAAAGGAGTAACTATGCTAAATTCAATTAAATCGCACCTATAGTTGCAGTCTCGTGATGAATCGACGGTATTCCACTTATTACACCGTAAAAATTTAGGTGACGTTAGATTATATATCTCTCAAGATTGTAAACTATCGAAATATTGTGAACCGTAATATACTGTTTACAATTTAACGCGTTATTTTTCCTTAGATTATAAAATATCGAAATCAATTTCAGTTAAATTATAAAAACTCTAACCTAACGAACCAAAAGATTTTATACGTTTTATTGTAAATTGAGTCACCGTCCAGAATCTCTCGCCAGCTTACAGTCGCGAGATGGAATATAATCTAATGGCATTGACAATTAAAACGATAAACGTAATAATATATATAATATACTAGCACGCGCGACTTCGCTCGCGTTGTGGGAGTCGTCAGGTGTTGGGCTTAAAAGTGTAGCCTGTGTAATTACTTAGAGTTCAAATTTATTTCATTCCAAATTTCATTAAGTCCGCTTCTGAGGATTGACCGTTTAAGTAAATACATAAGATCAATATTTATTTTTACATTATTTGTTATATAATATTGTATTAGTATAGTTATGCATAACATCGTATAGTTGTCGTGGCTGAACTCAGTTATGTATGTAATATCAATTATGTACATACAGCTTTGCAAATAAATAAATTTAAATTAACGATGTTTTATAAAAAAAAAAAACTACGAAATAAAGACATCACTAAAAGTAAGTTGTAACAAATTAATTTATATTTTATTACAAGAGAAAGAAATCAAACCGCATGTTACTTCTAACTCGATCCTTTCCTCGCATGCCCTATAAATTATCTGTCCTATCTAAAAAACCGACAAAATTGGAAAAAAGCCGTACAAAAACGCGATTTGAATTGCAAGAAACGAGGTTTTTACGGAGGAGACGTCACTCGATCTGAATAACCGACTAACGACGGCGGCTATATCTCTTCTGCTGGTGGAAATTTAAATTTTTCTCGAATAGTTTTTTACGTATGGACATACAAACTTCGTGGAGGGCATATTGTTACAGATTTATTTACATGAGAGAATTCTTTTTTGTTGTACTTTTCATTGATTGGACAAAAAATTATCTTGCGTATTTTTTTTTTTTTTGTTTTTCGAGCACGCTGTATTTGGTACTTTCAACTAGTTTTGGGATCAGTGACACTGTTTTGTTAAACAGAAGTTTATTTTTGATTAGAAAGAAAAAGTAACTGTTTATAAGTAATGTTTTTATATTCTCCAAGACAGGGTGATCAGTGAAACAATGTTATGGTCTTCTTTTGAATATCAAATCTATAATGAGTAAAAGAGATAAATCTATGTTCAATTAACATTAAACGCTAAACGCTTTAAAGTAAGGCTGTGTTCAATTGTTACTCAAACAGGGTCTTATTAGACGATACGAGTGTCTACGGCTTATTTGACGATATAATAGAATTATATAAACAATATATTCATGATCCATCTTTGGTTCGAATGTTATTCTATGCTAAAATTTGAGATGTTTTATTTAAATCAAATTGATCCATTACATTTAAATCAAAAGGCACCGTTCACAACTCTTCAACTGTTCACTATTAGATAAACTGGCAAATCGGATACCTAATTGTAAATAGTCATTACCGCTCATAGACATTTGCATTGCAAGAAATATTACTCACATCGCCACATCGCCAATGCGCCACCAACATTGGAAACTAAGATTGTACGTCTCTTGTATCTGTAGATACTCACTCACCCTTCAAATCAGAATACAACAATAATAATTATCGCTGCTTGGCGCTAGAATATATTACTTACAAAGTAATTAATTATAAACAAAATGGTCCATATAATTATTCGCTTAGAAAAAGTCTCTTTGAAATAATTTGTTAACTAATACTTAAACGAATACGGTGGCACGCGTCCCAATCCACAAATAATGATGTAGCCCTCATGCAAAGCGGAGGTATTGACATGTTGCGGGTTCGATGTCCCGGCCGCTTCCTCTTGTTTCTTATTATACTTTCGGTTTAAAAAAAATCATTCCGCTTTTTGCTACTTCGCAGGTGAAGTTTACATACTACCGGATTAGGAAATAGTATGTTTGTCTTATATAACGTGTTGTGATCACAATCCTATTAGAACTTTATCTCATTGGTGGAAATTCTTATACGTTGAATAGAACTGAAACGTATTAACTACAAAATATAGATTTTATGTATTATATAGTAAGAATTATTTATTTTTATATAGATAGAGTTTTATATTATGCACCACAGTCAGGCTGTGAGGAGAGCGTGAAAGAAAAGTTTTGGGAGAACTTTGATTGTCTGCTGATTGATTTACAGGATAGCGAGGAAAATGAGGACCATGTTGTGAGAAAGGTCATGAGCATGTGGATGGATATAGAGGTAGGGGACGACCAAAGAAACGATGGATGGATTGTGTGAAAGACGATATGGTTAGAAAGAATGTTACTTGTGAGATGACGTCCGACAGAGAAGTATGGAAGAAGAAGACATGCTGCGCCGACCCCAAGTAAATTGGGATAAGGTTTTGCTTATTTATTCAGAACGAGTACAGAGTAACAATCATCAACAACAATATGATATATCAAAAAGTGTATTGCACATCAAATTAACTAATGGAATATTACGATATACAAGAAATACTAGCTGACTCAAACAAAGATCGCAATCTTAAAACACAGAACACGGCTTAGTATTAATTTTCCTAATTTGTGTTATTTAACATGGACATATAAACTATGTGAATTATTATTATTTGCATTTAATATATTACAGTATAATTAAATATTTTATAATTATTAAAATAATTAGTAAGAAATATTTTGGAATATGAATTTTCGATTTGGTAAATTATATTTAATAATAATTAAATTAATAAATTACACCCGAGCGAAGCTGGGGTCGCTAGTGTATCATAAATTATTCTAGTGTTCATCGTAGAGAAGTTGGTGGATTAAATACCGATAATTCTGATTTGAAATTCACATTTAGAAATAAGCAAAAATAAAATTTCGATTAAAACAACTTTATATGCAGATTTAATATTAGTGACATGCACTGTTATTCTGTAAGAATTAGATTCGTTTATCACTAGTCAAATGTTGACAACCGACTTATGTTGATAAGCCATTTTGTTACGTATATTCCATTTATGTCATAATTATTATTATAATCAATGTCGCACATCACACCTGACATTTCACGTTCGTGTGTTCGAGTTTTAAGACTTTTATTACCTATACGTAACGTATAATACCGTACACAAATTAAAACTAATTATTAAAAAAATAGACTAAACGTGTGTTCTAAAAACAAAATAAAGCGGGAACTTAACACACAAGCCTTACACGTACCGAAATATATATATTAATTATTTATACTATATGACATATATACCCTAACAAAACGTTTTAATTTATATTTAGTAATCAATGAAGTAATTTATTTTAATTATTCGTTTTAGCCACTCCGCCCTCTAAGCTCTCCGATTTAGGTTATAATTAATTTAATCAAATTTAATTCAACTAACTATTACAATTAAATGTGTGGAATTAATTAATTTAAAATAAATCGATATAAATTCGATTAAAATTATAATTCGACATACATAATAATAATTAATGATTACATTAGCAGCCTGTAAATTTTCATCAGATTCCGACTCCGCAAAGTCAATAAATCATTCTTGGGGCAAGGTATGCGCTTCTATAATAAAATTCCGCAGACATTTTTAACTTTGCCGTTTCATAGATTCAAGTCAATTGTAAAAAATACATTGGTAAAGAAGGCATATTATTCGATACAAAAGTATATTGATGATAAAAAAGCGTGGAGTTAATGCTTGTTGACTTCCAGACAGGAGACATAACATATATAATTGTATTTAACTAACATGACTGTATTTTTAGATATTGAAAAAGAGTAACTACTGAGTTTCTTGCCGGTTCTTCCCGGTAGAATCTACATTCCGAACCGGTGGTAGCTTAACTTTAAATAATTTGTTAAATGACGATTTAAAAGTGCTTGTAAAAGCCAACTTGAATAAAGTATATTTTGATTCGAATTTCCCACTGCTGGCCTAAGGCCTCCTCTCCCTTTGAGGAGAAGGTTTGGAGCATATTCCACCTTGCTGCTCCAATGCGGCTGGTGGAATACACATGTGGCAGAATTTCGTTGAAATTAGACACATGCAGGATTCCTCACGATGTTTTCCTCCAACGCCGAGCACGAGATGAATTATAAAAACACATTAAGCACATGAAAATTCAGTGGTGCCCTGGGTTTGAACCCGAAATCATCGGTTAAGATGCATGCGCGCTAACCACTGGGCCATCTCGGCTCTAATAATAATTGTAATTAACTAATATCTATTGTAATTTTTAAATAACAATAATTAAAATATATTATAATATTGATTTGCAAATAATATTTCTCATATACTTTCTCACGTTGAGTGTGTTAGAGAGTGTATTTGCACAGACTTTTGCACTATATGTCCAGCGTACATTTTTTTTTTATGTTATCGGTAGGCGGTCGAGCAAATGGGCCACCTGATGGTAAGCGGTCACCACCGCCCATAGACAACGGCGCTGTAAGAAATATTAACCAGACCAGACTATCTCGAATTTGACTGCTTAGGCCGAAATCGGTTATTATGATAAAGGATACTTAATTATCGTCAAATACAATAATATTAAAAAGCTTTTCTGTTTAAATAATTGTGTTCGATTTCGTAAAGTAATAGACCAGGAGATGATAACCGAATCTTTGTTTTTGTTACAAGTATTCGCCATATTTCGATGGTCGAATTATATCATCAATGAAACACATATCGAATTAATAAGTACTATTTAATCAACGTTGATAAATAAAATACATTTTCTTAGGAAAATTACTCAAATCAAATCAAATCTAATCAAAATATACTTTATTCGTGTAGGCTTTTACAAGCACTTTAGAATCGTCATTTAACAAACTACTTAAAGCAAAGCTACCACCGGTTCGGAATGTAGATTCTACCGAGAAGAACCGGCAAGTATTATATACTATTTTTATTATAAAGATTCTTTTATTTTCTGGTAGTTGGTGAAATATAAACTTGGCGTTACAGAAATTGTATACTTTTGACATACTATCTCTTGGTCTATAATAATTGTATCATTGAATGGGCATATAACATTTTAGATACAGAGTGTAGAGAACAGAGCCAATTTCTATGGCCCGAGGTGACCACTGACCATAATGTGTGCCATTTAGTCGTCTGTCAAATTCTAAATAATAATAATAATTACAGGAGTAGCTAATAATCATTTAAGATTATCGGCGACCATTGGCAGTTTATAAAGAATTCGTCCTCAGAAATGTTCGTATAAATGAATGAGTAAGATGAATTCAACCTCTTTGATGCCCCGATGCGCCCGCGCCGTGCCCGAGTTTGAAGCCTTTTTTTATCTTTTTCATAGAAATGTTAAAAAGAAAGTTTTAGGTTCTTTTTTTTTTTTTGTTTTTGATCGGTCGAGGAGTGAAAGAGTTAGAGTAATATTGATGTATATTTTATAAATCGAATATTAAAATTCTCAATGAGGTAAATAGTTGTTTATGTTTGAATTTTAACGCAACGAGTCATTCACTGTCGTTATGTGCTAACTAATATCACGATATCGCCCTCTTTATAATAAAAATAATGTTTAAGCTAATAATTATAACTAGTATATATTTTTTTAGAAATTGTACGATAAATTGTCTATTTCACTAGGTTTGGAGCATATTCCATCACGCTGCTACAATGTCGGTTGGTTACACATGTGGAAATTTCGTTGAAATTAGAAATTAGACACATGCTTTACGATGTTTTCTTCACCGCCGAGCACGAGATGATAGAGATAAACACAAATTAAGCACATGAAAATTCAGTGGTGCTTGCCTGGGTTTGAACCTGCAATCGTTGCATGCGTTCTAATATCGTATCCTGTTATTATAACAGTAATAAGCTCTTATTCTTTCTAAATCTGTATAAAGATGATATGACAGAAAGTGATGCCTGATTCATCAACGCATGGTTTATAAAACTTATAGTTAAACTTAATTTCGTAACTTAGATCTCAAACTAAGAAACAGTTTTTGGATCAATTACAGAAGTGTTTTAAATATAGCTTTAATTTAATCAAATTAAAATTTTCACTTTTTTTAGCGAATCAAAACAAAACATATATTAAAGTATTTTTTTGAAATTGTACATACAAATGTATTGCATTTTTAATGGTCTACATATTAGTCGATTTAAAACGCGACGGCTGGCGTAACTCTTAACATATAACAAGTTACAGTGACAAAACTTGCTTGTAGAACTGAATGCGTTCGCGACAATAAAACAAAAACATATCGAAAATATAATCCATAAACAAAACGATCACAACTAAGTCATTATTCCATCAAATAACTAAGAAATTTCTATTCGCTATACACTTATGAAGTATCCGCCAACAAAAAGAGACCGCTTCTTTGTCGGATGCGTGCGACTTTTTTTGTCGAAACGAACACAATGGACCCGGACAAATTTAGTTTAGAAGCGGAATTCCTTGCCACTGGTGTTTAAGAGTCATTTTAATTGACCGCCGGTCGAATATTGTGGCGGAAAAAAGTCACAAAATCACCGGAGAGGAGACATCGCACTATGATGGAATGTCACGTCCGAACGGGTTTAGAATTCAATTCGGGATACCGAATATTTTAACCGGCTACTGTGTTGCGCGACATTTTTAAAGATATTTTCGTTTGTTATTAATATTTCTACTGTTTAAGTATTTAATAATCTAAACAATATATATGTATCATAAAAGAAAAAAAAAGAAAAAATATTGTATTTTGGCTCATAGGCAATTCTATCAGCTGTATCGTTGATCTAGTGGCTCGCTTACAAAGCTACAGATCTCAAGACCCTTAGATCAAAACCGGACCAAGATAATAAATATTAAATTACAAGTCATTAAGAAATAATAAAGAAATTCCTCGGAATTATGAAGGTAGTCTTACATTTCTGAGCCTAGGAAAGCAAGTAACGCCGTGAGTAGCATGCCTTGTCGTGTTGAATCGCCTCATCGGATATATAAATACCGGAATAAACAATGATAAGCTCCACACCTTCCCTTAGCTCAAGTTGCTATATAATTAAATTCCTAGTAGTTTGCTAATTCTTAAATTGGCTGTGGCCGCTTAACTTTGATAAGGATAACGTTACTTTGATAAGGATGACGACCTCCGTGGTAACCGGTGTACTCGTTACAGTAATTATTACATTACCTGAGTGAGACACAGTTACTTTATTACGACCTCCGTGGTCGAGTAGTGTGTACCCCGGTTTTAATGGGTACGCCACTCCGAGATCCCGGGTTCGATTCCCGGCCGAGTCGATGTAGAATATGTTAATTAGTTTTCTATGTTGGCTTGGGTCTGGGTGTTTGTGGTACCGTCGATACTTCTGATTTTCCATAACTCAAGTGCTTTAGCTACTTACATTGGGATCAGAGTAATGTATGTGATGTTGTCCAATATTTATTTATTTATTGTTATAATTATTCATAGACTATATGCTATAACTATAACTGTCAATTTGCTGGTATATTTAGATATACATACATAGCTGCAAGCAAACATATAGATACATCATTGACTTCGAATCCATTTGTGTAAATTCGAGCCACCCGCTAATTTTATAATTATTAATACACACGATATATTAAATTAAAAAATAAACAATATTGACAAATACACAGTTTTAGTTAATATTTTTTTAATATAAAAGGTCAATGACCTATCGCATTGGAGGTGCTAAGAAAGGATTTTGCGAAATTATAATTTTATGGAAACATTTAATTCCTGCAATATTGTACTTCATTCAATTTAATCGTACCCGGTGTTATACTTTTTTAGCAAAACGAAATAAATAAACATGTTCAAATAGTGTATTATCTACATTTTTGTATCCATTCAAAAAAGAAATTTTTGGAAGTATTATTTCTTCTAAAAATATCGGAAGTTCAATCAAAAATATAATGAAAATTACTTCGGACAATAAACGTAATTGTTTAATAAAAATATAATTTTAATTTATATTTTATTAAATGTCCTTATAAAGTAAGTGTATATTTAATTGTATGAAAATTACTTTAACTGTTGGGAAAGTAAAAGTATAACGTTTTAATAAATTTATTCATTTGTATTATTTATTTATTATCTGTAAGTTAAATTATAATACAGTTATATAAAATTCAGCTTATATAATTTTAAGACTTGCCGCAATAAAAATAATATTTTAAGAATTTTAATTTGTGTTAAATACAATAATATAACAACATAAAAATGTTGTTCGCAAGAAAGGAATATTCGAGGAATCGCGCACTTAAATTACATTAAGACAATGAACTCAAAATGCCATTAGTATGTGTATTAAATACACTTTAGTTATATGCAAACGAGGAAATTAGCAAGCCTAATATTATCATTCCCTCGCGATTTAAACAGTGATTATTTGCAGCTGACGTCGGTAATTGTTACAAACTGTATTTAAATTGCATAATTCATTAAATATTACTAAACAGAATCGGACATAGACAAAAAATCTATTGTCTTTAATCATCTATACAAACGTCAACGATCAAAAAAGTAAAATTAAATTTTAAACAATGCACCCAATGATTGAAGCAATTATAAATGGATTAACATTTAAAAATGTCTTCATAAAATTACCGCGCAAAACCCGAACTCCTGCCAAAGAGTTATGACGGACATTAGCAAAAACGAATATCGTAAATTCGCGTAATCACTGACCGAAAACGCGACAGCTATTATCACGTTTAAAAAAAGTACCTGGAGATGCTAGTCGTTTTAAAAAAAGAAAAACAATTTAAAAAATCGATCTGTCAAAATGGTTCGCAGTAAATTTCGCCGCGGCCGCGGTCAAGCCGGCCGGCATTGGTCCGCCGGCCGGGGGGCGTGGTCGGCAGTCGTATAAGGAACAAGTCCGGCGATTTATTTATGAAGTGCATTTCAGTGTTTATGTGGTTTTTTATAGTGTACAGTTCAGTGTGGCTCCGCGGGGGCGGCGGGCCATTTGACTTGCTGATCCGGGGACGATAAAGCGCCTCGGAATGAATTATTCGACTCCGTGTTATTGTCGGTTATTGTCGACTTGATCCGACATAACATGATATTATATTTTATCATCCATATTATGACATTTTTCGTCCAATATGTATATGAATAAAGCTATTCCAATTTCAATATTAGATTGATATATTTTATATTTCTCCGTGAATTTTCGTTTGTTTATTATTTATGTCTACAAATTAGATAAAACAAAGTCGCATACGAACGTCGGGAAACGTTCGTATGTTTAGATCGCATAAACTAAGGAACTAATTTTAATGCGGTTTTCATCAATGAACATAGTGATTCAATATTAATGTTTATATGCATACATGCATACTAAAGTAGAGGAAAGCCGAGAATATCACCCCTATTGTATCCATGAGAGACCAGGACAGGTAGCTATATTATTATAAACTCAAAATTGATTTCATAAGATATATATTGTTTTGTTTTTATTATTAGCGATTAAGATAAATCATCTACTTTAAATCTGTATATGCATTTTTTACGTGTGATACCCACAATATGTTTATGCTTTCCAACTCTACCTGAACTCTCAAAATAATTTTATTAGTTGTAACATTATTTTATACATACAGACGGTTGAAACTTTTACCATAGTAGCGCGTATTCTACCGCCAGTGTATTTAGCTTAGTAGGGGCGAGTGAGCCAGAATAACAACATAAGAGTAATTTTAGATTCCGTAGTCGACAGTGTATTTTTAACAAATAGTGCATGTCTCGAATTAATGTAATTACCATCAAATGGCTCATTTTGCGATAATAAATCAAAGAAACTACAATACTCCTAACAGACATACATATGAACCGAAATACAAACTAACCTGGCTCATCCACTTTATACGACACGTCGCACGATCCGTCCCTCCTGTCTTTGAAGTCGATCTCGGCTTTGCTGGGACCCTCCAGCGAGATGGCGAGTTGTCCGGCTCCGGCTTCCCTGGTCCACACGTTGAACTCATTGAAACGACCAGCCTCTCCCCTCTCCAAGCCAGCGCCTCCAGCCTTTACTAAATGGGACCCAGAATCCCGAAGGGGACCAACTGTGAACTGGAAGGGGGATCCTGAAATACGATTAATAAATATCAGTCTAGGAAATCAAGTGTCACTTTTCGCTTGGAAATGATTTCTCAAATAATTAGTATACATTACTTTTATAACAATGAATGTGTGTGTCCGATGACTCTTAACAATAAAATAAAAACAATTCTTGTTTTATCACTTTGAGGCGAGTTATCATTTTTTAAATCCAACTATATTTTATATTGTTTTATATTAATTAGCTAAACTTTCAAGCACTTTAATCATCATTCGTCATTTCAATCGTTATTGCTTATGTTAACCTTTAATTCCCCCACCGTTAACATGCACATGCAATGAAGGAATATAGTAAATTAAAATTCAAGTTGATCTCCACAAGTCATTAACCTATTTAATGTGACCCTTAGTTATTAAAAACAATTGCCTTCTTGGTCCTTTGGCGGACTTCTACGGAACTAAATCCCATAGTCCCAGGTTCGAATCCTGAGGGGTTCTGTCATTACATTTTATCAATAGCAACTCCGAGTTAGCGGTGTTGAACTCCCATGCTTTAAAGCACGTAATTAAATTAAATACTCGGAACCAAATTTTGGTCAAGAACTTGATAAATTTTATAATTATATCTAAAGCTTACCAGGAATATGTATTTCCCTATACTTGACGGACACGGTGTGGACACCCAGCTCCTTGGGCACGAAGTGGACGGAGTAGAGGCCGTCTTCCACCTCCTGGATCTCAGCGTCCTCTGACACACCGCCAGGACTGGTGACTGTCGCTGCCAGGTCGAAGGACGTGATGCCTGGGAAAATGAATTTAGCTTTTTGTTATTGTCAGGCTCTCATAGTCTCCTTAATACGCCATATTTCTCAGGGACTTGTAGTATTCATATTATCAGCCTGCAAAAAGGGTTTATATAGTAAAGTAAATCTCAAAATAGTATATAACTAATAGCAGCTATCAATCATCATCTTATCAATGATTATCTTTTTTTTAGGATATTTAAATAATATGCTAAAGGTGTTATTACAAACAGGTATATAAAATATGATAAAATTTGAAAATAACTGCTGTACTCAATTCGAATTAGGATATCTGTAACTTTGAATCTTAATAAAAATCAAAATTTACCGTTATTTTTATAGTATTAAATAAATTAATACGAAAAAAGCATGGATGATAATAATATCAAGGTAATTGCCTAATGAACTACAAATGTATGCAAAAGATAAATTTCAAACGAACTCTGTCTGAATTTGATTTACGCTCTTAAAAGATCATGTTGTCCTTCTGTATAAAGTCAAAGCAGTTGAATTACTTTAAGTAGCGTGACAGGAATCACATAACATTTTACTGCAATGGCAACCGGACAGGGTAGATACTATTGAACATGCTCTCCACAACCATGATTACAGGCCGAGTATTCAAGTTATATCTGCTTATAAGCCTTAAAAGTTTAACTTGATGAAAATACAACTCGCACAATTGTATAATTTCAATATTTTTACTTGGAAAATAAAAAAAAGTAATCGAAGGACATTTAAGTGTTTGTGTCGTAATCTTCGCTTTGGGATAATCGGAAGGCAGCGACTCACCCGGCATCTTGAAGGTGAGCTTGCAGTTGGTGCCGACCTCGGTGAGCGGCGCGGGGTCGCGCTGGCGCTGGATCTTCTCGCGCTGGCGGTTGCTGCCCTCGCCCGACACCTGCGGGCGGGGTATCTCAAGTTCAGGAATTATTTGAAACAGGTTTCAAAGCAATTCTTTTTATGTCTTAAGTTTTGACAGATTTAATTAGTACTGAAGTGCTAAGATATCTCATAGCGTGTAACGAGTCCGGGGTCAAAAGAGCAACTGTATAGCTACGGAAGCATAGTCGTGGCGATCGATTCAATGTAATATAATTGTTTCCGCTCTAAATCACACACTAGAATATTATAAATAATTGTATTATTTATTGATCGAAACATTCTAAGTCACGATTCCAGAAATTTAAGAATTTGATAGACATACTTTAACCGTGAAAGGAGATCCTTCGACATGATGGTCGGCAAACTTAAGGTTGACGATGTAGTAGCCGGGTTCCGTTGGCTTGTAACTGATCGCTAAAACGCCATCCGTGCTATCCGCGCACTGAATCTCAGCTTTACTTGGACCTGAAATCATTATTGGGGATTATATTAGTAAGTATATCAACATTTTTTATTGTTCTTTAATCTTGCATATTTACGTGGTGGTAGGACTTTGTGCAAGCTCGTTTGGGAAGGTACCACCCTCTCATCAGATATTCTACCACCAAACAGCAGTACTCAGTATTATTGTGTTCCACAGGCACAAGGGATAGATCATCTTAATTTTAAAAGTTAGTGGAGCATTGGCGATGTAAGGAAAAGTTAAAATTTCTTATAGTACCATTGTCTATGGGCGGTGGTGATCACATACCATCAGGTGGCCTGAGCATAAACAAAAAAAATATACAAAAGATTATCATTTGGCACCGTTCAAAGATCACGAGTGCGAGATGATTGTAGGTACGAATTATTACATGAAAACTCAATGCTATGCCAAGTTCACAATCTTCAGTTGAGATTCACTGGACCGTGTCAGCTTAGATGTGAAAGTAAAGTTAAGCGTTTAATTAAAATAAATAGAACACCGAAACGCACCTTCAATGGACAATGAGAGACCACCGTAACCCGCATTCCTTGTATCGACTGTAAAGGTGTTCTCGCCTTGAGTTTTGCCTTCTTTCAAGGCTGTTCCAGCGACCTGGAAAAATATGAATGATGTTAATAAATTATTCATTTTTTTTTATGGCATTAGTTGGCGGACGAGCATATGGGCCACCTGATGGTAAGTGGTCACCACCGCCCATAAACAAAGGCGCTGTAAGAAATATTAACCATTCCTTACATCACCTATGCGCCACCAACCTTGGGAACTAAGATGTTATGTCCCTTGTGCCTGTACACTGGCTCACTCAGCCTTCCAACCGGAACACAACAATACAGAGTACTGTTATTTGTGTTATTCATATAGTTAATTAGGCAAGCAAAAGAAAAATATGTGACGGTACAGAAGAGAGGAGACGAGGAGAGTTCAGGAATAGGACCTACAGCTTTATTTGTTTGCCGATATACAGATATTTAAACAGTACCAACTTACAGACTCCAGCTTACTCGTGAGTATTCCTCACCAGGAAAACCAATTAGCCTTTTTGGACAGTCCCAGGGTTTGAACCCACCCTTGGGGCCTTAAACATTATAATATAGAACTAGCTTTATCTCGCAACGAACTCTATCAAATTAATTGAATCTGACTAATACAAATTCTAGGACCTTCAAGATCTTGATCCTTAGTGAAAGCGATAATGATGCCAATGTTCTTTAATCATATAATACTTATAATCACTCTCGCCCTTACCTTGACTTTCTTAGCATCTCCAACTTCCTGTTCTTGAACAGTGATATTAAAAGGTGAATTCTGAATGTGAACACCCATTTTCTTGACGGAGACAATGTGCTGGCCAGCTTCACGAGGTGTGAAGCTGATACCAATGTTACCAGAGGGCAGTCGTTTTAAGAAGCATGGCTCTTCAAGGCCAGATGGAGCCTGTGGATTAATTACTTTTTTTATGATCGCAGTTTATATGAAATTAATATTAGCCTAACTATAAGCTTCTATAGCAAACATGAAATCAAAAAATGGAAGTAATTTTTAGGATTTTGAATTGAAATCCTCATAAGAAGGTTGTTGTTTTATTTAACATATATATCCTCAAAACATTCAACACATCCTTATGGACCAAGCACCTCTTCTTTCTATTAATAAAAAAATACAAAAACGGAATGATGGAACTGCTGTCAGTAATAGCATATCTGAAATTAACAAACTGATATTTTATTAACAAAACATAAAACTACAAAGGCGACATCAATCGAACAAATTCCGTAATCATGATTGAAACTAGCAAAGTTTAAATAAATAGAACTTTGAGCAGGTTTATCAGGGTTGATAATGTGTGTTTCTTTTTCCCAGGTTAAAGGGTAACCGCATTTACAGGGAACATGACATCTTAGACAGATTCACTTGCTTTCAGGTCGTCTACTTAAATAATAAAAAGATATACAAACCTGGATGGAGGCGTTTAGACTGCGGATGTCGTTGTCATTGACTTTGCCAGGAAGAGTGACTTCACTGCAGCTACCGACGGATATTTGGTTCCTTTTGCGACCTTCACCTGTGACCTAAGACAGACATATTAATTAATCAACCTTACTCGATTAACATACAATTATAACATAATTAATAAGTCCAGAACACATAAATGATGAGTAAAACCAACCTTAGCTATGAATGGAGATCCCTTAATGTGCTTGTCTCCGAACCTAACAGAGATTTTGTACTCTCCAGGTGCAGTTGGTAGGTAAGATACTGCGACAGTACCATCCTTGTTGTCATGGCATGTGATCTGAAATATATACAAAAAGAAATTTAAATAGATGTACTCTGAATAGTAATTAATTATTTAATGTACATACATAAATGATTTATATGAAAAAGCGATACATATTTCTGACTGATTGAAAACTGAATGAAACGGATTGTGATTACCAATTCATATTAGTCAAAATATAGGTATTTCTACATCTGATAAAAGAGAATTCAACAGCTATCAAGGTTACCTCAGCTTTACTGGGACCTTCAACAGCCATAGACAGTCCACCGGCTCCAGCACCCTTGGTGCTTATTGTGAACTGGCTTGGTTCTCCACTGACACCGCTAGTCAAACCAGGACCATATGCGGTTACGTAACCAGAAAAAATAGAGTCCACGTGGAATTTATAAGGTGATCCTGAAAAGTTTAAAATGAACATTAATCAAAGTCTAGATTTAAAATTACTCTAAAGAATTTTAACACAATTTCCTTTGAAGAAATTCAGATAGCTATCATAATTTGACATTAAGATACAAGAAGTACTCCTTGACCCATTTCTTGATTATTATTTGGCTTCAATTTCATTTGTAGGCAATTTGTAGCATCTTACAAAATTACACTTTCGTGCAGCTGTTATGATTCTGATTTAATAGTTTCAATTGCAAAAATATCTATTAATATTCTCCTCATAGCATTTCTTTAATATTTTATGCGATCCACCTCTTAACCTATTTATTATTAAATATTTTTACACTTCTCGCTACTTTAGATTAGAATCATTATATTTGAAACTAGATACTAGTGCTAGCAATACAACAGAATACATTTTGATACAGAATGTTTAATTTCAAAACAATTTAGATGGACACATTTACTTCCCTGTTTTAATTAATTTTTCACATTAGACGAGCAAGAATAGATCATAATAGAGGTCACATAACAGTAGACGAACTTCGCATTAAAGGAATTGTAGAAGATGTAAGGAAGAAATTATGTTAAAGTGTAAAAACCTTGTACATGTTCTCCGTTGTACTTCACATAGAGTTCATGTACACCTTCCTCCCGAGGATCGTATTTGATACTGACTGTTCCATCTCGGTTGTCTTCAATTACTGGTTGGTCTATATGGCCGCTTGGCATTTTTACTTCCGCTGAAAGGTATGCAAACATTTCATTTAAAGTTACCAGAATATTTTTTAGAGGACTTTAGGATAAACAAACTCAACATGAAATATAACAAAGGAGTATTTGTTAAATCACTTGAATTAAAAATTAAATTAGGTCTAGCATTCAATTAATGTAATCAAAATGGTACTGAACGTGGTGGTAACTTTCTGAAACTAGATTACTTAACGACTCACTGGTCTGTGTGATAATATCAATCTGTTATCAGAATAGGAGTTATTGTAACTATTTTATTAAAGATGGAGATCTATATCATTAACCAACCTTGTCTAGTATCAATGTGATAGATGGTCAAAAAGTTAATAGGTGTGTAAGCAAGTCCAAGACCAGTTTTGTTGAATGTAATCTTATGTGCTTCAGCAAACACTATTGGTACAGCTTCCTTGTCAATCTCAGAAACTGAGACGTATTTCTTTTTTTTATCAGAATAGAAGACTGATACGTCGTTCCAATTATCTTCCTTCCCGTTCCCACCAACGATAGAATTCCAAAGACCAGACATAAACGCCATTTAGGTATTATCTCTCCTTGCAATTCTTCAAATTGAAAACTTGTTTTGTATTGTGTTGTGTGGTGTGTGTTTTATATTTTTGACATGTTTAGTTTTGTATATTTTCTGTTTTTAGTTTTTCTGTAACACCTATTTCGTATGAACCGTGTTTTTGTTTAATGTACTTTAACGATTCGATAGTTTTAAAAGATGTGTATCTAATGTTCAAATTAGTTCCACGATAATTTTGACTAACATTGTTACTAATGTATATCTGAAGTCTTTTGCAGAGCTGTTCTGTAAGAATAAACTCGAAACTTACCGCTGATATTATATCATGCGATTGCACGTAGCGAAATAGAATATCGTCTTAAGTCAGTCTTCAACATTTTAAGTATGAGATACGGAGTGATTTCTTACAAAATAGCACTGATGATCGAAAAATTAAAATAGAAGAGATGTAAATGTAATCTTGAAAATGGGCTATATAGTAAAACAAATTATTAAATAAATTAAAATCAATGAAATTTGTAAAATAATTTTATTTGAACTGAAATAACATTATCAAAAATATGTGGAACTAAAATGAATTTTAGCAATATATTTTAGCCGGTGTATAATTAATTTATGTTTAAAACATTCGAAATTTTCCGTATATCCTTGACAATTTCAAATGGATTCGATGAAAATATTTTACATCATTCATAGTATACAAGTGTACAATTTATATGATTCCGAGATATTTCAACATGATAATTATCAATTAGAAACGAACTATGTACGAAATATATTATTTCACTAAATGACGTCATATTTTCGTGATTGACCGTGTCGCTATGTATAATCGTCGTTTTATTTATAAAATATATAAAATGTGCTGTTTATGCGTTAGTTTTGACAATAAAAATCATAAAAATAGTTGGCAACGCACAGGACGCGCCTCCTACTTTATATTAGGGCGCAGTTATATGACGCGGATATTTTTAATAAACATGAGTGTATTTTATGTAATTTGACCTAAATACGAATATTAGAACGACATTCCGCTTGGGTTATGTCAGCTATTTAAATTAACGACTTCGTATTAATTAAATTAATATAATTATAATAAAACGATCTCAGTATTCTTACTTTTTTATGCATTATAGCTAAAAATACATGCCGCATAGATATTTTTCGTCTTAAATTTATCGTTCTGTCGTAGTATGGAGCCTGTAAATTAGTAAGTACCTAACTCTGACTGAAGAAAAATGTAAGTAATGAGTTTGTTATCGATTCATTGTATTGTACAGTTATGTATAAAATCAATTAAAAAAAAATTTTAGTATAAAAAAAAATACATTAAATCCCGCTGAGTTTCTTTCACTGGTTCTTCTCAGGTCCGAGGTATTTATTTCTGAACCGGTGGTAAGATTTTTGACTTTCAATAAGGAAGTGTAACACTTATGTAATGAATAATGATCTTTGACATTAACTATGGAATAGTATGGTATGGAACTTAAATTAATATAATATCTTGTATGCTAAAGCTATATAGTTTGTAGCCTTATTATATCTTTGCAAATTCCAAGTTTTAAACTTTTATATTCCATAACTACTTATATTTACACTAGTGTATCAAGTTCTATTGTATATTTTAATGTATCGTCTCCATTAGTTATTAGTATGATAAATTACATAGTCAGTTCAAGAGACATTTAAATATATATACTAAAACGAGCAAAATATATTAGTGCTATCTATATAGACCTGTTCACTCACGAAGGCGCACTCCACGCTAAATGATCAGCGTGCATTAGTACGAGTGACGTTCATGTAAGAAAAAAGACATCCAAATTATATCATATTTGTTAATGCACGCCGATCCAATAAATCTATACGGTTGTGACAGACCAAAAATTGTTATACGTAGATATTTAATTGAGCTGCAGTAGCGTACCTAGGTTGACTGAACACGTGAATCCTAGCTGATAATTTTGGGTTCAAATGCCACGGCATCTTCATGTGCTTTATTTCTGCTCGATGGTAAGGGATATGTCTTAAGGAAACCTATTTTCGAATTCGATTCTAACATCCCCCAATCGACTCCATTATGACTTTCTCGAGAAAATGGGACTATTACTGGCTGTTACTTCACTTTTAATATAAAATTTATTATATTACAAAATGTAACATCAGGGCAAGTGGCTGTTATTAGAAGAGGATATGTAAAGATAGAATGAGCGTTATATAAACCCGCTCTTAGTAATATCTATCTCATAATACACGTGATATTTTGGTTAGTGCTGGCGACGTTTCCGTTCGCTGACAATTTGACGATTCGGACTTGTCAACGAGTCTAAGAAGATTTATAGCGAATAATTTACAGCGTGTGAAATAATTCGACGGTTGAACATCATTTTTGTCACCATTAACATCGATAATCTGTTATTATTTAGATTCATGACATTTTCAATTACAGAAGAAGAAATCACTGTCAGTATTTAAAACGGGATATTTACCATGTTTTGTTATTTTTATTTGGTGGAACTCGATATTTAGACGTTATCTACGAATGTCTTGTTCACGAGACTATAGTCTATAGTTTAAAATCTTATACAGAAGAAGAAAGGCGGAATGGGAACTTTGGCGCGGCTTGGAAGCGGCCTGTCTAAGAGTGGATGACCACGATGATTTTTTCAATTTATACTTTAAAAATTAAATCATGGAAAATTTCGCTATGTATTTTACAACCATTTATTTTTGCCTTATATTAGAACAATATATTATTATTGACGAGTCTCTGTATATTAAATTTATTTGTATATTTAACATTATAATATTATACATTTTTAAACTGGCAACATGAACATGAGGGATACTTATCATTGCGGGAATTTGATGTATTATTTAGTAAACACTATTCAGACAAAAAAACAATGATAGGAACAAACTTTGTAATAAACGTCAACAAAATTTATGAATCCACAGATAATTTAATTAACTTCAATCAGTTTTCCCGCCAATTTATAATAATAGTTGGTTGGTTATAACGATGATTATGATAAAAAAAAAATATAATAAATTCTGAGTGACTGGGTTTATTTTACTTTATATAGATTAAATTGACGGAATGGCGAAGAACATTTAGGGTATATTTCAGATTAATTAGATTACAAGTGAAATTTTAAAAAGTACTTTTTTATAATAAGGAATGAAACTTTTTGCCAGAAAGCCATAACTTATCATTAAAAAATACGATCAGAAAAATTGTTGTATTCGTTTCCGTATTTAAAAATCAAAGTAATTTGCTGCATTTTAACTAAAAAAATTAAGATGTCATAAAATTATTTATTATTAATAATGTTTTATTTTTTTAAATTAATAATGTTTTGGTTCTTTTAAAAAGAATTTCATCATTTCTTTCGACTTGAAAGATGAAAGTTCCCAAAACTTAATTCTCATTATAAACCGTCTAATTCGAATTGGGTAACAAAATAAGTAACAAGAGTATCCTCCTTTTTTTAAATTTGCCCTCTTTTCAAATACATAGATTAATATCAGCACCGCCTTTTATTCAGCCTCTATGACGAAAACTGAGATACGAGCCAGAATTCCACTTCACAGTTCGCTACACGGATGTCCTATGGTGCTGCTGTGAGGCTTTCGACTTAAGAAGTTGCCGAAGAAAAGTAATCATAATACATTGAGTTCTGATTTAAATCAAAAAACAACATGATATGTTACAATAGAAAAATGCCCTATATATTATGAAATATATTTGATACTTATAAATCTCTCTGCATCAGGATCGATTCGTTTGTTTTAGTAGGCAGTCTTCCAAATAGATTATTACAATCGACGTCAATCAAAGTCGCACGCATTATTGCTTAATTATTATATTTACATAACATAACATAACATAATCAGCCTGTAAATTTCCCACTGCTGGGTTAAGGCCTCCTCTCCCGTTGAGGAGAAGGTATGGAGCATATTCCACCACGCTGCTCCAATGCGGGTTGGTGGAATACACATGTGGCAGAATTTCGTTGAAATTAGACACATGCAGGTTTCCTCACGATGTTTTCCTTCACCGCCGAGCACGAGATGAATTATAAACAAATTAAGCACATGTAAATTCAGTGGTGCCTGCCTGGGTTTGAACCCGAAATCATCGGTTAAGATGCACGCGTTGTAACCACTGGGCCATCTCGGCTATATTTATGATCAATTATTATTAACTTTACAGTGAGAAGTTTGTTAATTATACATATAATATAATATTTCAAATGTATTAAAAAATATATTTTCTTTTTTTGTTTTTAAAGAAAACATTTTCTGTTATGTAGTTCGAGGCAAACGGTTATGTTGGAAAAAAGAATATTTAAATTCGTTTTAAATAAAAAAAATAATAAACTTCATCCAACTTTGTTTTTTATTTTTAACTTAAATAAGAACTCAATGTTTAACATAATATATAATGCTATAGTAGTGTTCTACTTTTTTATGTTTGCCGATTCATAAATGGAAATTATTTGTAAAAAATACATTAATAAAAAAACATATTATTCAAAACAGGATTATATAGTTGATAGAAAGACGTGGAGCTAATACTTTTTGACTTCCAGGCAGGATATATTATATACATATATAATTGTATTTGGCTAACATAACTTTGTATTTTAAATGTTGAAAAAAAGTACCTACTGAGTATCTTGCCAGTTCTTCTCGATAGAATCTACATTCCGAAGTTATAGCTTCACTTAATATAGTTTGTAAAATGACGATTCAAAAGTGTTTGTAAAAGCCTACTTGAATAAAATATAATTTGATTTTGATTTTCTTTTTTTTTATTATTCACTGTTGATAGACTAAAATTAGTTCGATAAACGATCACTGTATAGTCACAACTCGCTTTTTGATCCAAAGATCAGTATAATCGTATACTCGTATAAAACTATAGGTAATCAAATTTAATAATTACCACCAAACTTGGGAGCTAAGATATTGTGTCCCTAATGCCGGTTGTAACACTACCGGTGTTCATCTCACTTAAAACCGAAACACAATAATACTAAGTTTTGTTATTTAAAATATCTGATTATAGGACGGCACCTACTCAGAGGCTTGCAAAAACCCTCACCACGAAGTAAAACATTAATTTAAATGTCCATTGTCCAGATAAAAAACTGTATAGACATTAACCCTTAATCGTTTAGAACTAAAACTCTGTTTTTCATGACTTACGAATACATTCTTGGGTCATGTTGGATATCAGTGAATATAAAATCGTATATAAATTATTGAAACTGAAAATAATGAAAAGTATTTATCTAAGGTTATTTTGGTGTAAAAAATATAACCTAAAAAGTTTCCATTTCAAAAATATTTGGGAATTTAGCTAGCTTGGGAGGGTAGGAATATAGTTCCCTGTGCCCGATTAAGGGTTAAATGCTTATTAATTTCTATGATTCTACAACGCTCGACAAAATGGAATGGAATTCATATTTAAAGAATGCCCGTAATAAAAATAAATTAATGTTGTTTTGTAAATTAATTCGAATGATTTGTTACATACACAAGTGTCATTGTAACGACGCGTGACGACCAAGTATTCCTGGTATTTCATATAAATATCAAACAAAATCGAAATTGTTTGTTCTCCACGAGTCTAATGGCACAGATTTCTTGTGATATTTCCGACGCGAGACGTATGCGATAAATTATAATACTGTCACCGATGTTATAACAACATTTTTATTTAGCGAATATCAAAACAAAAGTCATTTCGTATTCCGTACTCATTTATTTAAGTTGAGGAATATAAAAAAGTTTTCCTGCCGTTATTCTGGTAATTTCGGCAACGAATGCTAATGTCTAGGACTCACCAAACACAGGGCGTAAGTATATGAACAACAACAGCACCCTCTATTCCCTTTTCCTTATTAATGGGATGACAATCCGATACGATCTATCAACCACGGATCCATATCCTAACTAGAGAGTAGAAGAGTCTACTGAAGTTATTTTGAACCCTAAATTGTTGCACTCTACACAGAATTATAACTCAAATCAAATCAAAATATACTTTATTCAAGTAGGCTTTTACAAGCACTTTTGAATCTTCATTTAACAAACTATTTAAAGTAAAGCTACCACCGGTTCGGAATGTAGATTCTACCGATAAGAACCGGCAAGAAACTCAGTAGTTACTCTTTTTCAACATCTAAAAATACAGTCATGTTAAATACAATTATATATGTATGTTATGTCTCCTGCCTGGAAGTCAACAAGCATTAACTCCACGCTTTTTTATCATCTATATAATCTTGTATCGAATAATATGCCTTCTTTACCAATGTATTTTTTACAAATTACTTGAATCTATGAAACAGCAAAGTTAAAAATCGTAACAAACTGTTTGCAGTTCAGAAACAGTCTATTAATGTGGCACTATTGGACAAAGGCCTCCTTTATTTGAAGAGAAGGTTTGGAGCTAACGATATCACGCTAGTCCAATGCGTTTTGGTGACAGATTCTCATCCACCACGTCTCGTAACATATAGCAACTAGACCAAAGAAACGATAACAAAAATATAAAGTACTGTAGCCTATTCCAATGGAAGTAGGAATAAAGATAAACAAACCTTAGATTTACGATTTTCATACGATTTGCTAATAACTCAGCTATATTGTACACTACTAAGAGTTTATGATTAATATAAAATATAAAATTCCGACAACAGTTTCGTCGACGTTCAAAACGCCATTTTATCATAGTGAATATCATAGGTTAATCAAGCTCTCGACCAATGATATCGCGTCAATTTGCTGTCTAATGTTATTGGACAACATCACATACATTACTCTGACACCAATGTGAGTAACCAAAGCACTTGTGTTGTGGAAAATCCGAAGTAACGACGGTACAACAAACACCTAGACCCAAGACAACATAGTAAACTAATGAACTTTTTCTACATAGATACGGCCGGGAATCGAACCCGGGACCTCGGAGTGGCGTACCCATGAAAACCGGCGTACGCACTACTCGACCACGGAGGTCCTCTTGTTATTGTTATTTATTTGACTATTTCCTCTTATGGTTGGAATAGGGTATACATGTTCCTTCATACCAAATCTCATCAAATTCAGTTCAGTGGCCGTAAAAGAGCAACAGAGCAGGTGGACAGAAATGTATTATAAAATGTATAGTAAATTGAATTAAATAAATTCAATGAATTAATAATTAAAATTCAATACAGATCAATAATTAATATCTTAACATAGTATATACATACGACATTGTTTTATGTACTTTTATATATAACGAGGGATTAGGCTTCAACTCGATATCAGACATGATGATATTCGAAATGTGAGTCTAGTCGTTCACGTTACTAATATGTTTTCGATATTCACATCAACTGTGAGACTTTTCGGTTGTCACGTGTTCATCTACGCCATACTGACGTTGCCAGCATGTACGATAAAAAATATAAAAAAATCCTAATTAAACTTTTTGATGCTTCGACATATAAATAAACATTTTGATTACGTCTAACGTCAACTGTCAGTGACTTCCGTTGGACATGAAAAGGAAGTATATATGTATATAAATAAAGGTATATTATACATATGTTTGAGGTTAATAAACTTCGACAGACCGATCACTATGAGTTTTGAATCATATATCATGTATTTGTTCATGGAAGAAGATGACACGATTACGCAACAGCACATTAACTTCTAATAATATAATACTAAATACATTGATAGGATAATGTGCCGGATTTTGTTTATTATTCTCGTGTTCATAAAGACAGGAGGGCTGATTGATTCTCCGAAAGAATCAGACGTACATTTCAATGGCAATGTTGCTTTCTGGCAGCAATTCACGCGGTTATGATTCGTACAGTAGGTATTTTGAATATTAACGTGTATAAACTTAATTAAATTCTCAATGAATCAAATATATATTTATTGAAGTAGGTTGAAGGAAGCATGTTATAAATTGTTATGTTTGTTTGAATTAAATATAAAGCACTGGTGTGGAATGGAAACCTAATCTTTAACCATCGAAGTCGGACCATTGATATATTTCTTTGGCGGAGAGGGGAGATTCGCAAAACTCTGCGTGAACCCGGTCGCTTATTTTGGTTAAGACGGAACTGCCTAAATACGTATACATGAAAATGTAGTTTAAAATTATATTTTATTTTCTATTGTGTTACTTAGAAAGAACTTAATCTATAAGTTAAGAACCAAAAACTAGTAAGGACTAGTAGTATATTATATATAATAGTCAAGAGTATGTATGTGTGTGTGTCTGTCTGTGAGTGTGTGAAAGTGTTTTGTTCGTCAGTTTAAGAAACTCGTTTTCTTGTTTTTACATTTATTAATTTAATTATGATATATTACATTATTTACTCGTGCAAATAATAATATAGTCTTCTTACTAATCATCCGACATAAATCATTCCAAAATAAAATATAATGAAGGTAACCTACGTAATCGTGGTGTGTCAAGACAAATTATAGCAGCAACAATTCTAGACAAAACAATGTTTAAAGTGACAGTATTATTAAAATACAAAGTAAATTCTCACCAAGTGACATACTTTTACTAATTTTATAAATCAATCTTGATACTTTAAAGCTATTACTCAACATACATTTGAAAATATACTAAATAGGTTAAAGATATTTCGAAGACACACAAACTTTTAAATGATTAAGAGTCTATGTTGTTCATAAGTAGTAAAATTCTAAACAGATTTCTTAAAATATTAATTTTGAAAAATGTCTGTTATTTATATAGTACACAATTCTGAAAGCATTGATTACTGATAAATTGAATATATAAATCAGACCTCAAAAATAATAAGGACGAATTCGTTGTGTAGACGTAAGCATTGGTCAAATATCAAAGTATATTGTCAATATATTCAACAACAAAATATTTAAGATATTCCATAATTATAGCATTTGTTAAAATTTGGAGTAGGTGATGAAGACCATCATAAAAATATACCATGCAGAAACAGTAAAAAGTGTTTCGACTACTTCGTTGGTCTAGAGGATAGATATAAGGCCACAGATCCCAAGGTTTTCAACGGGTTCAAACCTCCAAGAATATGAACTCCGCAAAAATATGTAAGCCATTCTGACTTAAATTTGTTTATAACATTATTTTTTGCCAAACAATATATCACGATACTGATGTTTAAATAAAAAAAAAAGACAATCTTCAAATATTTTACATCAATGAAATATATTCACAATTTCTCATTTATGTTTCAGAGACATTCCAGAGATTTCGTCACGGCAATTTGTTTTACGCAATTGAATACTTAAAACAAAATGTATGTTTATATAACGCATAAATTTCGTATATTTTTAAATAGCATGTATAACGTATGACGAGATTACAAACTTTGTAAAGTATTGCAATTGTTTTACTTTGTGAAAGCCCGGCTGGGTAGGTACCACCCACTCGTCACAAATTCTCCCCCCCCCCAACAGAAATACTGAATATTGTTATAATATAAAAATATATATTATTTTTTCATGAATGGATGAAAACCCGGAATGCGTGCCGCTTTAAAAAATAATTATCTGATACGATTCGCGCGCTACCGTTCATTATCATCAATATTCAACAACTACTTTACAAAGTTTCAGCTCGATATGAATAGTCTAGATATGCATACGAATCAATGCGACAAACAAAAACACTTTCATTTAAAAATTAAAAATGGCCGAAATTCAATCATAACAATTACAGAAAATTTAAGGAAAATATATATTATTTTCACGTTTTGAACAAAAACACTTTGCTAATCAAAGACTTAATGCGTAATTTTCGCTAAAAATTCACGTGGGTCCTATCGGCTCGGTAATATTGGTAGAATTGGTGGTGAGTGTTAAGTGCTGCACAAAATCGCCAGTAAGATATATTTTTAAATTAATATCTCGGCGGCCAACGGCGCTGTCAGAAATATTAACCATTCCTTACATTGCCAATACGCCACTAACGTTAAGAACTAAGATGTTATGACCCTTTGTAGGGCATTGCGCCTTTAGTTTCATTGGCTCACTCACCCTTCAAACCGGAACAAAACAATACTCAGTATTACTATTTGGTGGTTTATTTAATGATGGGATGGTCTAGTCGGGCATATACGAAGCCATACCACCGAGCAAAAGTATGTTCGCGTGACCTTGATAAGTAAACCACAGTAACTTATTAGCCCCGGGGTTTTTAGCTTAAGACATAAGACAAACCAAACAATCTCTTCGATTTATTCTATAATGCTGGAGCCATACTGATGCTAAATTTTCAGAAAGATCTCGAAGTTTGTAAGTGAGTAGTGTTTACAATCCCATGCCTCACAAGGCACCTAAGGCCGTTGGTATCACCACTGACTAAAACAGTTTTTAGTCTTATCTAATTTGCCTTTGATTAGATTATTTTATATATTTATGTTTGCACATACGACGTGCTAGAGTATTTTCTGCGCAACTGACTAATCTCCTTTGAGAACGGTCGCTATAATTGACAATCATACATCACACCATCATGCTTATATGTTTTAAAATTTGGACCAATAACTTCCATATGAATAGCTGATTAAACAAAACCACAATGTTCTAACAAAACTACGATATGACCCTGGACTAAGTAATAATAGTGTTCATAAAAATTATAAGCCACATCAAATGGTCGGCCAATACAAGATTTTATTACAAACGGATTTAAACCAAACCATAGACATAAACAAAGTTACAACACGACAGACGGTATAATCCTAAATAAATAGCTTCCATGTGATCCAGAATGTTTTGAAATCACATAATCAGGTCATGAGCCGTAATACGCATCAATACTTTTACAGGCTAGGATCGAACGTTAGGGTTGTCAAAAAAAATAACTTTCGACACGACATAGACTATATCCTAAGTAAGATTGTGATTTTTAAATGTCCTGTGACAATAGTTCATGGTAAAGCCTAACTAAACTAATGTAATGTAACGTACATTGCGTTACGTATATCAACATTATAAGGTTAAGTTAGGGTTGTCAAATGTTTTGCAAGATCTGCGTATGTTTTTTTTCAAATGTTTGTTTTTTGGGCTGACGACTGACAACAGTATTTTTTTGCAGAAATGATTTTAGTTAAGTTCTAAAAGTATAAGATGGTTTTTGAAGTAGATTAAAGTTAAATGCAGTTTTTTTTAAATTTACTAATACCAATAATGTTTTAAGGAGTTTTAAATTAATCATTAAAGCAGAAATGTATATAAAATGTATTATCATCTGTTTTAATAGACTATGGCCCATATTTTTGATTTCTTTGGTTTCTTCGTTGTATTGATATCCGAAGAAACGGTGTTCAAAATTTAAATTTACAAAACTAACACATTAAAGATAACATTATTTTGTTAGCGCTACGAATAAAGATTAACATCGTTCAAAAACGACTTTAGTATTGATCTGCAAAATATTAATCCGATTTCAGTAATTCTTTCACCGTTATTTAGAATATTATTTTAAAATAGAAGGTGTTGTCATTAAGACCAAATTTGCAAAACAAGTCGACCGAAAAAATGGTTATGCAAACTCATTTCTTACGAACTTTGCCTACTTACTATTTTTTTTTTTATGTAATCTGTAGGCGGACGAGCAAATTTCCCACCTGATGGTAAGCGGTCACCACCGCCCATAGACAACGGCGTTGTAAGTAATATTAACCATTCCTTACATCACCAATGCGCCACCAACCTTGGGAGCCAAGATGTTACGTCCCTTGTGCCTGTAGTTACACTGGCTCACTCACCCTTCAAACCGGAACACAACAACACTGAGTACTGCTGTTTGGCGGTAGAATATCTGATGAGTGGGTGGTACCTACCCAGACGGGCTTACACAAAGCCCTACCACCAAGTAAGTTTACTATACGTTTTTTTAACAATACGATTGTATTGTTAAAGAGTATAGTAGCAATGTATACAACGACATTTGATTATATGTTAATGGCAACTCATAAATTAATAAATTACGCGTGCCCTTGATACGCACTCAACTTTAGAATTCCGTAAAGTTATTTTAAAACATTATATTTATAAATAATAAAATAATTATTCACTCTAATGTTTAACGAAATGTATTACTGATGTTTTAATTGCATATCTAATGCACTATGTATTTGTTTATAAACATATTTGATTTATTCTAAACATTTATGTCCGAATATAACTACTGCGTTCTATAAATTACTTAAGTATGCAATAATTCTTAGTTATGTATCATATTTGTTACTTTTAGCGCGTTTCGTTATTTAATACAATTCAATTTTTGGAATGAATTATATTTAGTCTGTTCATTTAGCATAAATACATAATAACATAATCAGCCTGTAAATTTCCCACTGCTGGGCTAAGGCCTCCTCTCTCGTTGAGGAAAAGGTATGGAGCATATTCCACCACGCTGCTCCAATGCGGGTTGGTGGAATACACATGTGGCAGAATTTCGTTGAAATTAGACACATGCAGGTTTCCTCACGATGTTTTCCTTCACCGCCGAGCACGAGATGAATTATAAACACAAATTAAGCACATGAAAACTCAGTGGTGCCTGCCTGGGTTTGAACCCGAAATCATCGGTTAAGATGCACGCGTTCTAACCACTGGGCCATCTCGGCTCTCGGTTCATTTAGCGGTATATATTAAATACGACATTTATATTTATAATTAATCTTTAGAGAATAAACATTTGATAAAAAAATTAAACCAATCGCTTATTTCATGACAGAAAGGTTGCACTCAAACGTTACATACAGTAACGTTGCGTTCGAAGAGAGTTCACTTTAAAAAAAACTAGTAATTATCATATTCAATTCTTATATCTTTTATTTCTATATCAGAATTTTATGCTTTACAATGTTTTTTTTTTTATGTAATAGGTAGGCCGACCGGCAAATGGACAAACTCATATTAAATGGTCACCACCGATCATAGACATTGGCGCTATTAGAAGTATAAACCGTCTCTTACTTCGCCAATGCGCCACCAACCTTGGCAACTAAGATGCTATCCCCTTATGCCTGTAGTTACACTGGCTCACAATACCATGTATGTACTGCTTGGCGGCACAATATCTGATGAGTAGGTGGTAGCTACCCATACGGGTTTGCACTAAAAATTCCACCATGTAAAAAACGTAAAGCATCCGAATTAATAATTTGTGACTCTACTCCGTATACGTTTACATATAATATGTATTTATATATATCTATACTAATATTATTAAGGTGAAGGAAAACATCTTAAGGAAACCTGCATGTGTCTAATTTCAACGAAATTCTGCCACATGTGTATTCCACCAACCCGCATTGGAGCAGCGTGGTGGAATATGTTCCAAACCTTCTCCTCAAAGGGAGAGGAGGCCTTTGCCCAGCCGTGGGAAATTTACAGGCTGCTAATGTATGTAATAGCTATCCACAATCTCAAATATACACCTACTATCCTTTGTTATTCAGTTAAAAACTATTTTCGAAAATGAATCATTAATCACAAACAAGCAAATTTTACCATTTATATTTATTAGTTTTAATTTTATTTTTAGATCAAAAATCATTAAACTATTATTAATAAATTTCGGAATATCGAAAAGTAGCCGAATATTGCCTTACAAGTATCTTAAATCGTAAAAATATTACATTTAAACGCATGCCACTTCTACGGAATCCGTTGATAGGTCTATGGCTAAATTTATTACGGCCTTCGATGAAATATTCGTCAAAATAACGACACGTAATCGGTAAATCATAAATTAGACGGCGACATTAATGAACGGATACTATATTTAACCTATCAGTATTAACACATGCAACCATCTGTGTAATACATAAACGAACCCAGCGTTGTATAGCGTTAAGAACTAACAGACCAATTTTCTCGTTCACAATAATTTGACATTAGAAGGTAGGTAAAACATTGTAGAAAATACAATGGTTATAAGTCAACAAAGTAACTCTTAGTAGGGCTTTGTGCAAGCCCCCTAGAGATCCTACCAACTCAGATATTCTACTGCCAAATAGTAATAGTAAGTATTGTTGTTTGAGTAATATTTCTTACAGCGCCAAAGTCGTCGTTGACCACTTATCATCAAGAGGCCATTTTTCCCGTTCGCCGACCAATACCAAAAAAAAAGATTTTTTTAATTTCCGCCCAGTATCCATAAAATTGGCGATGATCCGAACAGAGTGAAGAGAAGTTTATTCACTGTTGCTAAAAGATGTTTATGGTTTTCTTATCAGGGGAGAGTAGTCAAAAATGCACAGAACATGTTATAGAGCACAAGTCCATGTGCAAACATTCTATCCCTTCTTATAATCCGATGGGAGGACATGAGCGGAAATTCATTTTTCAACATTCAAATTAATTTAGTTTATACGCAGAACCAACGACTTTACTTCCTAAGAGACATAAGAAAAATGATAAATTTTGTTTTTTTTTTTTACTTTGACAAAGACAAGGATGTGTAATGCTTTAATATTGTATGAATAAATATTTATTTTATTTTTAGATGTCATATGTATGTAATCAATTATTTTGAATTTAAAGTATATAATACATTTTACATCCGAAAGAATCAAAGGACGAAGTTAATTTCGTATTTAATTATGATGTAGATGAAGTCGCGGTAGCTAATTATTAGAATACCAATCTTAAATGAGAACGTGCAAATTAAACTGTGTAGAATATAATATATGCTAAGTTTCACAATATTTTGCGCAAGCGGCGTGATCATTTTAAATGTGGAATTTGGAACAGATTCCAGTTACAAATCGTGGATTCGTATATAACCGTCATTTGTTAATATCTAGATTCATTAGATACGCTGATATCAAAAGGAAGGAAGGAGTAAAATTCTATTTTAAAGGTCAATAAACTCTGAGACTCTTCTTAAGACTTAATCAATTTAATCTTATAACAATATATATGACTAAATATATATAAATATAAATATTGGACAACATCACATACATTACTCGGATCCCACTCGTGTTATGGAAAATCGGAAGTAACGACGGTACCACAAACACCACCACCCAAGACAACACAGAAAACTAATGAACTTTTTCTACATCGACTCGGCCGGGAACTCATACGTAATGGAGGCCTTAGCTCAATAGTGTGACATTTACAGGCCAATTATTATTAAAAAAACCAACAAAAATCACGCATTTTTATACAGACATACGACATAATACACATGTGTGTGCAAGTAGCACACAGGTGCACTCCTATTTTCTTACTTTGTAATCTGATAGAACGACTATACGAAACGACTGTAGAACGCCTTAACGTTTTTTCAACGACACGAATAAACACTGTTAATTTGTAATATCCAGGTTGCTAATGAGAACTTGACACAAGAACCCAATGTCGAATCAGTCATGTTTTAAAGGTATCCTCCAATAGAATACATTAGCAACACAATAAATTACATTTTATAAAATAACTAAATTAGATATCTCAAAACTCTTAAGTTGAATCAAAGAAGATATAACATATTAAATTAATTGTGTACGCGAATCAGACAACTGCGATAGGTCATTAATTTAAATGTCAACTTTGTATCATTTACGAAATGATTTCATATTCGCTAACTCAAGTCGGTCAAGAACACTAACGCATACACTGGGAGTGTTTGATATTCTCTCGTTTATTATTTATTGAATACAAATAAGTGGAATTATAAATAATACTAGAACTGATCGAAACTTATCCACAATTCAATATTTCATACAAAATAAATATCGGGACAAAATTTTCTCCAAAATTCATTAGCCCACTTTTTATAGTACTTCCAAGTTAGTCTTATTACCAAAATCACTATGTATTAAATTTAAGTAGCATTAAATATATTAAATTAATTATTGAAGTGCTTCATTTTATATTAAATTAACATTATCAAATATATATCAGAATACGTTATATGAGATGCTAAGTAGACTATAAGAATTTATGTTATAGTATATTATATTAATACTCACTTAATATATTGTAAACGCTTAATGTCTAGTGTAGCTAACACTATGTCAACAAAATATAGGGAATCATTGTGACCTAAGATCGATTATCATAGTGCAAAATATATCTATTTTTGTATGTTTTTTGAGTGCATATAAAATAATTGTTTACTATTTAATCGATCTGACAATGAAGCCAAGTAAGATATATTGGATATTGGACGCTCCAATGACTAACAGGAATCATTTTAACTCATTAAATTTGATAGCATATTAAACTAATAAAGTGTATTTAAGTTTCTTAAATTTAATTGATTCACAATTCACTGTAATGTATAAATTTTATGTTTAACGATTTTGAAAATTAAATCCCAAGAATTCCCGCCTTCACGGTTAATATTAATACGATCTATTTTCGTCATTAAAACTATTTATATAAATATATTTTAAGCATTGAACTCGAAACCGTAAAAAAAAAGATATATTTAGTTATTCAATTTATATTGTAAAAGAAAATACCATAAATATTACTAATAGTGCGCAATGGAAATATCATAACTAATTGTATTCCAGAACGATAAATTCTGACAGAATCATAATACGCAGACCACTTACACAGCGGACATCTGACGAGAACAATATTTCGCTGATATCTCATACACATTCGAGAATATTCTTCATAGCTGTCCACTTTACTTCCTACCACATATTTACTTGACCCATTTGGCTCAAACATTTTGATGCATGTAAGTGTACATCTATAATTCAACTAGTATTTCCGTAATATGCCCCTTTATGAATAATGTGCATGTCGACTGGAACGGCCCAAGTAACCTTGGTTCCGTTTATATGTATCAGGAAATCTTCAACCATCAGGTGTCAAGTGAAGTTATATGCGTGAAATGAACTGGGATTCTGAATCACGACGGACAGAAGTTCAGAATTATACGGTACACGATTAGTTTGTGTTTATTAAAATATATGATTTTTTTAATATGTCATTAAAAATTTCATATATTTTAATAAATCTTGGTCATACTAATTTTTTGACGTTTAATGTTTTAGTTAAACGATATTTTTTTCATGACTACCCAAATAAGTATTTTAATATTTTCAAGGTTCACGTATGTAGGGGAGTTTATTTATTGCACCATAACCTTTAAATACCTGAACTGATTTGGGACTGTATGTGGTGTCGGTATAATTCATGTATTGGCAATAAATATATTCAATGCTTTTGCAAAAAATATTAATTTTATTGTAAAAAAATGTGTATTACGAATCTCATCTAAGACAATAAACCCTCCAAATCAATGTAATCTTGAAGTCATTTCACGTGGCTTACAATAGAGTTAACTAGCAGAAATCGTCGCGTAAAGACAAAGCGTTATATATTATATAAAGTAATATAAGCTACCTATCTCGCTCTCGTTCTCTGCATCTCTTTCTTTTGATCTACGACTTTATTTAAACTCATTTCTTGAAACCAATAGTCAAATGTACAAAAGTGACACACCACCATGAAAATAATTCAATATGATTACAGAAATAATCGGATGGTCCATCCGCACTGCTCTGTGACCGGAGCGAGTGCCAACCAAGAATGTCGCTTCAAAATTTATACATCCGCCCAGCCTGAAAGCAGCTGCTAGACGCCAGCCGCTCCAACCTACTAAATTCTGTGTATAATGAAATTAGCAAAACCGTATAATATTAACATATACTAGTTATATTTAAAAAAAAAAACTTGTCGCTTCATCGTCATCAGCTTAAAGATAATAAATATATAAACGCGGATTATGCCATTCAAATGAAACGCAATTTATATCCAAAGATAGATGAGTTTCAGTATTAAAGATTCTTACGAATTTATTAAAAAAATATATCGACGAACTAAATGTTTAGCCCAAAGCACAATAATTAATAAAATATAAAAAAAAAACAAATATCGAATTGCCCTGCTATAATAATATTACTAAGACGTAAAATTTGTTTGTATGTAAGGAAAATATCCGGAAATAAGCATAGAAGTTACATTATTCCTAAATATATAATATAATATAATTGTCTTTATTAATAAATTGCACCCATGCGAAGACGGGGCGGGTGGCTAGTATAAATGCGAAGGCGATATTGATATTTACTACTTCACGCAGTAATGGAACAAGAGATATGACAAAAAAGGAGGTTTTAACTATTTATAAAAAAAACGTAACCGCGTATAAATGTTCCACAGGTGGGGTAAGACCACCTCTGAAATGAAGGTTATCTTAATTCATCCCTCACGTGCAGGTTTCCTCACGATGTTTTCCTTCACGAGCACGAGATGAATTTTACTAACAATATATAACGATTTTAATGATTAATTTCGCGTTGAGTTCCGTCTAACTCCAAGGTGGGCCCATGTCAAATTCATAGGCTGTCCAATGCCTATGAACTTGACATGGGCATGACATTCTTACGTTTTTATTTAAAAAGTACACTTAAACAAGAAAATGTTGATGATTTTATAGTACCAACATATATTTTTCAATGTTGTTTGACGAGCAAATAGTCCAACTGATTGTAATTAGTCAGCAATACCCAATGTCCATACACATTGCTGCCGTAAGAAATTTTACTAATTCCTTACAGCGCCAATACGCCATTAACCTTGGGACTAAGTATTGCTGCGTGATAGTAGAAAATAATGTAACCAAAATGGGTGGGACCTACCAAGTCGGGTTTTCACAAAACCCTTTAAATTTATTATTATATTTATTATTTTTTTTTTTTTGTATTATCATTCAACTCGGATAAAAACGTAAGTTATGACGCGGATAAAGGCTAGTTGAAAATATATTTGGAATTCTGCCGTTGCAACTGATTTCACGGTCTGACTTTATGCGAAGTGAACATCGAAAATTCGCTAATGACTCAATACTTAGGAAGTTCGCATTACTTCACGAACGCCGTCGTAAAGGCGTTAATTGGATATGGTTGTATGTGTTTACAAATTGATTTTTGCATTCGTTTAGACTGCGCTTTCATATGAAAATCGCAGAAAGATAACTCAGTATATAGGTTTCCGTTTTATACTGAACTAGCTGTACTTAAATATGTTTTATATATACCTATACCACACAGACGTGACCCCCTATTATGCCCCCTCAAGGAGTGAATTAAAAAAGCCTATGTCCGTCCCTATGCCCCAAACTATCTCAATAAAAAATTTCATCTCTATCGGGCAAATAATAATAAGCAGTTTAAGCGTGAAGGGGTAACACACAGAGTCAATTTGTTTTTCATATTATGTTTTTTCTTGTATTTATCATAATTTAATTAATTCATTGATATTTAACAATATTTTATTTCGTTTTGATATTTCATACAATATATTATATAAGTGTAAAGATTTATACTGTAAATGGAATTGTGTACACCAAATAACCTAAGGAGATCTCAAATAGTTTGTGGTTCTATTAAAAAAAATCTAAATATCGAATTAAGAAAGAATTGTTCCAGGAACGAGAAAGCAATAGCCGAGGGCGCCATTGACGAACCTGTGACTTTTATGTGAAATCGCAGTACGTATACCGTTGAGCTATTACGAATGAAAAAATAAAAATTTACATAACATAAAACATAATCAGCCTGTAAATTTCCCACTGCTGGGCTAAGGCCTCCTCTCCCGTTGAGGAGAAGGTATGGAGCATATTCCACCACGCTGCTCCAATGCGGGTTGGTGGAATACACATGTGGCAGAATTTCGTTGAAATTAGACACATGCAGGTTTTCTCACGATGTTTTCCTTCACCGCCGAGCACGAGATGAATTATAAACACAAATTAAGCACATGAAAATTCAGTGGTGCCTGCCTGGGTTTGAACCCGAAATCATCGGTTAAGATGGACGCGTTCTAACCACTGGGCCATCTCGGCAAAAATTTACTAATACATATCAAAACGTACGTTTAATCAAAGAATCTTTAATAGTAGCTAATATTAAAACGAAGTTCTTTCGCGCGGGTTACAGTAGATTGAACTGGTAGAAATCGTCACGTAAGGAAAAGCCTTATGGGGTATAAGCGATCTTCCCTCTCTTTCTCTATTTCTGTATCTCTTTCTTTTATATATGGCTTTATTTATTCTATTGTTTCTATTCATAATACATAACGAAGCAACTTCATACCAACCATGTGTTCCACGACCCCTTTGTTTTAATAAGATAAAGTAAGATTATTTTTTTGTTTATTTGTTCTATTTAATGACTTAACTATTTTACTGATCATGATGATTTGGATTGACATTGTCAGGGGTAACGCAAATGAAATAAAGCACCTAATCCTCCCGCACGCACGGTCGTATTCGCGAACGGCAACTAATACCAAATGCAATTGTGTAGTTTAACTTTTTTGGTTACAATTATAATAGAGTGAATTTCGAAATTCGAAGTCGAGTCCGGAGTATCTACATGTAAATTTCGTGTAAAACTAATCTGATGCTAAAGTATTTCATTCACGTGCGTTCATTATACATTTTATTCCTATTTTTCACGATTAAGCCTTTTTATTTTGTGACTTACCGTTGGCAAATAATTTGATATATATTGTAAATTACATTGTAATCAAATATTTAACTATTCTATGGTGTAGTTTCATATAATTTTCATAAAATTGGTATACATAACTTATATAAAAAATTAACACCCTATCTTGGTCTGCTTGTTTTAGAGAACCGATACCTTTTTCGCCTAGAAGTTAAAAGTTACTAAAATTCTTCCGAAAATTCCTGATAAATTAGTGATTGACCAGTTTTCACCTGCGGCTTTGCCTGCGTGTTAGAATCGTAGTTTTTAGGTTTAAAAAAGTAGCCTATGTCCTTTCGTTGGGTTCAAGCTTGCTTCATACGAAAATTCATCAAATTCAGATCAGTGGTTAAACCATGAAAGTGTGACGGGGTTACTTTTGAATTTATAATATTGCTATAAATTTTGAATTTCGAATTGAAATTCTTTTATAAGTCAACAATAAAGAAAATAGAGAAATGTATTACGAAATGACGCGCATATTTTTTAATAAAGAAATCTGTTGATATATATTTTGTCTCTAAATAGGTTTCTATTAAAATTGTTTAGTGTCTAATATTAAGCTAAGAAATTTGGCTCGAACATCTAAAATAGCAACTACAATTTTCGTAACGACCACGACCGCTTACTTGTAGCACGTAATAAATATTACGAATGAATAAAACCGGGCTCGCTAAAAATAATTTTATTAAGATTATACATTCCAGCATATTTAAGACCCACAAAAAGCGGTTTTAAACTAAAATTCTGTGATTTTTGTATGATTTTTTTTTTGTTATGTAAAACTTTTTTTGGCGCGTGGGGAGTTCAAATTTCAAGGTTGAATTTAAGTGCAACGTATATGATCCTGAAATAGTTTCACTTATATGTATAATTACACATGAACTATTTTTTTTTTATAATTTGTATTCATACTTTTTGTATATGGTATTTTTTTTAGCATAGTTTTTTTTTATTAATATTTTATTAAACAGTGTATATTATATTAAAATTGCGTATTCAAATATATATAGCGTTAAACATTTATAGATTGTCTAGAAATATTTTAGAATAACGTCCCCACTATAATTGATTAGGTTTTCCTTTCGTATCATTTCGTAGCAACACGTTTTGTGCGTAGCACCCGCGTAGCAATCAACTCACACCGATAGTGGTATTTAATAAATTATTTTTATTATAATTTTATAAACTTGTATAGTGTTGAGTGTGTAAGGATGGAAAAAATAAAAAAAACGATAAAATCGTACTCCTGCCATTTCGAATTTTAAACACAAACCGTAATTTAATTTTACCGCACTAAAATCACTTCACACTGGCCACTTATAATTTGAATTTGAAATATCGAATGTGGAATTCCAGAGGGTACCGCACAGCGGTGCGCGCGACCTGCGACTAGTCAGTCGAAGTCAGACCGCGTAGTAACATACAACTAAGTATTTATTTATATATTTTATTATAATTACACTTATTTTCCACATTTCAACACGTGTTATTTTGGCTGAAATGTCTTTGAGTGACGTGCACAATTCATTAAAGGTCCTTTGTGCTGTCAACGCGGAATGCTGATTGATTTTTCTTACGCCTTTTCGGTTTTAAGGACATTTTATTATTTTACGAACTGTAAACAATTTTTTATACACTTTCAATACACCAAGTCATACATCGGATTTATTCATTCGTATTTTTAAAAAAATATAATTATTTTTATTTTTAATAAAGCATTTCGCGAAAGTAAATAGTGCGTGTGGGAAGATGTTTTTTAATAATATTCGTGTGTAGGACAGACTTTCAATTTAGCAGGAAACGTCATTAGATATAACGTTGACAAATGTCAGTTCGTGTGACAATCTTGGCTTAGATGTAGGTTGAATTATTTTATACTGGAGAAACGGCCTTGGAACAAGATATTTTATTAAAAATAAATTGTATTTATAGCACGTTTCGATCAATAAACATCTTAAATGTATGTTGAAATTAAATATATGTTTCTATGCTGAGTTTCTTTCGCCGGTTCTTCTCAGGTCCGAGTTGTTAAATTCCGAACCGGTGGTAGATTTTTGACTATCAATAAGCAAGTGTAAACACTTCTATATTGAATAAAGATTTTTGACTTTGACTTGAATCAACTAATCCAATCTCATAATCTATGGTTAATTTAAAAATATATTGTTTATTCATAAAACAGCATATAAATTAAAACATTAATTCCAGTTATTTCAACTAACGCAAGTATTAGAAACATATTAAAAAAGATGTTAACAATTTATTAGTATGTAAAAAGTTTACACACTTCTTTGTTGATAAAATGGTTGACTTTTTTTATGGAATAGGCGGCAAACGAGCAGGAGTCTCTGATGGAAAATGACCACGACCATGAACATCTGCAACACCGAAGGGCATGGGCCTTTGAGGAATAATTAGGCTATATTCTTGTAGGTTTCCAAGTCGGAAAAACTGCCGGCGAAAGCTGGTTCCACAGATTCATTGTGCAAGGCAGCAAATGCCTTAAAAATCGCACTGCTGTGGACTTTCGGACATCGAGGTGGAAACTTCTCTACACATTTTTGAATTTACAATAATAAGTTACCCATATAAGCCAGACATATATTTCTAATATATATGTATAAATTTTGTTATAATAAATAAATAAATATTGGACAACATCACATACATTACTCTGATCCCAATGTAAGTAGCTAAAGCACTTGTGTTATGGAAAATCAGAAGTAACGACGGTACCACAAACACCCAGACCCAAGATAACGTAGAAAACCAATGAACTTTTTCTACATCGACTCGGCCGGGAATCGAACTCGAGACCTCGGAGTGGCGTACCCATGAAAACCGGTGTATACACTACTCGACCACGGAGGTCGTCAAAAATTTATAAATTAATATTAGGAACAATACCGTTATATAAGTTCATGATAACTAGCATCACAATTAAAAAATATATCGTCGATTTTTTTATTGAATAAAAATAAAAATAATATACTCTAACCGATATTTTTAATTCAAAGATCAAAACCCTCACTAATTAATTCCTTACGTCAGTTTAATATTGTCGTAAACGAGAGCCGGGAATATTTGAAATAACGCGATAAACAAGTAAATTAATCGATGTTTACTTTGAGACAGATTTCTACTCGATTTCAATACACTTTGGGCGATGTCCAAAACTGGAGCAAATGCTCTACCTGTAGACGTTACTGTTTATATGCATTTCCTTTAAATTACGAAAAAAAGCATCAGTTATTACACAAGAACTATTCAACTAGGTATTCAATATTGAATAAAAATGTTTTTATTTATACCTACTTTATTGTATAGAAAATTATGCCATGGTATATTTTATATGTTATGTCAATTAAATACATTAAAATATATATAATATTAATTTAATTATATTTAATTAATTAAAACTCATATTTTAAATGTCTGACAACCGGCAAGAAACTCAGTAGTTACTGTCAGAAAACAATTCTTCTCGATGGAATCTACATTATTAAATTATCGGTTATGTAAAATGACGATTGAAAATCAAAAATGCTTATAAAAGCAGAGTTAAATAGTTTAATAGTTAAATATATTATATAGTATTTAATATGTTATACCTGAACGTCAACATACATCAACTACATATTTTTTTATCATCAATATAGCCTTGTTTTGATTAAACTAATTAATTATTTTTAACAAGTGAATTGGATATATAAATCGGCAAAATTTGTACGTTAAACAAATTAAACTACAAATCTTATTTATCCGTGATTAGTAATTCCCGGCCCAGTCGATGTCGAAATAGTGCATTAGTTTTCTATGTTGTCTCGGGTCTGGGTGTTTGTGGTACCGTCGTTACTTCTGATTTTCCATAACACAAGTGCTTTAGCTACTTACATTGGGATCAGAGTAATGTATTTGATGTTGTCGCTTATATTTATTTTATTTATTAAAATACTAAAATAAAAAATGAATACTAAAATTATGCGAAATTATCACAGATTATTTAGTCAGCATTCCCATTAAATAGATAACACTATATGTCCCACTGATCAACCGTCAAATCACGCTATCAGTAAATCGTAATAGATTATACATAGCACCTTTTTAGACAGACGAATTAATTGAACTGCGACTATGGGGCTGAGGCATGTCGTCGTTGTATAAAAGTCTTGAATAGATTATGGGACAAAAACAAGTACAGAAATATAATACCTACTACTTGCGTACTAGTGTGCATATAATATGATTATACATCATTTGAAACCCTCAATTAAGTAAATATTTTTACTTGTATTAGGTTGGGCGTTACCGGCCGTCCACACACCATAGCTGTAATGACATTAACAAAGATAAACATGTTTTTTTTTTTGCGCTGTGTGTATAGGTGTGTGTGTGTGTGTGTGTGTGAGGGAGAGTGTGTGGGTGTACATGTGTATAACATAGCTAACAATTACAGCTCTAGTATGTGTCCAGTGTTTGTATTAAAAATAAAATGTATCAGCCTGTAATACGCTACGCAAATGATTTCATTTAAGGATACGGTATGAAGCTCATTTCAACACGTTGCTTCAATGCAAGTTGTTGGGTCCAACTATTTGAATATTTTTGGTAATGATAATCGCTAAAATATATATAACTAATATACTATATAAAATAGCAACTGAGAGACTGCAAGCCCCATGATGACGAATCCCGTCTTTATTTTATTTTCGAATCCTTATATCAAACAACAATATAATCTTTAAGAACATTATTCATGTGTAATATTAAAGTACAAAACCACTAAGTTCACTTAAAGTAACTTCGTCAGGTCATTGACACCGACTGGCATAATCGAAATACTTGTTAAATAAGTCTTAAAAGGATCTTATCTAGATAATCATTTTAAAATATTGTCCGACATTTCGTTGGCATCACGCCAGTATTGTTTAAGCGATTGTCTTGCAAGAGTAATTTTGAAAGGGTTACAAAATCACACAAACATCATTATTTAGACTTAAGAATGAGATCAATCAACGAAAGATCTTGATTTTAAGTAAGCGTGGGATGATGTTAAAATAGCCCTTTGACTTGTGAAGTTTATTTTGACTTCAAATTAAGGTATCTTATGTTGGTATTTTTTGGGGGAAATTGTGCCATATTTATGTTTTTCTTTTTAAGAAAGACATGCAACGGCACCTTTTGGTAGAAGTGGTCGCCTACGCTGGCTAGAATCTTTGGCATATTTGATGTTTACCGCTAAGGAGTTTTAAATTAAAATCACAAAATTTAGTTTATAAAAAATCGAGTAAATATCAGGGGCCTTGTAAAGGACATAACATCTTAGATTGAGCACCACCGAATTTTTAGTTGCCAGGTTAGCCGTGAGTTATATACGTATGTATGTAAATACGTGCTATATCTAAGTATCTATGATGTATATAAGTGAAATACCACAAATTATAAGTCAGATTGATTTGAAATCTATCATATTTACTTCTTTCGAGACGAAAACTCTTTGCAAGTTAAATAAAGTTACCGAAAATGAAATTCTAATTTTAAAATAATCAAAAACTAGAAGTATTCACCAAAAATAATATAAATTTAAATATTGAGAAGTTAGAATTAAAAAAATATATTTTTTGAAATGTATGTTATTTAAATTTTGACATATTTTCAAGACATATTAAAACATAGAGTAATCGAATATTATCAAAACTATAGAAATTTTAAGATCGTGTTGTTATTTTTTTTATGCTATAAGTGGCAAACGTGCAAGAGCTTTACCTGATGGAAAGTGACTACCACCGACCATGGACATCTGCAACACAGGGGGGCTTGCAGGTGGGTCACGGCCTTTAAGAAACGTGTACTATCTTCCCTTGAAGGTTCTTGTTAAAGAACATAACGAAGTATATCTGTTATTCGACTAAGGAGCCCCAAATACATTCCAATGCTCCGTTAATATTCGTATGAAGTGTTTTAGTTACTAAGTGTACTCGTGTCACATTTGGCACTAGTTCAGAAAAAAAAAGTTAATATGTAAGCGCCTTGACTCATAGCGCCTTTTTTAATAATTTCTGATTCATAGTTTTTATAATGGATGTCACCCGTCTGAGACGGAAATATGCTTAAACGCAATTGTTATTTATTACAATGTGAACAAAGAAGTTAAATAATTTAATGAAAATCTAGAATGTTCTGTAACACTTCTAAGTTTTTAATCATTTTTTTAAAATCAAACGTGGAATCTAGAAATTTGACACAACAGCAACAAAGTTAGCATATATAATTAAACTATAATAAAATAACTCGCCCTGCCTGTAAATATTTTGTCCAAAATGTATAACCACTCGGATTGTTTTTTTTTTACGGAAAAACTACTAGTACCACCACCCATGGACATCTGCATCACTTTCTTTATGGAATGATTAACCTCTTTTCTTGAAGGTTCCCAGTTGGTTCGGAAAAATTACCATCGAAAGCTGGTTCCACGGAGTGGTTGTACAAGGAAGAAAATGCCTTAAATCGCACTGTAATAGATTTTCGAACATCCGCGCTCGGAATGTTGTAAGGATTTAAATTTCATGTGCATTCTTGTGCATTTAGTGCGTCGATCTAACCCTTCAACCGGAACACGGTAATACTAAGTGTAGCTATAGAATATTTGATGATATTTTATTGATACATATCTAATAGGGATCGTATAAGGCCCTACTACCAAGTTAAGTAAATTATATGTCGTATTTTGTAGAAAATTTAGTAAGTTTTCATATATATATTTATTTATATTTCAGAAAATTTTTATTGTAACATTGTAATAAAAGTCGAATAACACTTAATATTTGAAAAGAAATAATGTAACTGGATAAAATCGGTTCGGAAAAACCGCATAAATAAATAACAAATGAGGTCAATTTGTCAAGAACTATTAGTCTTATGTATGTGATTTAAAAACCTATATTAGAATTACAATGTAGTAAATCAAATTTAAATTTATAAAAAAACGGTTTTTATAATGAGTTACTTCCGTTCTACATAAATCCTCTTTTTATCTTTTAATGATATAAAGGTTAAAAAAAAAAAAATTGAAATTCCAAAAAATGATCTATATGATGTTTCTATATTTCTAATTTATGTTGTTATGTATCATCGTTACAACTATCAACATTTAATAAACTTTTTCGAACCGGTGAATAGGGTTATTGACCAATATAACAAATGTAAAAATATTTTTCCGCAACACTGGCAGAACGTAATAAGCACGCATATGTTTACAGACCCGTAATAAAAAAAATGCTTAAAATGGTTCTTAATTTGAATTAAAAGATGATTGAACTTATCTTTCATAATGGCTTGAGCCCGTCTGGGTAAACACCACACACTCAGCAGATTTTCTACTAACGGCGTACATCTTAGTTGCGAAGGGTAGTGGTATATTATCAATGTAAGTTTTTTTTTAATATTATTTACGACGCCTATGATATATAGGCGGTTATAAATACCATAAACTCATGTGACCAAAAAAGCATTTTTGACAAAAATAATACGATTTACATCGTAAGACAGAAAATATTTATTTATTATCAAAGGCTTAGATGAAAAAGCTGCTTTCATCTCGTAAATCACTTCCAAAATTTCAATAAAGGATTTCATAGTTTAATGCGAAGTTTTTTTTTTTTATTTTACAATAGGAAGACTTAATCCAGAGAGCGACTTTTAAGTTTAAATTTATATTTTGTAACAAATTTCTTGATAATTTTTATACCGTTTTTACTAATGGACGAAGTAAGTTACGAGGTAGGTTTAGGTGTAATCCGTTGTGATTTTGCGTAATTTGACTGAAATACAATGATCGTTGATGTTGTCGGAAAAAATGATGTCGAACCATAGATATGTATAATCTTTATGATTAAAATGGCTTTATCTAGACCCTTATTGGGCTTGCGATGCTAGGACTGCTACCTGGTTAACTATAATTACATTCATATATCTAGATTTACTCGCGCGAAATTTATAAAACACAAACTTCCAACCCCTTTAGGGATGAGTTTCTTGAAATCCGTTCTTAACGAATGTCTGCATCCTATAAGGAACCTACCTGCTAAACTTCAAGTTAGTAGATGTTATAATTTCTAAGATTTCGTGATTATTCAGTGAGTGGTACGCTTTTATACTTATATGTTTTCAGTAAACAAACTCGACAGTTCATAATACAGTTATATGTCAGCTTCAGTTAAGTTTAGATTTAACCGTTTATATTTGACGCGTGCATATTTTCTTATAATATCCGTCTGAGTCAGAATATATTGAAAACTCGCGTCTAGAGTCTTCGCCCACAGCGGCTAATTATTTACAAAGTTTGGCACTAATATCCAGTAGAATTATATCTGGATTTTTTACGTATTTTCGTAATGTAATTTAGCGTTTATTATGTGTCACAATGTTATTGACGATTCAATGGACACGCTAGTTTTTTAAATATATTTATAGAGATCTATAAGTGTTCTGTTTTTTTATACAATTTAATGTCGTATTGTTTTCTTAACGACAATATTAATATACTTTTACGTAAGAACTATAAAAATTAAGTTTTTTTTAGGAAATAAAGAGTAACTACTGGATTTCTTGTCGATTCTTTACGCTAATATCTTTACATTTCGAAGCGATACTAACTTTTAATTCGATTTAATCCTGTAACAAGATTATTTCACTTCAAACAATACTTAATAAATTGCCTATAATTACGGGTGCCGCTTGTTTCTTTCGTGTTTTTTTTTAATTATTTATTTTGGAAGCAAACAAACAAGCTTTGCTTTTGATATTTTAAATAATTACAACTGTCATTGCACATTTACAGACCCAAGGGCCTGCCTTTGAATATTTCCATATTTCTATATTACCAAATGATTTTGGGGAGAAGATTTGATGGAATTTATTTGTATAGTTAGCTTACGTGTCAGTAATGTGCTGATTTGGAACCTTACAATCAACTCAAATGATAGATTTATACAATGAGCAAAAGCTCCGAGAAGTAGATTGAAAGAACTATATAAAAGTGGATAATCTGATTATTTTTAAGTCTTCAGTATAATTTAGATGTATATAGTTCGTGTATACATCTTATTTATTTATTTATACATATATATTAATATGTCTTGTGTGATCATCACAAGACATATCAATATATATGTATAACTAGATGCAGGGTCATATACTAGAAAATCTCCAAAATGCGTTGCATATTTTTTTACAAGTTTTAGGAATCTGCAACTTCATGTATGACATAGGTAAGCGACCCGTAAAAAAATATATTTAAAATATAAAATAATAGTGGCATTTACCCAAATTAAGTAAAGTATTACTAATATTCCTAATATTCCTATTTACGCTTCCTTTTGAGCTTATCATTTGTGCTAGCAGTGGGTACAACAACAGCCCAAGGGGTCAGGACCGAACCTGCGACTTCTTACATCGCTAGGAGGCCCGTAATTTATTGCGCTATTGACACTTGCTGAATTTATTCTATTTCTTAATTGTGGCAAATATTATTATCATTGTTTATGTTACGAATTCCTTGAACTACAGCCTATTCTTATGCCTAAAAAATCATTAATAATATCCTCCGGTTTCTGAAACGTTGGTATCAAGACATTGGTCGGTTCTAAGACAGGTTATCTAAATCGGCTTTATACTCTACACTCATTGGTTGCCTATAGGATCACCAGCTTCAACCGACCAATGACCATCTCGATTAAAACAACTAGTTAATTTAACTGAAATCTTCGTTTAATTGGAGATTAAGCTGCGTTTATCGTATAAAATAAAAAAATCCTCAGCTGCTTCTAAATTGATATTAAAAAAAATAAAAATACTATATCATAGTTTATAAAAAATTAATTAAATTTCAAAGTCATTTATAAATACTAAAATAAATGGAATATTATTAAAATTTATAGAAATATCTAATAATTTGTATTTCAAATGACAATTTAACTGCGTAATGTCTCAATGTTCCAGTTCTGGGTTCACGCCAAGCTTGTAAGCTCTGTTTGGAATGTGTGTTTTCTAATACTTATAATAGATAACTGTTTTATTATAAATCCATTTAAAAATATATGTATAATGGTTCAAGTTCGGGTGGAATATACAAGGTTTTACATAATTTTTTGGTAGGTATAACTCACTCATATATTTCAACGCTAAACAGCAATCCAAATTGTTGTATTCTGGTTTGAAGAATCAATATACCGGTGTATCTACAGGCTCAAGAGACTTAAAAGTCAAAACGCTATCAACCTTGGGGGTCGATGGCGTTTTGACGGTGTAAAGAACGATTAGTATTCCTTAAAGTGCCAGTCTAGGGGTGACCACTTACCATCAGTTGATCCATTCGCCAGTCCACCTAACTATTATATTATATTCAATGAGAAAAAAAAGAAATACGTGGGTCATATCTTGCAAAGCTTTAAACCAGTTCCGACCAAGCGATCGAGTTGAAATATAACACACATTTTGTGCTGTTGAGAATAAAATCGAATTTATACTAAACCTTATTCAATTATTGCATATAGAGGTTTATTTGTTTTTTTTTACTGTACTCAGAGAACTCTTGATACAAGTTAATTAATAATATTTTTTTATGTAATAGGTAGGCTGACTTTTGATGGACCATCTCATGGTAAGTGGCCACCACCGCCCATAGATATTGGCCCTGTTCGAAATATGAATCATTCCTTACACGACACCAATGCGCCAACCGTGGAAGCCAAGATATGTTCCTTGTGCCTGAAGTTACCCTCTTATAAATTTGCTGACTTGTAAGTGACTTTAATAGTCTATTATGTAATGATATAATTACTTAAAACAATAAAATTAGTTCATTTAATTTCTAAAATCTGTAGTTTATTCCAGCAACTCGCATTGGAGCAGCAGGTGGCGCTTATGAAGCAGGTGAAGCATTTGCATAGCAATGCAAGATTAATCTTATACTGACTGACTTTTAGTTAAACATGTTTGTCTAATCTTAACTCTTTATTAACATTACCTCTTAGATTCAATGTTACATTTAACTATTAAAATTAAATTTATTTTAAATGTCGAGATCCGTTAAAAAATTATATTTATGACATAACCCTAATCTACGCCATAAGGGTGTTACAAAAATATCGAAATGTTAGTGTGGATATTAAACGATATATAAAGAAATTCCTCCACCTGTCCACATAAAACATATGAATGCGTCATTCGAAACTATAACTAAAGGCAACACCACACTTATAATAGTTTTCGACACATATTATTTTGCACTCAAATTTCAGTGCTGGTAACAATTTACTAGCTTTTTAAATTAATTTATACTGTTAGACTAGAGCATCGCTAAACAGGTTTATATTGTGAGGTTCTATTATACTTTTAAATATAATAGATTGTGAGTTTTTTTTATGCTAATTAATTATAATTCGATAAGATATTTTCTTTTTGTTTTTTGTTACTGTCTGAAATTTATAAATTAAAAACTATAGTCACTTATGTCACATAGTTTCAAAAACATCGAATTTTACGTTGGACACGTTTTTTTTTTATAAAAGAAGGAGAATGTGACTTTTGATTTTGAAGGTATTCAGGAAATGTATTGTGTATAAGATACTCAAATCGCAATATTTTATTAGTTTAAAATAGATTGTCAAGTTGATTAATTTTATCTTCTTATATTTTTAACATATTATTACTATACAACATTTATATTTTTGTACTTTTGAACATAAAAAATGATAAACGTACAGTTACGCTATAAAAATTAAAAATATTTCTTTTATTTTTAAATGTATCAGGAATAAGCTTTGAAAATTAATAAAGACAATTTGTTTGCTTTTTTCGTATAGGTATAAGTTATTTTTTTATTGTTTTTTTTTTGATTAAAATAATACACTAACTTCTATATTATTAATAACTTGTATAATTATTATACTAAAATTGCTTACGTATGTGTTCGTTTTGCCTGCCATCTATATTTTATACAGAAATCTACGAACATGAGAGGTTGTTTAGCGTTTTAGTTCAAGTGTAATGCGAGAGATGGCGCTGAACCACATTTTACTGTTACTTTTAGTAGTGTTTATATGGAATGGCTTGTGATTATATTTCTCAGAACAAACAAATATATAATTAGAACAGAAATAAAAAACATAAGGAGTTACATTAAAGGTTATAGAGGAATGATTACTACTGCTCCATGCCAGTTAAATATAATTTTTTACAGTCCGAATCTTAAGGTTTTTGTGATTATTTACTTATTTGAACCGACAAATTGAAAAATAATAAAATTCATTCGATTTTTAAATTTAGACAAATAATTCTTTTGGAATGTAATCGCAATAGTATGGTTAAGACACATTCGTTATAAGGGTAATTTGATGCAATACATTCATGTAAAAATATTCATGGATTTTCCTATGTATGGGGTAAAAAGGACGGGGCAAATCTGAACGTACCCATCACGTATTTGGCAAGTTGACTCAGACGTAGCGTTGGTTGATAGTATTCTGTAAATATTAACCTCATTCTCAGCTTCTCCAGTAAATCATGCGTTTTATTCATGTATGTTTTAACAGACTTTCATAAATTTTCTTACGTTTTTACGAAAAAATTCGCATATTTCAAAGAGCATTCTGTTAGTCGGCTGTTGAAATTTTTGAGATTTCCAAACTATTTCTCTTCCATTATCAAAAATACTTGAGCCAATCTTGTATATATTATATTTTTTTCTTGAGATTGAAACGATAACCATTTAGGCTCAATTCTTTACTATAGGGATATTAAAATAATTATATTAAGCCTATGTTTAGTACCTCTACTGAACTTACCTTCTAGGAACTGTCTAGTGGGGAGCCGGAGTGATACCTTCAGAGAGGACGCGTACGTGGAGTCGATGTACCAACGCTGGTCGCCACCCTCACCCAGCCTCTTAGTACTGCCTCTGTAATTAAAAGACAATATTTATTTAGTAATCAAAAAATAAAATTATATATGACCTATAACAGGCTCTCCTAAATCAGATTTTAGAAGATCTTATTAAATGTAAAGGGAAAAGCTCCGAATTGGGAGCAAGGGAATTCACTTTTACCGCCAATTAAATTGTATTTGTACGATAATAAATAATTATATTTATACGTATAGAAAACTAGTATATTGTAAAACCCATGGGTATATATTTTGTTATATTATTGTCAACTATTTCAAATTTAGTATTTACAAAATTAATTATTCAAATGACATAAGTTCTAGTCCAAATTATTCTAATCTACGAAATTTATATGACTTTGCTTTCATGATTTAAAGAAAACCGCATCAAATTTGTATTTAATATATTTAATATAATATTTTGACAGTCCTTAGATTTTGCCGCCTCATGAGACGAGACCTACATAGACTATCTCAAGTAAGCTAAAATGGGTATATTTTAAACAGTGGTGTCAAGCCCCTCCCAAGCGACAATACTGAAAGGGGGATCCAGGATGACAGTGACACTTATATATTTTGTATTTTCAGTATACTGTAGATATTTACATATTTTAGCTTAGAACGTTAAAACATATATTAATAATTTATGTGACTACGTCTATTGTCCATTTTTTAGTCATTAATTACAAAATGAATCAAGAAAAATAATCAAAAAAATTTATTAATTAATTTTAATTAAAGTTCTTCGTGTTAACTTCACATGTGTTTTTATTTTTTAAATATTATTTAAACAAAAAAAAAATGTCAAATTAAAATGATTGTTACGAAAACATTCCTATAATTATTTTGCCATTGTGGATATAGCTTTTAATCTCGAGGTTTCTAAAATTACTACGAATAAGTTGAGCATTAGGTCAGCTTACTAACGATATGGTTACGAGACGACGTCAGTCATCGCTTGTGTCCCTAGACGAGTCGTTCTAATTAGAACATTTTTTTGGTTCCATGGGATATTTTTTATTTACTTTTAAAATTTTAATTGTAACTACTGAAGTTTCAACTATTCTTCAATAGTTTTAAATATTACGTGTATTAATGGGAACGTAGGTGATTTACGTATAGTTTTTAATAATTGTTATAAGTTTAATTGAGATTTATCTACTCTTTTCGAACATAAAAAAAAACATGTTTTAAAGTCCATGGCCGACGTACAGGAACAAAATGAATAAATACGTCATATTTGAAATTCGAATAAATTCAATGAATTATCATATCTATTTATTAAATTGTATTTATCACATCAGACAAAGACTTTCTCTATTAAGCCTAAAAATAAATTTCAATTAATAATTTAAAAAAATTGATCTTTATAAATAGAAAACAAATCAATAGATATCTACGCATTTAATAATATAAATATAATGATTATATATATCAACGAGTCTATTTTTTCATTCATGCTTGTCACAAAAAGAAATGCCGCCAATGTTACATTTAAAAATGTGCATATGTAATGTAATGAATTATGTATAATTTATAATATTAATTATATTAGATTCATAAAGGACGATCAATATTGTATGCCTTGAATCAAAGTATAAAAGCAAAAACACGTAAAAAAAGAGGTTATATGGAACAAAAACAATAGCAGATTTTCGTCTACATATGTAATTCGCAAGCGTGCAAATGAAAACGATTATAGTTTACTGTGTATATATTTACCCGGAATCCATATCGAAAATCATCTACGGCAACACGGAGGATACTTTCATAAAATAAAATTCGCCAAACGACGACATTCAAAATAAAAACTACATGTTTCCGCCGTACATATGTCAAACTGTACTATTTTCGGACACCCAAGTTCATACTGTTCGCCGCAAGCATAAATATCTTTGAAAGTCGTTACCGCGCTACACGTTCAGCGTTTCAGTTTTCTTTTTCAGGATGGGTTTGAATCGAAGCTATCTAAGTTTTAAAAAGCACCAATAGATGGCGCTGTATTTATTATTGATCATCACTTATATTTTTGATTAGTTTTAACTAGATGGCGCTATCAATGAAATTGAACGATAACAATGTGTTCTTTAATTGAAAAATAGCATTCGCTTTATCGTATGTAAACTTCGAAGGAAATTAATCCTTCTAAGTTATGGGTTTTTTTAATGCCATCGATAGGCGGCTGTTAAAATGGCCGACCTGATAGTTAGTGGTCATCACCGCCCATAGAAATGTTAACCATTTCTTACATTATAAGCAATGGCCTCCATCCTCAGGAATTGCGATGCTATGTCCCTTTTGCCTGTAGTTACACTGTTAGAATTACGATACTGTTATTTACTTAACTATTGTGTCTGCTCTTTGAACGGGGAACTTATTACGATTTATAAAAAATAAAATATAGTAAATTAAAAAAGTATTTAGTGGCATTAATTTCAAACATCCACTTTTCGAGATCTGCAATTATCAAGAATTTAATTACTTTTTGACGCAGGTGTAATATTCGGAAAACTTAATCCGGCTCCTCGGAGAAACCGGGTTAAGTGATTTTTATTTCAAATTACAATAAACACTTTAAAAATAAGAAAGGATTACAGATACTTGTAGTTGAAAGACAATAACAGCCTTACTTATAAACTTTTAGCGGGTGTTTAGTTAAACACTGATTTGTCTCTTTTTCTCAACATTAATTTTACATCCGAAAGAAGAAAACAGCCTTCTTTAACTAAGTATCCCCGAACAACATAAGATAAAGTCATAATGAACGAGTGTATGATTTATTTACGTAATACAAAAGTCTTGAATGAACGACGGAAATAGTGTGAATAAACATTCAAACTTCATTCAATTTTTGATGAAAAATGATGATTAATAACAAAGATTACCGAATTCTTTCGTATGAAATTTTTATATCAAAGAGTCAGAATTTTCACCTACGCATGTTTTCAGTGCGTCCGATCTCGTCTACGTTTAATTATAATAAAATCTCGCATAACTACATGTCTATTTTTATATTTGATTTATTTGATACTTCTATTATTGTTTCGCTTAAAATTTAATTCAACATTGGCGATGAAATGTAGTTTTTATTTTATTACGAGGTTTATGTTCCAATTTTCTATCTTATCTGGATTTTCTTTTCTACTGGTATTTTTACTACTGAATGTTATGTATTAAACATATTCCATTTTGTAATATAGAGTGCGGTGTGAGGCAGTTAGATTTGTCCTCATCGATCCGGTCTAAGCTAAGCGAAATGTCGACCACTGGATGAACATTATCCATGTAAATAATCTTAATTATTGACGATACGGTTTTTCTGTGTCTAATAATGAAGTTGACTGTTGAAATTGAGTGATACGAACCCAGTGACGGACCGATCAATAACAAAAAATTAAGTAAACCATGTTTAGAGAAGGATAGCGTTATCAGCAGCAGAAAAATCGCTCGAATGTGTTAACTATTTTAAGTATCTGTCACTTGTCATCTTAGGAAACAGAGACGTAGAAAGGAGGCTCCTCAAGTTAGGTCGTTTAAACAATGTAGCAAAAAATCGTTTGTTCCTGATCTTTTGTCCAAGTGTTTATACTTGTGGACCAAATATATCCAAACATAGTTGAACGTCTAACAAGTACGATATAATAACAGTTTCAGATGACCGCTCTATATAGTATTTCTGGAATGTTCACGTTATATACTGGCAATTATTTTGCTACTAAGAGGTAGCGGACAGCATTTCTGATAAAGGAGTGGGAGCATGTAGGAACGGTATTTTGAGGACGTCAGTAGAGAATACATCTCAATTTTACAGGAATTTTATAAAATTAGTAAAGATATGATCTAGATATCTAGAATTTTTGTTTCGGAAAGATTAATAGTTAATTTAATTTTTGAAGATTTTTAAATATATACAAATATGAATTAAAAATAATTGCTGTATAAATAATGACCGCGTGGAATGTTGGCAAGAATGCTAGCAGCATTTCCCCGCTGAATCGCATTTCGATCCTCTGGACAAAAAACGAACCAGTCCTCTTGTCACTTGAAGCAAAACTTCTATTGGGGACGAGATGGCTGTTCGTTTGTTAATTAAAAGTATAACATCAGGTGTTATACTTTTTGCACTTACACTCAACTTTAATTTTTTTTTTTAGATCATATCACTAATCATTTTAAACCCGTTCTAACGCGAATAAAATGGATTTAATATTATCACAAAAAGTACTATACAAAATAAAAATAAAAAATAGTTTAACAACAAAATTAATACAACAGATCCAACTAATGCAAGTATCAAGAAATATTTGAACTATAAATAATTTCTGTATACACGACTATAAATTTATTACTTGATATATATTATTTTATCGCCTTTTCAAAACCCTATCGTTTGCCAATACAAATAGCGCTTGGCAAGTTTTTACATTTTCTGCGTCTGTATGTGACAGGAGCTTTCTATGAAATCGCAAAACGCCTCGTATAAATACCATTATTATTTAGTGATATATGGCACTTAAAATTGTAAAGAATATTTTATTTATAATAAAGTATTTCCAGTGCGGCATGAGAAAACACTGTTAATCTTTGTTACAATATATCGTTTTGCATTTCGAGATAATCACCACTCACTTGAGTTAAATGGTTATTTTTAAGTACAAAGTCGGACAGTATATTTTGCTCCGGGTGCTAAAAGTCTAAAACGATAGGCGGTTAAATTTGTGCAATAGCATGTTTTCTGTATAAAATAATGAATATTTTAATTAATTCCATACAATTATCAAATATTTAGATCACTTTTTCTATTTATTATTTAAATATATATATATTTTTGCATTTTTTTGGCCGAGATGGTACAGATTATTTCGCCAATGTCACGTACGATGGAGAAGTATTTAAATCTTATTCTTTTTACATATTATAATATTGTAGTTGTCTAGTATCTTAATGAACATTAAATAAAAAAGGGGAATAATCAACGGAGTTCAATTAATTAATAGCCTATTATAAGGAGAATTAGTGTGACTTTCCGAACGTCATACGTCAAGCTGTCAGATGGCTTTTAAATTCATTCACTTTTTGGCGGGAAGCAGCGCGAAATACGGTCAGGCGTATCATTGTTAAACTGTTTTTGTAATAATATTAGCAAACCAGATATTGATTAAAGTATTTTGTTATTAATTAATTATTATTTTATATTCATGTAATAAATTTATTAAAAGTAAATTTGTTTTGTTAATACTGTATTATATATACGCACGATGCAGCGTCGATCGTCAAATTCGCATACCGATATGTAAATTAGGTTTCACGGTTTTTACAAACAGCAAAAAGAATAAAAATTTCGATTCACAAACTAGATCAGTGATTCCCAAAGTGGTCCAGGTGGACCCCCAGGGGTCCACGGGAGACTTGCTGGGGGTCTACGTAGGCGTGAATAAAAAATGGGAGTCCATAAGATGTTAATGGGGGTCCACGAAAATTTATCTGCTTTTGATAGTAAAGAGCAAAAATGTAAGCATAGTTTTTATAAGGGCCTACCTACATTGTTTTAAGTACCTAACTAAGCAGATAATATTTTAATAAGGCAAGCGACTGTTACTTGTCCAAACTTGCGTATTAATATATTACGTACAATTTCGTGTACAGACTTGCAAAGCGCTATCAGCCCGACAATGCTTAATGCTTGTTCAGACATGAACTTGATCACCACTATAAATACTATAATACAATAAAATTTCGAAAAAAAGGTGTGAGAATTTTATGTATGAAATTTATATCAGTGTTTGCTAGTGCCGGAGAAAAGTAAGTACCTACCTTTTTTTTGTTATACTACTTAAGTATTTTGTTTATGTGTACTAGTCGGTTGATCACAACTGCTTGTATAGATAGGTAACTTAGTAACTTACAGATATTTTAATTGTCCTCTTTCGATTTGAAGACAAACACAGCACGTTATATTCAATTGTTTTTTCACGAGAGAAGCACTACCTCTCCAAAAAGGCCGAATAAGCATTAAGCAATATTGCAGAGCAATTAATTTTGTAATTTTTCATGCAAATAACTACTAATTTTATAAAACAGTTATTTCACAATCATTTTAAATTGATTTTGAAGTAACTATTTTATCAAAACTATTCCTTTTCGGAAAGAGCGAGCGGTGCGCGGGCGACGGGAAAAGGGCGGGGCTTGAGCTTCGATGCCAGTTTGTCACGTCTTAACAATGAAACCGCAGACAAAAAATACGCAAATACATGGAGCGCGTGAACTCATTGATTTGATGAAATGTTAGTTATCATTTTTATGGACAATTTTGGGATTTCGACTTTTATTTTTTCCTACACAAATATGATCAGTATTCGATACTGAGTACACCAATTTTTATTTGTACTATTAAAAATTAGTGGTAAATTAGGTACTTTAAAATTGATACCGTTTTGTGAAAACGTCTGTATTTGTCTTAGCGGTTTATTAGTTGGTCCCTTTACAAGCCGTAATTCTATTTCCGCGTGCTGACAAAGGCTGCGGTGTGATATCTATATTCAGAAAAAAACTTGGTTACTAAAACATTTTTTTTTACAGGTAAGGTAACTGACACGAAACATGGCTACAGCAAAGAAAAAATGTCGACAATATAGTGTCCATTATTTGAAATATGGTTTTGTTCCATCAGAGGCAGACAAACAATTGCCCATGTGCCTATTATGCAACAAAGTTTTGAGCAATGACTCTATGAAACCATCAAAGCTCGAAGATCATCTAAAAATGTGTCATACTGATAAAATACGTAAAGATTTAAAATATTTTCAAACATTGAATCAAAAATATGAAAAGAACAGTATGTTCGCTTCAACATCTCAAAGTAACGATAATGGCTTGCGGGCACCTTATAATATCTCATTACTTATAGCAAAATCTAGAAAACCGCAAACTATCGAAGAACAATTAATTTTACCCGCTGTTGAAGATGTTTTAAAAAATGTTTTGCACAAATTTCCATTTGACGTACTAAAAATAACTCCATTAAGTAACAACACTGTACAAAGACGCATTGATGAAATGAGCTCTGATATCGAAAGTTTTTTGTGCAATCATCTGCAAAAAACTCATTTTTCTATACAACTGGACGAGTCATATATTATATTATTGGCATATGTCCGATTTATTATGGAAGAAGAAGAAGAGGAGGAAATTCACGAAGAATTGCTATTTGCCAGAACTTTGGAGAATGACACTAAGGGCGAATCAATATTTAATGTCCTGAGTAATTTTTTTACGGAAAAATCGATTTCATTTACAAACATTATTTCAATGGCAACAGACGGAGCTCCTGCATTGGTCGGGCGATATCGTGGGCTTATAAGTCATCTCAAAAGAATTATACCAGGACTTACAGCTATTCATTGCGTAATCCACCGACAACATCTTGTGGCAAAACATTTAAGTGACAGGTTGAACCAATCTCTTCATTTTGTAATAAAAGCTGTCAACAAAATCAGAAGGAATGCATTGATTACGCGTTTATTTGCTCAATTGTGCGACGAAAATGATGAAGACTTCCAACGACTGCTCTTACATACTGAAGTACGCTGGTTGCCGAAAGGTGCATGCTTAACGAGATTTTACTCTGTTTTCGATTCCGTATTGGAGTTCCTAGAAAGTAGAGATCTTCTTGTAATTCTATTCTTTTAATAAATAAAGTGTTATAAAATGTACCATTTTTCGTTTTTAATTTACCTATCGGAATATAGGGACAGAACTCAGAAGCGACACAATTTTTATTTTTTGGCGACTTTAAGAATGTGGTAGAAAAGTAGCAGCAGGGGGTCCACCGAAACCAGTAAAATTTAGAAAGTGGTCCACGAGAAAAATAAGTTTGGGAACTACTGAACTAGATACTTAAAATTTGATTATTTCTATGGCAATATGCTGTTTGCAACATCTACAAGCAGAAGATATATGTGTAAGTTATCTGGCTATGTGTAAGTATTCGCCTTGATAACTTCAAAAATAATACCTTTCCTTACCCCAAAAATGAAAGAGATAGGTAGATACTACATCTAGTCTTTAGAGAAGTACTATTGGTGTAACTTCTTACTCTTCCAGAACAGCTATACGATCACCGGTGCTTAATATTTGTAAGTTTACGTCAGTTCTCTTTGCCTTAGGATACCAGAGTAAAAACGTATAGAGTCCGTATCGGCTTTCGTCTCGAATAGTGTTATTACTTGGTTAACTGGTAATTCTTAAGGTTTCATGTTGTGGATAACTATTGGATAAAAATATATAACACTCTTTAACAGTAAAAAAGTAAAAGTAGAGTAAGCTTGTTAATGTCCCACTGTTGGGCCTCCTCTCCCTTTGGAGAGGAGAAAGGAGCTCTCTAATCGACCACGCTCCACCAACCGAGATACACATGAGAGATTCTCATCCACCACGTACAGGTTTCCTCGCGATGCTTTCGTTCACAACCAAAAACGAAATGAATTATAAACAAAAATTGAAACACAAACACAATTTGACAAATATTGGTCAAGTTTCCTACAGCGCCAGGTAGAGCTTTCCTACAGCGTCAATGTCTATGGGTGGTGGTGACCACTTACCATTAAGTGGCCCATATATCCATTCGCCCAACTAAACAATAAAAAAAGTAAGTCGATTAATCTTGATATAAAATATTCAGATCGAAAATATATAAATTCTCGTACATTCTACAAAGTTATATTGGTTCTATTGTTAAAACTCTATAAATCGAGATGAAAGAATTTAATAGCGAAAGATTTACAGGAAATTCGGTTTGAATTTCCTGTGATTCCGTCTAATTTTATTTTATAGTGTAATGTAAGACATGATTTACATCATTAATAATAAACAGCTAGCTCTCATTATCATAGTTAACGTTCAGACTCGTACAAAATATTGATGAATTGTTTATTTTGGTTCTTTCTTTTCGTGGTCACCACCCATAAAGAGCCGCACTCAAAAATATCAAAACATTCAGTATTCAAGTAGACTCATAAAAGCACTTTTGAATCGTCATGTTAGTGTTGAATTAAATGTATAGCTACAACCGATTCGAAACGTTCATGCTAAAAGCTAAAAGCAATGCTTTTAGAAGCATTTCCTTCTGTACAATATACATATGTATATTTAATGTTGTCCAAAAGTATTAAAAAAAATATTTAAAGTTCTTTATCAAATCAATCAAGCCTTCAATTGAAACAAAGAAATTATATTTTGTATATATATATACTAAGAGAACAACCCCTGCTATTACGTATAATACACGAGCATTGAGCAAGTTATATGTAGATTTTTAGCCGATTGACAAAAACAAACGAAATATTTAAATTGTTCAAATTATTCGTGGTATTGCATATTAATCGATATAAGATTATATAGATGATAAAAAAGCGTGGAGCTAATACTTGTTGACTTCCAGGCAGGACATGTTACATACATATATAATTGTATTTAACTAACATTACTGTATTTTTAAATGTTGAAAAAGGGTAACTACTGAGTTTCTTGCGCGATCTTCTCTGTAGAATCTGCATTCCGAACCGGTGGTAGCTTCACTTAATATAGTTTGTTAAATGACGATTCAAAAGTGCTTGTAAAGGCCTTCTTGAATAAAGTATATTTTGATTTTGATTTATACTTTTTATTTTGCTACATATAGACAATTCATCTCTTACATACCTAAATAGCCAAATCTAGCCTAATATTTTTAATGAAAAATTATGTTGTCAGTCTGTTTGTCTGTTCTTTCACTCCCAAACCACTGAACCGATTTGATGATATTTGGTAAGCAAGCTTGAATTACAAGGAAGCTTCTTTTTACGCCTATTGACTAACAACTAAGCCATAAAACGCAAACGAAACTACGGGACACAACTAGTCGTAAATATATTAACAATATCTCTGAGTCGCAATTAAATGCCAATTAAAAAAACTATTTTTATTACAACAATTTGTGGTAAACGATATTTTTAACATCAATTTTGTTGGTAATTTACATCAATTAACAATTATTAATGTTATTGGATGCACATTATAGAGATTAATGTAGCAAATTTAAGATAGAGTCTGATAGTGGCTGTTTCATAAAAAAAAATCAGAAACGTAAACAAGTAAGATCATTTATCTTGTTAATTTGCGCCGGATTTATACTTTATACTCTATAAATTTAGTCACAAAAAAGATTAATTAAATCGAAATATTAAAAAGCATAAAATCCTATTGAGTCAGTGGGCCGCAACAGGTGCGCTGGCGCATCGCCCGCTAGTGATGTATAATGATTGAATATCGTGATCGCGTACAGTAATTAGTGTATTGTATTAAATCTCTCATAATCTATTTAATAAAACTATTAACAAACTGTTAATAGTTTTATTAATAAATTTATGTTTAATATTTATCTTAACTTTGATTTAATTTGAAGTAGCGAGCAATATTGTATACAATAATTTTGTAATATAGTTGTATTATTTTATATATTAATATCTAAAATAATTACGATGATCAGACCTGACTGATCTCCCGACTGATTTTGACCATACTGTCTATTCTCAAGGGGACTAGTTTACTGTGCAGGGCATATTAAAGTGCCAAAGTCTGTGCGCATACGTGATACACGATCTCTAACCCTGGCTTTCATGATACTCATATGATAGAAAATCACGTCTAGGCGCAATTAAGCGGGAATATCTCAACTAAAACCTCAATGGGGATTTAAGCAAAGACATTAGAATATTCAGTCTTATAATCTAGCCCCTTTGAATTAAAATTCACGCGTAAATAAACATACTAAGTGTTCCACGCGTGGTTTTTTTATTATTTTTTTCTATTTTTCTGTATTGGTAGCTCGTCAATACCTTCCAATCTAAACAATGAAAACCATTTAACAAACGGAGGAGAGAATAGGCGTTGAATTGTTTTGTCTTCGCTATTTATACAGGCATACATTTGTAGTGTTACAGTTCAAGGATGTTATTTTAAAATCAAGAGCATTGCATAGATCTTCGTTTATATATTACAATATAGAGTAAAGTATTAAAGTTCAGATGAAAGCGGCCATCAGTAAACTCATACATAAATAAAACATTCTTCGTTTTATTTAAACCTCTTCGTCTAATCTTCGTCGTCTTTGTAAATACGTCAATCAAACTTTTATAAAATATTAAAACAAGTTTATAGTAACATTTTATTTAATAAATATTTTTTAATACTTTGATTTAATGAGAACCGTCACGTTACTTTACATTTTATGTTTTTGCCAACCTTATAAATTATTATTTTTTGCACAAATGTTGCCAACCTTTAAAATTAACCATTACATATTATTTCAATCTCTAATTTAAATAAGATAGTTCACTGATGATAAATTATAATACTACAAATACTTTGTATTGAATAAATGCAGACATCCTCACAAAAAAGAACTAATTAAAACTAAGAATACAAATATCCGATATTAATTATTTAATAAATCTTGTAGTTTGTAATAGAATATTTGTTTTTGCATCCTTAACATATTATTATGTACGTACATATATGTTGACTGCTAGGAAGCCAGTTCATTATAATCTTATTGGAAAGTAGACATAAACTGTATCTTTACTGTAACATAATTTTTATATTCTTAATATTAACATGAGACTATTTTTATTTTCTTAAATATTAATCCGTATTTCTGACTGTCGTGCCTGTATTATTGGTATTAAAACGATTATAGTGTTAGTCGATTGTTTCCTGAATTAACAATTTCTTCGTTCAATATAATTGTCCTTCGATGTAAAAAATACCAAACATCTTAGGTCATAAAACAGCTTACGAAAACATTTTACAGAAAAAAAAGATTCAATTTTATACATTCTGTATCAAGACAAATTAAACGTAAACCAAACTATAAACATTTTATTATGTAAACATTGTCTGTAATATTTTATAATACGTTACATGTGTGTATATTATGTCTGCAACCTATCACAAAAAGCCTTGCTTCGGGTATGTTGTGAAGTTCGAGGAGACAATATCGTCCTTCGACAAGGTCGCCCCGACCTCGTTAACAAGGCCTGCCCTGAATCCCTGACACGTCTACTACAGCCCTGAACTTCCCGGTGACCTCTGTCGAGGCGTCCCAGAGACCGAGGTCAGGCAGAAGGTTGGAACAAGGACAGATGACGGAGAATAAGCGGCCTTCGGGTCAAGGCTTTCTGACGTAGATTGTATTTTATTTGTGCTATAAAGCTACAAGGTCTATTAAAGGGTTGAAAGGTTATATAGTTAATAAACGATCTCTGATGCAAACAAACAAAAAAAAAACCATAACTCATCGGTTTAAACTATATTAAATAAAAAGCACAATTCCTTCAAAATAAAATTGTTCTTATCGCGACGAAATTTCGAAGCGAAAACATACTACAAACATCATTTTATAATCTGTCAAAAGACAAAAACAATTGTACCTGAGTGCAAATTTTATAAAAAAAAAAGCAAATACCGTTGCAATGTATTTGCGTTGATTGAAATACACAACGTTTTCACGCGCTATTGATAAAGAAACTCATTCATTACCGCTTGCTTGGTTGAAAAATAAAACAATGTATTGAAAAATTTGCTAAACATTAAAGACAAGCTACAAATGTGAACGGATAGCCGTCTCAGCTTTTTAGGTTTTATTTTAAGTTCCAATTTTTTTTAGTGGCAACATAAATTATTATTTATGTTGCTTTACAATTCTATCCATTCGTAGACTAGCTGCATATTTCCGCAGTGTTAACTCCAACTGGTTTCAGCCCTAATTATTGAGAATACGATTAGTGCTTCATAGCAACGTTGGGCATGAATCCCTCTGGCAAGATTTGAATTTCGCTTCTTGCCACTTGATGCTTACTTTTTTATTTTTACTATAGATATATATTAGTTTAAAAATAAAATAAAAGAACGAATTTGTTCTATGACATGCTTATTATATGAAGTGCAATTTTATTTTATTTGTTAATTGTGTACCAAGCACCAGAATCGGTAAGTCTGCACAATGTGCTCCCCTGACGGTTGCGTCCATAGTAGCCACTTAGCCAGCCTCTAACTACACACTGCTTCAAAGTCATAAATGTATGTTAATCTTTGTCAAGGTGCTTATATGGTATAGTTCATGTATTTAACTTTTATGTATTTGCTACAATTTCTATATTATGTCACTAAATAGAAGACGATTTCTCGTCCGCATTCCAATTTCTCTTTGAAAAATATAATTTCTTTATTGCACACACTTCTTATTTATTTTATGTCTGACATGACAAATTATTGTATATCTGTGGCCGAATTTTTGTTTGTTAATTAAGCAGCCATTATTTTCTATTTTTTTTATTATCTGATGACATATCTAGTTTTGAGCTCAATGTTGAAAAGTCGGTTCGATGTAAAAAATAATATTAAAGATAAATTTACGTTTCAATTTTATTATTTAAATGAAATGAACCTATAGGTTCATAAAAAGAAAAAAAGTAGTTTTGACTGAAAATACCCAAATACGGAAAAGTCCACACATCTGTAAGTTAAATAAGTATCTTTCTAAGTATATGAAATATTTTTAATACTTGCTGTCTTCTAAAAACTACAAAATAATCTGATATATATATTTTTTTAATATAATGAATACTATTACAAGAAACTCCTTCATGTTTTTCAGAAAGAAAATATTGCAATGATTTAATAAAAGATCCGTATACTTTTATAATTATTCATCACTACATTCTAATAACGTGCATAGGCTGCTGAAATGCTAAAAATTAATCACCCGTCGACAGCTATGACAGCTGACAATTCTATTTGACAAGTGGCGAAAGGTCGGCCATTTTGTATTTCCTTTTGTTCTTCGTCATTTGGTTCTTTGACAAGTGGATAATTAACTGAAGTGTCTGTAATGATTGTTACTTCTAAAAAAAGTATCCACTTATTTTTTTTAGATATATTTTCATAATAACAATTTTTGAGCCGATGTTTATATTTTTAAATATGTTATAATTGATAAATGCTTAACAAATCATGTTTAAAACAGACATCGTGATGAAAGTATTAAAATATTGTATCAAAATGACACAAGTAATGTGTCTAACCCACTGCGTTATATTTAGAGTACCTATTATTTAATTGAAGACGTTATTAAAAACCTACCAATTTGAATTAAATTTATTCATTGGGTTTATTTTTTTCATCCATAAATTTTACTGTGTGATAAAAAGGTCGAAAAAGCAATACAGTATATTATTTAAAAAAAAAAGCATTGAGAAAATCGTAGGTCGAAAACTTTAATACATAAACTTAAGTTGTTTGTCTACGAATCTATTTTAGTAGACAATCGTCTAAAGCTATCAGATTACAAGCAAAATTACAGAAAATGGTTTTTGTTTATATATTTATCAACTTCGCGTGAAATATCTCGCTTTAAAACTTTTTTTAATCTTTGAATAATTGCCATCTTCGGAAAAAAAATTGTAAATATTTATAAAATGTATTTATTACTTATATCAAAAATGCATTCAATAAAACGTCAATAGCTTGCGAGTCATATTTAAAACGCCTACATTTATTTTAAACCGAGAATAATTCATAATCCACCAAATACCTAATCCCTAATCTTTAATAAAATAAGAAATATTTTAATAAGAATTTCCACATATATTTTAATTTTGACAATTTCATCTAAATATTTTTAAATCGATTTAAACTCACCGCGTTATTGTATGCACAACACAAAACACTAAAACTTAGTCTATCCGCTACACTACGACTAACTACGCGGTAAGAGTTGTAAGTCTACACGTCTTCTGGTAATATAGGTCTGAAACATTCTATCCCACGTGTCGGTGTTTGCTGAGGAAACTCGCCACTCTATAAATATAGCTTGGATCGCTTTGAAATTCGATGTTAACACACACTTTATGGGGTCGCTGAATTTCATACACATGAACAAACATAGCTATTACATATCCACATTTGTAAGATCCATATGTTTCCTAACAATAATATTTTTTTAAATCTTTGATGTTACAAATGGTAGTAAAATTAATGTATACGGTAAATTTCATATTTAAATCATATCCGCATAGTTTTTTTTTTTATGATATCGGTAGGCGGACGAGCAAATGGGCCACCTGATATAATGGGCGTTGTAAGAAATATTAACCATTCCTTACATCACTGATGCGCCACCAACCTTGGGAACTAAGATGTTACGTCCCTTGTGCCTGTAGTTACACTAGCTCACTCACCCTTCAAACCGGAACACAACAATACCGAGTACTGCTGTTTGGCGGTAGAATATCTGATGAGTAGGTACCACCAAGTTCGCCATTATTAGTACAAGGCTGACTTCTGTTCTGTTATCTGTATGGCTTGGCGATGCAATATGACGGTTTAACAATAAGATTTTATATAAGAATATTCAGTCGTCATAACGTCATTAGCTTAAGGTATTTATTTTTACTTTCTCTAAGCCCTTTTGGTAGGTAACACCCTCTAATCCGATCTTCTACCGCCAAACAGGAATATTTGGCAATGTTGCTATCCTGTTTAAATGGTGAGTTAACCAATTTTATAGGCACAAGAGATATAACATCTTAGCACACTAGTTTGGTGGCGCATTAGGGATGTAAGGAATTGTGAATATTTCTTACAGCGCCAATGTCTATGGGCGGTTCGGACCGCTTACAATGAGGTGGTCCATTTGCTGGTCCACCTAACTATATTATTAAAAAAATCTTAATTGAATTAGTGTCGTAGTATAACCAAATAAGTTTATTGTGGGTTTTTTGACAAATAGGAAATCTTTACCAAAATTATGAAGCAGAAGAGTTTGCATGCGCTTATCTCATCAAAATCGTTTTCTACCTCCAAAAGCAACACTGAACAATCACACGATACGTAACATCTTAGTTCCCAAGTTTGGTGGCCGCATCTGCGATGTGAAGGATAATTCATTTCTCAGTGTGAATGTCTACAGGCGGACCATTTAGCGTCAAATGGCACATTTCGATATGCCTACATATTTAAATAAAACAGGAACTTAAAATTTACCGGACCAGCTTGAATATTTTTGCATCGGAAAATCACTTTTTTGACAAATGTTACGGATACTCAATCACGTTACGATCCAGTTTGATGCGGGTTATTATCAGAGCAACTAATACTTATATAACGTTTTTTAAATGTTTATATTTGAATAAGTATAGGTCAGTAGAGGGGATCGACCTAAATAAATAATAAACAAACTAAAATGTCATTGCTTTTAAGTGTGAATATCTTATGCATCATTTTAATTGCTAAAATTGCAAACGGCAAATCCAATCTCTTATTCTCGGTATCACGTAAATATTAGTGTTGCATTAATCCCGAGATTGATGGCGTATCAAAGTGATGTAAACGAGGCTGAGTACACAAACTCCGTTAGTACATTTAGCTTGAGTGGGAAGATATTGCAAAAGAATTCGATTAGAGCATTTGTCTTACTAAAAATAGCTTTTCTCTTTAAGACAAGAAGGCGTAGGTAAACAAAATCTTTAACCCACCATACTGTTTCTAAGCGGATTTATATTGGCACATCCGACAAGACCGGAAAGAGTTCAATAGGAGAAAATGCAAACTCCCGAAGTACTGGTCATTACTGATGAATTTTGGAACAACGCAAATATTTGTTTGTTTATCTGAGTATGTGAATCTATGCACAAAGGATTTGTTGCCTATCTAATCTATCTAGAGATAATTAATACCGCTCTAAAGAAACTATAATTTCTTGACCATTAACATTTTGCAATACAAATAAAATCTTAGGTTGAGACAATATATTTTTTTTGTATAAAATAAAAACTCATAATTAAATCCTTCCTTCTAAAGTAAACAGTAATCTCCACCTAACATTATTTCTTTCGACACAAAAACTTATTTTTCTTTATTTTACGTGACGGCTACATGAGCGCTACAAATTTAAATTCAACGTCCTTTATAAGCAGTACATTTACTTATACATTTGTCAATATCAAAATTACCGCCGGCTCTGAAAACAAATGAACACAACAATGAAATATAACGAATTACTTAAAATTTAAATAAGTGCCTAAATTATTTGTTCCTGTATTATTTTTATACCTGCCTAGATAGTTTCAATTGTTAATTACGAGTTCGTTGCGTAATTTCATAATGCTAAGCTTAAGATTATAAAGCAAAGAATAATATTTAAAATACAAGTTATAAAATCCTTAGTTTTTGAGTTTACAAGCAATCATAGCTTTTATTACGTAGTATAAATTAAAACCAGACTCAATTCTGTTAGAATCCTCGATGTTTTATCGAACAGTTTTATGTTTATAATAAAACTCATGAACATGCATAAACAAATTTTAAGTACCTAATTTATAAATATATATATTAATTATATCTAGCTATCCACCCCGGCTTCGCATGAGTAGAATAAAGGTCGACATGAAACGTTTATAAATCAAAGTACGTATAACTCTATCGGTTTCGCCAGTAAAGCTCCCACTAAACATGAGTTTTTTTACAGCATCTCCAACAATGATCGTAATATTTCAGCCAATTTACTCTAAACCTTAATGAGTTATACACCTTAACCTTCTTCGTGAATCATTCCGTTCAAAAATAATTCGGTGGTTTTTGAGTTTATCGCACTCAGATAGACATACAGACATACATGACTGGGGCACTTTGTGTTATGTAGTGATCATTTTTATACTATTGTAATTATGTATATACCTATATGGTATTAAGGTATATATGCTTCTAATATATATAAATGTTCTGTAATTTATTAAAAATGTTTAATAGATTTTTTATTTTTATTTAAATAAATTAAAAGTAAATGCATGTCATAGTAAAATATTTTATGTTAAAATGATTCGATGTAATGCAAAACAGCAACAGGATGATGGCACTAAATTATAAAACTATTACGTGACCATCTGGTGCGTTATTTTAAATATAATTCTAGTCCAATATTTAGTCGGCGTAGACGGTAAATATTTGTAATACTGTAATCGAAATCAATGAAACTTTAGTAATATTTTCAATGCTTAAACGCCCATATTATTTCCAAATTCTTTTCAAGTACTGCTATTTAAAATTCATCGGGTCAATAATAAAGTTTCTATAATGAATTTCTTAAAGCCCAGCCCAGAAAAGAATGCTTAAACCGCTATCGCATCGCTAATCGCATTCATAAGAGCGAGTGCAACTAAGACCACAAACATTTACGCCATTATGTCTCCGAGTTGGTTAGTATTCGTTAATAATTGACCGTGGCTGAAACTGTTCAAGAGGATATACTTAACCATTGACCAAAACGGCCAGGCTTTCACAATACCTACCACTTGATAGTAGAGTTTTTTGCTAGACTGTCTAGGTAGGTACCACCCACTTATCAACTTTTCTACCGCTAAACAGTATTAGTATTTTCTTGTTCTGGTTTAAAGGGTGAGCGAGCCAGTGTAAATTAGACACAAGGAACATCTTAGCTCACGTGAGATAAGGAATGGTTAATATTTCTTACATCATCAATGGTCGGTGATTACCACATACCATGAGATAGTCCATTTTCAAATTATTTCTTGGTATCGTTTTCAAAATCTTAAACCTCAGAAATCAAGCCACTTGTACGATGGTAACAGTTAACATTGCTTAATTTTCCTGCCAAAAAATCGGAATTGAGATTTAACGGAGAATTGCATCCTCACCACAGTTCGATGCGGTCACTTAAAGGTTCTGATGGTCAAGAACTAATAAATCTTAAACAATTAGTACGTTCCCAAAAAACTATATTTACATGAAATATGATTGTACTTGCGTTTGTATTCGTGTCATAATTCATGTCCCTTCTGAACGGATCCGAGCTGTGCCAAGTAAAACAATTTATCCTTTACTTTGTACGTCTGTATTTACATACTCAATGCTCTTAATCACTGCTATCTTAAATATACTCCGGTCTATTGAAATAAGTGATTTTGTAATGAAGACAAAGTTTTGAAACAAACAGAGCGAACTAATCGAAAACATCAAAACTATAAGAAAACTATAATATAAACAAAGAACTAAACAGTCAAATTTTCCATAACCAAAAACTTATTTAAATGTTTTGAAAGTATAATTCAACGATAATTCGTTGAATTTTACTTAAAACGTCGTCTAAAAATCAATCTTAAAATACAACTCTCATCTACTTTTGTAAAGCCAAAACTTTACTTGTAAGAATATATTGACTTTGTTTTATTTTGTATTTCGTGTAACTGTTCTTTTTTTGGTTTTCATCTAAGATATGATATTTTTGGTTTATTTTCCGCCAGCTGGTTTATTTTTGCTTTATTTAAGCTATTTTTCACTATACAAGTCAGTAATTTAATTTAGTATATTACTCATCTACAACCTTCGCTTGCAAAATTGGATATTATTGATCAGCCATGAAGATGGATGAATGGTTGTACATAAACATTTTTATCGTCATTATTAATATCGATCCACCATTAAACAATCATCGAAGCCAATAATCAAAAGCTTCAATATCAGGGCTCGAGAACTTTACTATATTACTAGCTGAACCTGCGGTTTTACCCGCGCGAAATGGTGTGGTTTGTGTCGACACATGGCAGATATTTCTCCAACACGTGTAGTTTTTCTCGAAATGATTTTCTTCACCACAAGTACTTACGAGTATTATAAGCAGAATGTGACTGTCCAAAAATAATCTATACTTCTATACTAATATTATAAATGTGAAAGTAACTGTCTCTCTGTCTGTCGTTCTTTCACTACCAAACCAATGAACCGAATTTTATGAAATTTGGTATGAAGCCAATTCGAACTCCAAGGAAGGACATGGGTTACTTTTTTCCCTAACACATGTCAACCAACCCCTAAAACGCGAGCAACTAGTTACTCAATATGAGCACGCATAAAATGAGGTAGAAAAGTAGTTAGGTCATTATTACACAAATAGTCTGTCCGATGGATAATTGGTATTTTATTTCTTCACATTTTTTCCACTTTATAATAGATTACTAATTTATCAAAAGATACAAACACGAATCCAAATTCAATAGAAACACAAAGTCTAAATTATTATTTCTAGATCTCTTAAATATAACATAGATTTCGAAATCGTTATTCGAAACAGCTGTTCAGAAACGGCGACCCAAGAATTCGTGACGTCACAGAATGTAGCGAATCAAGTAAAAATATCGCGTTCCGTGAAGAATATCGCATCGTTAATTAATATCTAGGATGGCTCATTCTTATTTATAGATTAATATCTCGTCGTAGTAACGTGACACGACCGCGATGACAGATTTAAGTTTAATAGTCCACTGTATTATATTTGAAAACATTATTTGTATGCGAAGTAACTGTATCAGTTATAACACATATTATAATCAATCTGATAGTTTAATTGTCGGTCTTTGTCGATCTCGATGCGAATTATGAAGTATTTTTGTCATAGAAGACGTGGACTGAGAATCACGAGTTCAAATATGGGAATGCAAACGTACCTAGTTTTCGCGGAGCTTGCACGTGCTTTTAAAATGAAATATGATTTCCATTTTATAATTTATTTCATGGTCAGAAATATAGGAAAACATAACGAAGCAAACATGCATGTGTCATATAAAATTGCAGTCACATGATCTCTATGAACCCGCGCTAAAACGGCTGAATAAAATCTTTACTCTTAAAAAATGTTTGTGTCATTTGGGCAGTGGACGTTGTAAAAACAAAATTTGAATTACTTACTTAGTGGTATGTACTACCCACTAATCATATATTTTACCCCCAAGCAGCAATTCTTAGCATTATTGTGTTCCGGCCAGGTAGTATAAGCAAGTATAAATATAGACATAAGAGACATATTTACTTAGTTCTCAAAGTTGGAGTATTGAAGATATATGGAATGGGTTAAATTTCTTACGGCACTTATATCTATGGTCTATGGCATAGAGACCACTTACCATCGGTGGCCAATTTGCCCGTCCGCCAATGTTATAATAGAAAAAAAAAAGAAATAATGTTCTTTTGTACTGTGCTCGTGATTCTTAGAGAAACTGGAACAATATTCAATTCAAAATATAATAAATCCTCAAACGTTTTACACTTAGTTTAGCTTTGTTATTATAATATTATAATTTTAATTAAAATTTAAATAAAAAATACGAAAAGGTAAGCCTTAAGATACCAGTAATGAGCTTTTTTGTTCAACGATTAACATAGGTCATTCCCTGAAATCACCCAGACTCATACAAGAATAATTTGACAAAACAGAACAGGGAACCGCCCAAAAAATACTCAATACAATCATTGTAATAAAATCGCCCAGACTCATATAGGAATAAGTTGACAAAACAGAACAGGGAACAGTCCAAAAAACATTCAATATAATAATTGTAATAAAATCGCCCAGACTCATACAAGAATAAGTTGACAAAACAGACAAGCCAAAAATAAAAGCCGCCCAAAAATCACCCAATATAATAATAGTAATCAAGAACTTTGTATCCTGCATTACATCCACATTCACGTTCAAGGAAGAGATCTTTTTGGATCACTTAAAGCGTATCCAATAAATGTCACTTTGCGTTATTTAATGCTTTCGCATTTAATAGAGCGTTGTGACTGGTCGCGGTGTGTTAATATAACTTTTGTTTAGTTATAATAATCGTTACTAGCGATAAGGCCGCAATTTGTGATCCGATTGTAAATGTCACGACAAAGAGAGAATAACTATTGAAAATGCATTGGATGGTATTAAATAGTATTAAGTGCTTTTGTTAATGTGTATTTCTGTGTACGATTGAGAATATTTGCATTTTTATTTTCGGTGATTAGGACAATGGTGACAGTAACCTAAGTACGCATACTTTTTTGAAGTTATTTTACGCGACTTACAGTGGAGTGAACTGGCAGAAATCGTCACGTAAAAAAAAACCGTTACGACTCCATTCCGACCTTCCTCTATCTTTTTATTTCTCTCTTTGTCTCTGTATTAAATACGATTTTATATTACATTATTTAAACTATCTTTTGTTATCATTTAAATGATAACAAGGTTTTACATAAAAACTTTATTTCTTGTTATATGATTATTCTAAAACACTGTTAATTTATTAAAACGTCTCGGTTGCATCACATAATATAGCAAAGTTTACTTCGTTCCAATCAGGTGTCCCTCGAAACATATATTTTCTCCTTGGAAATATACATTCTCGTGTCTTATATTATGTCTTTTTTATGTTATTGGGGGCAAACGAGCAGGAGGCTCACCTGATGGAAAGTGATTACCACCGCACATGGACATCTGCAACTCTGGGGGGCTTGTAGGTACGTTGCCGGCCTTTAAGGAATGAAATTACTTTGTCCCATTTGATACTGAAATATTTGGACCTTGGAGTAATAGCACAATTGGAGTATGGAGGATGGAGTAGTAGCCCTTTTAATAAAGTATATCATCATCATATATATATATATACAAATGTGCCTTATAATATCAACCTCTAGTAATTCAATTACATTTTTTTTTAATTGTCGTTCGTTATCTACCTTTCGTCAACTCCACTTCAATGGCACCGTTTGTACTACTTTTATACGTCTGTATTAGGTTAAGATGTAGATTCGGCAATTATTATAATTATGCATTTAGTCGTCCACTCCGAATTAACATAACGCCAGTACTAAATTCCATCAAATATTGTTACTTAATTGTATATTTTCTAGAGACGAGTTATTTACGGGTGTATCTGTCCGGCTGTTTATTAATTAGCGCTGGAAATGGGACGTCGAGCTCCAGTGGGTTGCACCCGGGAAGCGGTTTCCCGGAAAATTCTTAATGGCGAGAAAGTTCCTGTGCTATATATTTAGGTTAAGATTAATAATAATAAATGGCATGTTATTCATTTGAGATTACATTTTAATTTATCAATCAAACTAGCGACCGGCCCGACTTCGCACGGGTGCATGGCTGATACTGAATATATATACAACGTACACAACTTTTTCAGTCAGTTCAGGGTCATACCGATCTATATTAAATGCACAATGTGTTTAAGGTACTGATTTGGATAATGATTAATAGGCAAAAAAAATAATTGTTTACGACATTATATTACAAAACATCTAAAATTATCAGTGTTTCTCTACTATAATATGCATTTATTATACATATAAACCTTTCCCTCGAATCACTGTATCTATTAAAAAACCGCATCAAAATCCTTTGCGTAGTTTTAAAGATCTAAGCAAATAACAGTTACTGCATTTTAAAATTAGTAAGCTTATTATTGTATGATTCAAATCTTTACCCTTACTGAAAACAAAAAATATGCAAAAACTAATTCTGCAAAACTAATCTATACATACAATAATTTGTTTTTGTATATGTCAATCACGTGAATAGAACTGATTTATGAGACTATAACCAATCGACTTAAAATATTTCTTACATGACTATAAGCTGTTAATTAGTGAATTCCGTACATCCACTGTCTTTTTTTTATTTAATGACAAGCGAAGTGAGATGGTAACGGCTAGTTAACCGTGTAAGCAAATATTCAATAATACTAAAACAAATTATTGGAATATTATATTATTCAACCTTTTTAGATAAATAGTTAAGTGTTCCTACATATTAAATCGCTACTCATAAAACTCCCAGGCCTATTGCTGAAGATTCGCGAAGAGTTTCTACATTAAAAATGTAATCAGACAATTATTATTATGTTATTTATAAAATCACGGTTATAATTACAGGTACAACTTAATTCCCAAGGTTGATGAACTGGTGATTAATCTAATGGGTAATATTTGTTACTATGCCAATGTCTTTGAGCAGCAGTAACTGACTATCAGGGCACCGTCCGCCTACCTATTATAAATAGTATAGACTAATATTATAAAGAGGTAAATTTGTTAGTTTGTATGTAGGGGGTAATCTCCGAGTTCAATGTTTTTTTTTTTCATTGGTGATGGTGATGGAGGGGTATAAATTATATTTATGTCATATCATATTATTTACTAAAAAATTGCACCCGAGCAAAACCAGGGTAGGTCACTAGTCTATGATTATTAAAAAGAGAGAAATTTGACTAATCCAAAGTTTATTACGATGAGTAAACATTAACTGTATATTTAGCTTGATTTATTATCAGTGTGTGCTTTGTATTCGTTTAAGATGGCAGACGGACAAAGGGACCACCTGATTCCTGATGGTAAGTGGTCTCCACCGCCCATAGATATTAGGAATATAAATCTCTTACACTGGCTCACTAGTTCTCCAAATTGGAACACAGCGGGTGATTCTTATAGAATTAGTAACAAACAGTGCTTGGATATAGGACTACCTAATTAGTCCAAATGTCCAATGAGACCAAAACGTAAAACATGGATGTATCAGTGGCGAGAGTAGCCATTTCGGGTAACAATGAAAAAAAAATCGGAAGGTCCCATTTGCCTATTATGAAAACGAACGTGGACTGACACAGGCAGTGCAACCTCAATAAACTCACTGAGGGATTTTGATAAAGAAAGCAACTAAAATCTAAAATCTCAAGACATTTCACTCTCACGGCAGAACCAAGAGTAGCTAGAGCAAAATTTAGTGAGAAATAGTGAACATTTTTTATAACATAGGTGCGGTCCAATTCCGCTTAGCTTTACCCAGCAATAAAGCAGTTTCAAACGCATGTGCCGAAATGTATCACACTTTCCTTGCAGTGTTTTTTTGTAAACTTTAACGAGGGCTCTCCTCGAAAAAAATATTTTGGAATAAAAGTATCTTCTTTGGCCCTCCGGGGCCATTTTTGGGCCCCCATGCGATCGCATTGCCTGCATTAGCATAGAAACGCCACTGGGATGTATCGTAAAAAAAATATTTTTTCTAAATTAATTTAATTTCTTTGTAACTGTAAAATATGAGTAAAGCTTTAGATTTTTTTATTTCAATTAATTTTAAAATTTATTTACATTTACTACGTGTTACTAAAACGTATATATTATGTTGATTTGAAAGAAACAAGTGTTAATTCATATTGGTATATATTATGAAGACTAATGTTAATAATTGTTATGTAAATAAAATGTATATACTATTTTGGCGCAGATATACTGATATAACTGATAACTATTGATTATAACTATATTTTTATTTATATGTATAATGGTGTAGTACATCACCAGGCTTACCACGCTTATTATTTAATATTTGATATAATCTATGTCAATAGAGAGAAAGGATTATTGTGCACTAATTTTATCTTGTGTTGAGCAATGTGCTTTGTTTTTTTTTTTTTTTAAAGTGATATCACTTACAAACGTTTTAGTCAACGACCAAATTGATCAATTGCCAGGAGATTGGATTTAGTGCCATTTTAATGTTAATCACTCCTTATTTAATTGAACAAATCGCTCCAATTAACATTATTCAATCCTATTTGAATTATAAATTACAAATAAATTTCCTATTAATCTTTCGAATCTTGTACTATCAAAGCTTAGAAACTTTGGCAAGCCGTTATCATTTCGCCTGCCTTGACTACCGCTGACTAAGAATCGAATAACGTACCCACATCCGAAATTAAAATATGCACCAGGATTACAGATTAAAAATAATTTTCAACCTACGTGTGGAAATCACGAGCGTTTCGTACCTACTTTTATAATAACAGATTCCAAGCTAACCCGAAAATAGAAGGATTTCACTACCGATTACATCACGTGTTGACATTCTCGACACCGGTTGGGCCTAAACTATATATATATATACTTTATATATATCTAATCGTAACTTGTATGAAATCTAGCTGTTCTGCCAAACCAAATTTAATGTTTTCTGCGTAATAATCTCTGCTTGAACACACACACGAACTATTTGTCATGGAGATTGGTCGTTTCTAAGAAACACTAGCGATAAAGCACTTTGCTAAAACCACCGCTATTCGTATGATATTACAGAATATCATAATTTATATTAACTTGCCATTAAAACACTCACAGAACATATTTTTGATACACAAATTATTGAAATTTTAAATTGTATACATATCACTTACTTCCAATTTAAAAAAGTTTCCGGTAAAGATGGCGGGAACTTGAGAAAGCGCGGTAACTTTGAACGTTCGGATACGCAATGCAGATTATCTAATAAACTTTTATTAAAAAATGAAACTAAATTAATTTATATTTTTAATAAACAGCTGATGTTTTTATCACCAGTGTTTACCCAGCCAGAGAACATACGTGACTAAACCAGTTTCACGTGCCTTAAAGTAAATTTTAGGTGGCTGGGTGAAAATGTGTGATGTATTTTGGAACACGTAAATCTTGCAATCATTTTCCACTTGCATCGAATTATAATACGATGAACTCGGGAAATAATTACATAAACGACACTTATATATGATTTCCTTAATGAAGTGCTTCGCTAAATTCATAACCGCCATCTTTTCTTTTGGTATAAAGATCTATTTATAAGAATATTTCAAGTGATTTTGCTGATAAATTTGTTGTCACTTACGCATAATGTTCAAGGAATATAGAAAAGACAAACAAATACAAACGGGTTTCAAAATAACAAAAGTCATCACATTACGTTTAAAAATTACAGACTATTAAAACAAAATTATTTCAAGTAATTATTAGAACTAATATAATTAAAAACGTTTTTAATTATAACAAGAATGTCATTTGACGCTTCGCATTAAACTGGATATTTTAGAATATGTATCACGAATTGTTTAAGTGGTCCAAGCTTATGATTAAAATAGAAGATCATATAATTGAGATGTTTGCCAAGATACGAACCGCAACCTGTCGGCTAGGATTGCACCTTTTTACCCACTTAATCATATTGCGTTTTCTCGATATTTAACAAATCAGAAAACAATTTAAAGAAATAATTGTTAACAGAAATCCGCGATCCTTAATAAAATAAACTTAAAATCGCTATCAGTAATACTAGCATTACAAATCATAGGAATAGTTTTAAACATATTTTTTTCACATGGTGGTAGGGCTTCGTACAAGCCCGCGAACAGCATAATTAGTATTACAGTAACTACAGGCACAAAGGAATATATTACTTTAACACATTAACATCTTGGTTCCCAAGGTTGATTGTGTATTGGTAATATGAAGATTACTTAATTTTTCTCAGAGTACCAATGTCTATGGGCAGCGGTGACCACTTTCCATCTGGTAGCCCATTGGCAGTCCTACACCTATCTACCTTGATGAAAAAACAAGAAATCCTTGAAAAGAACCTTATAAAAAAATTCTATTTAACTCAGATATTAATTATAGCAATTCTGTTAACAAATTCACTGACAGTGAGCACTTACCTTGATACCACAAAACACCACTAGAATTCTCCATACTAAATGAAAGATGTTTTACAATGTTTTGCGATACTACGTCAACAGCTGATGTGAACATCTCTGAACGTAAAACAAACATTTATTATCATAAACGAATCCCTATGATGACATAATACTACAAGTCGTTATAAAAAAAAATTAACTCAACTAAAAATCAATATGAAAAAAAAATGTTCATAATAATTATTGTTTATTTAAGTAGGCATTAGTAGTATTCATGTAGTAAGTAGGTATTCATAAAAGCACTTTTGAACAGTCATATTACAGTGATGTAAATGTAAAGCTGCGACCGGTTCGGAAAGTAGATTCTACCAAGAAGATCCGGCAAGAAACTCAGTAATTACTCTTTTCCACCATATTAATTACAAAGTATAACAGTAAACTACAATGAAATTTTTATATATCCTGTGTAGAAATCAACAAATTCTAAGACCATGCTTTTTTATCTTTAATTATTATTTAATTTTGTATTGAGCCTGCCTTATTAATCAATGTTTTTTGACATCAGCTTTAATTTTTTAATATGCGATATAAAACTATACTAGCCGTGTACCCGATTAGATATCCTATTAGAAACATTCATCAGAAACATTACACAATATTGCCCTTATAGGTGATGTATTTCCAAAAATGCTATAACAACTATACCTTATAGCATAATCCGAGGCATCGATTTCTAGGTACTTATAATATAAAAAGTTGCGATCTTCCAAACAAACATTCATCCGAAATTTCACCCCCTTGGTGATGAATTTTCAAAAAGCTATAACAACTGGCTTTAACTTATCAAAATAAGCCTTTATACGGATTTCCATATTTCTAACTTCAGAAATGACGAATTTCTATAAAAAATTTCATCCCCCGTTTAACCCTCTAAATGTGATGAATAGTGAAGGAGATGAATATGAAACATCCTCTCTTAGAGCTCACTTACGTTTTATATAGAATTTCTAGATCTTTCTAGATTATAACGCACGGCCTAAACTGGTTGGTCTAACAGGGTGATACAGGGAGTAGAGTTAAGCCAATATTAAACATAACATATGTAACGGGCGATTAGCCTTAGATATATAGTTTGTTTATATTCAATTTTTAGGATAATTTACTTTTGCCTTGCGTTCACGTAAGATTGCAGGTCAAATCTAGTAAACCATCGAGTTTATAACAGCAAAATTCGTGTACATGAATTTTTAATTCATATCGTGCTGCCAGTGCCGTAAATAGCCTTTTCTGCGCCCTGTGCGAGCTTCTATAACTGCGCCCTATTTAAGTAGACCCTTTGCCTATTATACGACCCACTGTGTCTCACTCACTAAAACTCAAACGCAGGTTCACTACTGCAAATGCGTTGCCCATTCTAATACTTAAGATTTAATTTTTGGTCCACTTTGGTCATCATACCTCTATAATAAAATACCCAGCAAAGTTTCTGTAAACTGTTAATTAATTTAAGTACTTGGTATGGTAAAGTTTTGAATAAGGGAGGTAGCTTAGCATAATATAAATTGCGTTTAATTATGTATTGGTGAAAAAACGTTGATTCGAAAATATTTGCAATGATTATTCACAACTACAATATACGCAAATGAATGAGACCACAAACGACTAAGTTCAAATAGTAAAGATTTTAAGTAAGCTATAAACTTTTTCAATCTTTGAAAAAGGTACTTTTCGCGCTTTCTTCATTGCGAAATCGTTGATAACCTTTTCATACGACAGGCATCGTGCTATGTCGCGTTCAACCGACAAAATCGCTAGGCCGGTCAATCTTTCTTCGCCAATCGTCGAGCGCAAGTAAGTTTTTATTAATTTGAGGTAACTGAATGATCTTTCGCAAGAAGCTACAGTCACTGGCATTGTTAAAAATATCTTTATAGCGACTACTACATTAGGAAATATCTCTTTTAAATCTAGTTCGACTATAGCTTTAAGAAGACCCAGACTTGAACTCCGGTCACATTTATCAAATATTGTAGTCGTTTCAACTCCACTCTTTAAAGTGTCGCATTCAGCCCAAAATTCAGTAATTCAGTTACCTCGTATCTACGAGGAAACTGTGATGAAACCTGCATAGATGCATTGAAATTCAACCACGATCACGTGTATCCCTTTCTCCCAACCTTCGCTAGAGTAGCCTGTGTAATAAAATACAAAATTGAGAGATGGCTTCATTCAATTCCTAGAACATTTGAGCGTTATTTTTGTTAAACACTTTTGAATGCCGTCGAACAATAAATTTGTGTAATAAAATTTAGATATGCTTAGCAGTCAAAGTAAATTATTTAGATAAAGTAATAGAAAGGCTTAATTCTAAAACAAAAAACTGCCCCGAGGAAATATATCCTCTCTTTTTGATGAAACACTACATTAATCGCAATAAATACGTCCTATCGTCTCCTATCGTCCTTAAGGATTAAGTTTTTATATGTTTACATACTTATCTATGAAAAATGTTAATGAACAGGTACTTTATTATCTGCGTAAAATAATTCTACTATTATAAACTTCTACGTCCCACTAACGACATCTACTGAAAATTCGAATTATTAGAATGAGATTATTTTCTTACTTTATCGGATTCAAATGTTACTACACTTAATATTTAATAATAATTAACATAAAAATATTACATTTTCTTTTTTTGTAAATTAAAATATTTCATATTCAGATTCGATTCGATAATATACCAGTTACATGTTTTGCTTATATTCAAATATTTCAAAACTAAACGTGTACACTAGGCTTTAACCAAACAAACAGCTGAATGCGATGTGTCGTTATGTCGTATTCATACCAGCCCTAACGACTAACGTCCTACTCAGTCAGTTTAACATCAACTTGTTGCACCTACTTTCAAAAAGTTAATATTTTACCTGTTTATGTGAGAAAGTGAACATGTTATCTAATTAGCATGTTAAAGCATTGGCGTTTAAACTGTGTTATCTAATTTACCGTTACAATCGGTACAGGAAAGCGGAATGTGTGTTGTTTTCGATAGCAAAATTCGTTACAACTTCGATGCACCTGCAGTGCATTATGCAGATACGTCGGGCGTTAATTAACACACGATCCAATAATGTATTGAGTTGAGTGCATTCTTACTATGACACGACTAAGCGAATTATTTAAGTAAATTCAGTTACGCTAACTACGTGGAACTGTGTGTATCATGATAAACTAAAAAATAAACTACCTGACAGACCGAAGAGTCATCAGATCACAAAATGACTCATAAGTGAGAAGCAGTATACATTTTTTGTTTAGTTTTTGTGGAATGCTGCCTTTTTCAATGAGTATAGTTCAAAGTATGCAAGGCACTTGGCGGGAATAGTTGTAAATAAGTGTCTTCTCTTAAAATGTTCGTAGTTTATTTGGAATAGTGCAATGGCTCAAAGTTCAGTGGATTCAGATAGACTATCTTCGGCTGGTATTTCTACTCATAGTTCAGGAACAGCAGGGACAGTTGGAGGATCTGTAGTTGGTGTAAGAGTTGGTGATCCAAACCACAAGAGAGAAGATGAGGATGATTATAATTTGGGTCCATTACCTCCAATGTGGGAAAAGGCATTCACACCATCAGGAGAAAGATATTTCATAGAGTAAGTAACAATTATAAAACAATAGCATAGTATTAAAAGTGAAATTCACATAATCTTGGTAATAAATCAATTAATTAATTCGAAATTACCAATTCAATCAGTAGAAAATCTGTTAGCACTGAAGCTTGCTAATGATGTTAAACAGAACACATTGAAGACGTAATGGGAACATCAAACCACATATTTTAAAGCAATCTAAAAATAGATATATTGTTCTTAGGAAAAGTTTAGTTTCAGTACAAAAGTTGTTGTATTCAGAACTTTTAAATAAGTGATTAATTAGTGTTTTAATAAAAGGTGGTGTAATTGAAGTAAAAAATGTTTTTATGCTATGGAAAGAAGAGTAACAAAAGGTGATACTAAAGTTTTACTTAAAATTGGATATAACCTTGTTGATCAACATTTTTTTTTACTTAGTAATAACATGTAATTAAAAAAAATACACCAGTTTTTTAATTTCTTTGTCAAGGTGACATTCTATTGTATACTTTTTTTATTAATTAGAATATAAAAACAGGTTTTATTTTAGTCAAGTATCGAAACATCAAGAATCTGAATCTTTTAAGATGCAGAATATTTGTAATGCTAATTTCAATGAGTTTTCTAATTAACCATAGCATAGATGATTGAACTTTATTTAATATTTGTATTAAGACACATCAAAACCATTTTACATAAATATTGCATCTGTGTATTTAAATCAAGTGATTTGGAATTATAAGGAAATACCTTTAAATCATTTAATTCAATAGCACAAAAAAAGTTATATAGAATATATACAAAAGAGAAACATAAAAAGTACATAAAGATATACATCAAGCAATCTGGGTCATTTGGCCTTTTAATACATTGTAGAGGATTGAATTATAAATTGAAGGTTGGTTGGTTTTACCCTGACCCCGTAAGTCATCAATTATATACATAGTTGTTGTATTTGTTCTCAATTTTCTTTTCTAAGTTTAAAATGAAAATGTATATTTATTATGCTTATTTGATCCCTACAAATTAAAATTGTAATGTCTTTAAAACCATAGACTTTTTGTGTAGAAAACGTAAGTGATTTGACACAATAATTAAATACTTTGTTCTCTTAATAATTATTATAATATAGTTTTCAAATAAGGCTTCGTAAAAACTGAATAATTCAGCTGAAGAGTCAATTAAAAGTCACTTACTGTAATATTTATTTTATTAACTAATTATATTGATTATTCAAAAGTAAACGGTCACCACTGCCCTGTAAAGACATTTACAGCAAGAAATTTTAAGTAACTCTAGCATTCTCAATGGGAACTCAAACGTAAGTCCCTTATGCTTGTAATTAAACAGTCTAACCCGACAAGTTGGAACACTGTTATAATATTGTTGTTATTATATAGAATATGACTGGATTGTGTGATGCCTTCCCAGACAAGCTTGAACAAAGCCCTATGAACAAGCAGTCTATCTAAAACATATAATGTCATGAATTTTTCTTTAAAACTGTTTGAGAGGAGCAGTTCAGCCATGTAATACTTTTATATTACTTTATGGATTATCATTTCTTATTCACGAGACATGTCTCGTAGGATACTACTATAATACTTGTAGGATAATGTCTAGTTTTTGTTTGTAATGTATTCTTTGTAAGTTGAGTATGCACTCCATTACCATTCATTTTATTGTGTTAAAAATTTGAGCTGTTGCTATTGACTCTTCTGGTCTAATTCTGTTTATTATAATTAACAATAATTGGGTTCCATGTGTGTCTTATTCAATAATTACTTACAAAAAAATGAAATTGTTTTTTTACTAAGTAAATTGAACCTTAATATTATAAATGCTACAGTGAGTTTATTTGTTATGTTTCCACATCTTATGTACTCAACGAAACATGAAATTTTGCATACACAATGTTAGGATACCTAACGTCTGCTCAATAGAAACTAATTATCAATGAATAATTTATAATGTTTTCAATTTTCTAGCTATAATACAGGGACATCACATTGGCTGGATCCAAGACTAGCGAGAGTTAGAAAGCATTCTCTCGGTGAATGTGGTGAAGATGAATTGCCATATGGATGGGAACGGGTCACAGATGAGAGATATGGCTCTTATTATGTGGACCACATCAATAGGCGCACTCAATACGAGAATCCTGTTCTGCAGGCTCGTAGACTCAGAGGTAAGTTATATTTATATTACATCGCAAATATTATTAATGCTAATATATAAAAGATATTAATGACCTAGCAGTTATTACAAGCCTAGTAATGCCATGCTCTGTTTTAATTTTGACAAAATATCTTTAAGTATTCAATTAAATTAAATAGTATTTAGTTTAATTGAATATTAAGGTTTTTTTTTAGAGATAATTCAATCTTTGAGTTATGGTATTACAAATTAGTTATCTATTAATGTTCTGTTTATTATTTCATTATTATTATTATTTCCATATTTTAGCTGAAAAAATGGCTGCAGAAAATGGCAATAATAATCAAGTGAACGGTCCTCCCACCACTGGAGAGCTGAGAGGCGAGAGATTCACTTTAAACCTTACTAAAGGCCCACAGGTATTATAAACAAAATTCATATAATGAGTAAACAATATATATAGAACTATTTCGAATATAATAATATTTATTCTTCCTTTTGGAATTGTTAAACCATAAAAATTCTCAAGTAAATATATAATAATGTAATGTTGGTTAAATACTTAATTTCGGTTATTATTAAATATTATTTTATTCAATTAATTTATAATAATTTTTAGGGTTTGGGATTCACTTTGATTGGAGCTGAAGGAATACCGGAGACAGAAGGCTATCTGCAAATCCGTAGTATAGTACCTCATAGTCCGGCCTGGATCGATGGTGAGTTTAAAGCCAAAATACGTTGTAATATCCCATGTGTCGCGAAGTCATTCCTGTTCGTAATTGCTTTGTTTGTGTTGGATTTTATTTCCCGTCGGGAATAGATGTTTGTGCTTGCGTACACGCTTGGTGCACTATAAAATCTCCTGCAAAATTGGCTAATATTCCATCAGAGTGGTTGATGTAATCAGTCAGGATGACTTTCGAAAACTGACGATGTGACAGAAATCGATCAGGAAGATAATATGCTTGTTATTATCCAATAAAGCTATTTTTGGCTGATATCTTCATGTTCAAACCACTAGGCCATCGAGACCCTCTCATTGGCAGAGATAAATCTACGGGCTACTGTTGTATGCTGAATGTCTCACAATATTTTTTCTCGTGATTTAGGTGCTCTCCGCCCCGGCGATGTTGTGGTGGGGGTGGGGCAGAGGGCCGTTCGAGGCTTGTCGCACGCGCAGGTCGCTCAGATCTTCCAATCCATTACACCAGGCACTGAAGTCACTTTACATCTTGTGCGAGGTAAGGATTTCATTTGAATTATCATATGTTTTGTTCATCAAATACATACAAATTTCTTGCTTACTTGATAACACTATTTATTCTTAACAAGGAACAACTACTTAAGCTTATATAATGAAAAAACTATTAATAACATCTGTAACTTAATTATATCATGACCAATATTTCTTGTGTCGTTGAGATTTCTAATCGTGGGATAAATTACATTTGACAACACAAGACACTTGGATTCATTTAAATACTTAGACGAAAACATAACAAACAAACATAACATAAAGCAGTTTTTTTTATTTATTTTTCTATTTAATAAGATAATATGTTTCCGTTCCAGGCTATCCTCTCTCTTTCGACTCGGAAGACCCGAACACGCGCGTGCTGAGCACTCTGGCGGTGGACGCGACGACGCCCGCCACCCCCGACGCCGTGGCCATGCAGCAACTCACGAGAGCCTTGCGGACTAGGTTAGTCTTGGTGAAATGACACCCGAAAACAATAGTTAATCAACCTAAAACATTTTTAGATAATTGTTGTATGAATTTAAAAATATTGTAGCCCTTTTTTTGTACATTAGTTATCAAAATAGTGCATAAAAAGAAAATATTTTCGATTATTAATTGAAAACGCGCAGATGAATGAACCTTATTTTATAGAACTTTTTTTTAAAAATCTCTGATGACTTCTATCACTGCCCCTGTGTGAATACAATAGCAATATATGCATACACTAGTGACAGAGACAAACTATGTTCAAATATTCCCCTCTCCACGCCGAGTCTTAATATTTTTCAAACTTACAGATTCAACCTTGACTCACCCAATCACGTTGACACATCACAAGGTCGAGATGAAACAGATAACTCCCCAGACACTCCTCATAGCCCCAATCAACGGAGACTAATGTCGAGATCATTTGATCTCGATGAGATAGGAACGACAAATGAAAACAAGGTGCCTCCGAGATGCCCATCTGCAGACCATCTACTTTCTTTAGCTAGCGGTAAGATATTGAAAGTGTCAAAGGATTTATATATTAAATTGTTGCTACCTGTAGATAAAAACATATTTTAAGTAATAATTATACATGGAGTAAAGTTCATATGTGTATTCCACAAGTTCAAAAAGTTGATTAAAGGCAAAAGCATGATTAAAAAAAATTGAATATCTACATAATATTTCCAACTATGAAATTATTATTTCCACAGATCATCCACACCGCAACAATAATGGTATTGCAAGTGAGCCGGGTCGGGAGCTCGTCCTCACATTGCGCAGAGGCGCTGCGGGCTTTGGCTTCACCATAGCAGACAGTGTACACGGACAGAAAGTCAAAAAGGTAATATATCGTTCGGGAAATCAATTATTCAATTATAATGAGCAATAAGTCGGCAAGATTTGAATTGTGTTTTAAAATTATGTAATAAAAAAATATTAGTATGTTATCTGTGCGTGCCTCGAGCTTGTTATATCAAACTGGCCAAAGAGGTTATACGTTTGACATATTTAATGCTTTTGTATATGAATATATTTTTATTTAATGAAACTACACCTCAATATCCAGGTCTTAGATCGCAGTCGATGTGCTGGGCTGCGGGAGGGCGATCTTCTGTTGCAAATCGGAGAAACGGATGTTAGACATGCGCCCCACCAACACGTCGTACAGGTGAGTTCATATTTAAGTATAATATATGTACTCGTTTCAAACCAAATATTTGATCATTTTCATCGTGCATTTTCTCTTCTGCATTTTTTATAAACACAGTTAGTTCTGTGTAAACGTCGCTCGTCCGGGATTCACGACTCGATTAGAATAGACGGAAGACGGGAAGGGCAATGCATTAGTGGATTTGAACTTAAAATGTAACCGTCCATGTACACGTCCGGGCGCTTGCAGGTGCTGAAGGAGTGCCCCGCGCTGTCGGAGAGCGCGCTGCGCGTGTGGCGCCGCAGCGCGCGCGCGCCGCGCAGCCGCTCCGCCACGCGCGCCGCGCCCGGTGAGTCGCGCGCCGGTATTTCATCTTTTAGACAATAAGTTGTGCCAAATGGATATATATTTCGAGCATTACGAAATAAATTGACCAAATAAAATTCACTTTTTTTTTCTTTCACGATACATATTACAAGAGATTACATTTAACCAGCATTTAAAATAAATCATAATGAAGTGCATAGCTTTACATTTTACATTGCCCAAACATATCAAAAGAGCTAAATATATAGTATGACATGTCTTTAGTCGTATGAATTTCGATTATGTAGAGAATCATCTATTCAAAGGAATTTCGAATAACTAAAATTCCTGTATGTATTTAAAAAAAAAGCATAAATATTTACTAATAAAATGTTTCAGTGACTACAAACAACAATATGCAGTTGGGTCGAAGTAAAACTCCAACGGCTGAGCAGCTGAGGTCTGCACCCGTACGTACGCCGGATAACGAGCTCCGAGAAAGGCAGAACGGAATGAATTCAGGTAAATATAACATATGTTTATTACAATTGCCAGATCAAATATTTATAGACTGTTACATATTTTTATTTACATCATATGTATTTGATCTAGTCTCATTATTAATATAATAATTTTGAATGTAGATATAAACAGTAACATCTTCACAAATATAAAAGTTTGTTCAAATCGTCAGTTTATCGCGTCCTATATTAAATCTTATTATTACGTAGTATTAAATAACATCTTGGTAGCAAACTTCGTACAGCGTGTGGTTTTCGCGGCCATGGATTCTAAATAATTATTAATTTCATGGTAATATGAACCTCTAAGAGATTAAATGCGTGTGAACACAATAGTGATTTGCCAGTGTTTAATACTACTACAATATTTAACATAGGACTATAGCTACTACTAGCCTAGATTAGCCTTGCGTTCCAGTTACTCTGTAAATATAGAAAGTATTAATATCATAGTTTTACATATATGCTATCTTACATCTCATTCATAATATCATCATCTCAGTGGAAGCAACATATGCGGTTCCCGAAGCGAAAAACCGCGAAACTCGTGAAAGTATAATGGAAAGGCGACGCAGAAGCAGCACTCCCGGAGCGAGGCTCACCCTACCCGTGGTCACGCACTGGAACGACAACCAGGACAACCAATGGCAGCAACAGCCCTGGCTAGACAACTCCAACAATGTCAGGAACTGGGCTGAGACTCAGAAATGGGATGAAACGGGACAAAAATGGGATGGAAATAATACAGAATATATTGGTAGGATCGAAGGTCCGAGCAATGGTTGGGAGCGAGGGGAGAGGTGGAATAACAACTGGGGGGAAGTCCCCACTCCCACCGTGCACGTTGATATGAATGCCGCTTACTGGAGAGGGAACGCCAGTGTCGCGGATAGTAGCGATAATGGAGGTAACGAAATTGTCGAATATATATTTGATTACACAAAAGAGTTCTTACAAAAATTACCTATCTATTAGAAGGTACACACGAAAACAAACATAATAAATAACAATCATTATTTACAGGTTTTCCAGAAGATGGTATGCTTCATTCTCCAAGTACCGCGGCTGTTGGTGGACTATCTAGACAATCACCTTCGACCAGCAGAAACAGACCGCATTCGCCTTCTAATTCGAACGGTGATTATAAACCTTATTTGTTGACGTGTTTATTCAAGCTCTCTCTTTATTACGCTCTGGTAATAGTATTTTGATAACTTTATTAAAATAATTCTGTATGCCTTCCCATTACAAATATTTTGTTACTGCTATATGATAATGTAGGACTATCCCTAATTGTTCAAGGTCGCATGAGAAGCCACTCGCCGTCAAACAATAGCGCTTCAGAGCGTCTCCTCGCCAATTCTCCCTCGACACGTCTGCAGAGTCAGTCCCCTTCCAATAACTCGTCCAATAGCCGGATAAAAGGATCTCCGCTTAGGTAAATATTACATGACTTTTTATCAAAAAAATATTTCAGTTTTATAAAATGTCGTAAAAAGTCTTTATGTGATGTTTCATATTAATGTTTTTCTAATTCATTATATGTACACTACTTTATTATATATTCTAAAATATAAATATATATAATATTTTATGTAATTTAAGCTGTCCGATGACGTGTAAACCAATAACTATCGTTATTTATGCCAAGTAAGTTTTAGAATTGTATCTCTAATGTGTGGTACATTGATATGAATTCAATATAATTATTTATTTGTACAAATTAAGCTATGTATGTTTTAGTTCAAAATGAGTTGTAGCTTGTAACCATTCAAGCATTTAGGTATTCAAAATATTATCGTAATTAAATATTCCAATTTAACGTTTATTGGTTATTAAATATTCGGCATGGTACCGTTTCCTAACATCAAAAGATCGTGTCCCTGTTTGGTGATGGGATCCATCTTCAAAGATGAAACGTCGATCCACATTCTGAAACATTTTTTTTATATATGAACATGCTAAATATATGACTTATGTTGTAGTTAATATATTTTGCTTAAATGTTAAGAGAATATCGTTGTGTGTGTGTTTTTCCTACGATATATTAATTGTTCCCTGTTTAGTGCCCGAGTCCATGCACGAGATATTTGGTTAGGTTAGGCAAAAGACTTACACTATAAAAATGTATAATAAATGAACGCAATTGTAACAAACCTTCTTCAAATGTTACAAATTTAATTTCAATTTTACTAAATATTTTTTCCAATATATCAATTGAAAAAGTCAATTTGCCACGAATATTTTCTTGGAATTAGTTTCTTTAGCGTCATTTACAGGAAGGTGTTGCTCGTTTACCTCTGGTCGAAGTGTATCTATTGCAATTACATATTTTCACCAAGACTACTTTTTGTACAGTTAAGTAATAAAATTTACTAATGCACATAATTTCCTTAGATTACGGTCCCCAACGCGCTCTCCGTGCTACGCGGAAGAAACACAGAACGCTCTGTATGTCGCCAACTACCCGCAGGTATTTTTAACATATACCGTCTTTTACTTCGCGCCTGGAGAGAATTTACATATAGCACAATAATATTATATCTGATGATCGATACGTCTTAATTTATATGATATATATGCAACTCCGATACGATATAAAAGTAACTCCGTCTGTCTGTTACGCTTTCATAGCCAACCACTAAACCGAATTTGATGAAATTTGTTATAAAGCTAGTTTGAACTCCAAAGAAGTACATAGGCTGCTTTTTTTACTCCTAACAGCTTACGACCTACCCTTGTATGTAAACACAAATAAAGTCACAGGTGACATCTATTAATAATTAACTTTGATGTTATTCATCTTTGGATACCTATTCCTACTTATAGTTTTTGTGCATCGCTCTGTGAAAAGTTAACCTAAGTTTTACTAGGTGGTTGCGCTTTTTTCTCATCTGGATATGCACCGCCCACTTATAGCATAGTCCACCGCCAAACAATAATAGTCAGTATTGACAGGCATAGGGGATAAACATCTTAGTTCCCAAGGTTGTTGGTGTTGTAAGGAATGCTTAATATTTCTTAAGTTATTTTACATATACAGGTAGAAGCAGGTGGCGCGACAGATCCGGAAGCAGACGTGTTAGTAAGGTTGGCAAGAGGATCAGCCGGCTTCGGGTTCCGTATCGTGGGGGGCACAGAAGACGGCAGTCGGGTCGCCGTGGGATATGTCGTGCCAGGTTAGCTAGCAATGCTCATACACAAATATTTCTTCCACGAGTTGATGAAAATGATAATATTCTTTATTGTGCACGACAAGGATATAATTTTTTATGAATTCCCACCATCGCCCAACCCAGGCGGGCCGGCCGACGGGCTGCTCCGGCCGGGCGACCTGCTGACGTCGGTGGACGGCATCCCGCTGGCCGGCGCCACGCACGCGCTGGCCGTGGCCTACGTGTGCGAGGCGGCCGCCCGCGGACACGTGAGTACCCCCTAGCTACATCCGACGGCGAGCGAGCGCTACTAAACTTGTCGCATGCTATTTCATTCATTGATTTATTATGTACCCGAATATTCTCAGAAATAATAACAGTTTAAATATTCTATGTAATTTCTTTTACATGTGCGATTTTATTGATAATTGTGTTATATACTGAAGCAGTGCTTGAATATCCTTACGATGATGGAATAAGCACCTAGGATATTTGTTTATTGTATATAGATAGATATATAATAAGACCGCTATCTATTATTATATCTATCTATTATATATCTTTTTTAAATCATTTTTTTCAGGTAACACTCGGTGTGAGACACAACAGAGCTGACATTCAGCCGCTCGGCCTGCCGACCATACCGGCGCCTCACGCGCACCAACCGCTGCTCGCGTAAGACTATTTTAACTTGATGGTTTTGTTAACATGGCTCAGCCATGTTACATACCGAAACATTACTGTGTAAATATGCATGAAATCTGGTTCATAATTTCTGTAATTAAACGTTATGGTACGTCAAACTCATAATTCATAATATCTATAAACCAATAATCAATAAATAATAATTATAATAATTAATCATATAATACTTAAATTAATCATCAAATAAAAAAATAATAATTAAGAAATAAATTATTATGTGCTTAAACAATATTTTGGTGATATTTAAATTAGTATGAACTATCGTATAAGATAGTACATATATTTAAGTTACCTATTGTGTTGTAAAGTAGTAAAATATTGTTTAACACATAATACTTTTTTTACCCGAATTCGATATTTATTGCATACGAAATTTAATTTAATTGATTACATTGTACATAATTAACGGATTAAATCATTAAAATTATAATTAATTACAAAAATCATCATTTCAATTAACTCAATTAATATGATCAGTTACATCTTTACGTTATCGATTTTATCGTGTAAATGTAAACAACACGTGCCAAGTATAAAATACGGACAGGAGAATTTTCTACAATCAAAACTCAAATTATGCCTTATAGCAGTATACTTACAAGCACTTTTCGCGTGACAACTTATAGTGAATGCAACTGGACTGTTGGTTAGCACCAGTAAGACATGTGTAAAGTTCCTTCCACACTGCTTTCGAATTGCACCACAAATAAATGGAAAACGGATGTCATATTATAACGTATATCATAAAATCTTAAATGTTACAAAGACTTGAAATGTCATGTTAAATTTTTTTATTGAAAAATAAATTACATCAAAAGGGTAAATATTTAGAACAGCTTTAGGCAGCGCTGGTTTTCCGTGGAGCAAGTATAGGCGTTTAGACATCGTCTAAAAGAAAAAGTATTGCCATGCCGACTACTATGATTCTAGAATAATCTAAAGTGATGTGTAGTAGAACTACGGCGTCAAAAGTCTCGGTAGATCGGTATAGCTGTAAGTGTAACTCGTGACCTCGCAGGACGGAACCGCTGCACCACGTGTCGCCGGCCTCCTACAACATACTGCACCCGGCGCCGATGTACCCGCCCGCCGCGCATATGTCAATGTTCGTTGCATTTTCAATCTTATGTATATACTGTTTAGGTTCATTTTCTAATTTTACATTTGCATGATTTTCTTTTGTAAAACATTTCATATTGATAATAAAACTAACGAATTGTCAGTTTGGGTGACAAGGGTTCTATGTTTGACGTGGTTTTGGTTATTTTATAAATTCGAAATATTTTGTGTACATACTTTGATATAGATAAGTTTAAATATATTTTTCTTATTTATTACATTTTAGTAAGTTATATATAAATAAATCTTATGTATCTTGTCCGTATGTTGTATGCTATGTCCATCGGTCCATTAATCGATTTTTATTAGGTATGGTGTTCAGTACGACACAAACACAGGATGGTCTCCGACTCCTTATGACGTGACAGTTACAAGAAACGAGGGAGAAGGATTCGGTTTCGTTGTTATTTCATCTACCAACAAAGCCACTAGTACCATAGGTGAGATCAAATTAAGAAATGTTATTATATCAAAATACGAGAAATCGTAGTTTTTTGCATTATGCGAATCTTAAAATAAGTATGTATTTGTATCTTTTTTGTAATATAGGATATGTGCACATTCTGCGTCCTATTCCATAGCGTCGGCTAATTCCAGTAATTTTAAAGGAGAATGGAAGAGACCTTTCTCTTCACACACACTCGGCCATACATTTGGTGGAGGTGCGTGTCTGAGGCGCCGCTCGTGTTGCAGGCCAGCTGATCGCCAACTCCCCGGCGGCGCGCTGCGGGCGCCTGCACGTGGGCGACACCATCGTGGCCATCAACGGGCAGCCCGTGCGCAGCCTGCCGCACCCCGACGTGGTCGCGCTCATCAAGCGCTCGGGCGCCGCCGTCACGCTCACCGTCACCCCGCCCGACCCGCGCCACGACTGAGCCCCACTCACGGTAACACCACGCCATCGTTTCTACCGGATCTCTGAACTAGAATGTTCTGCGTTATATCGTGTGATATAGAATGGAGATTAACTTGGTATTACGATTTTATGATAATATTTAAATATTATGTAAGTTTGTACCGTTTATAAAATAATGTGTTTTGATAATTTATTGAGACAGTGGTCTATGGCACAGAGGCTTTCAAATGATATAAATTTAAGTATAGTATAGTATTTATTTATTTAATTTTTATCTATTCCAGATACATGCAAAATAATCTCAAAATGAATCTACTTAGACTTCCAAACAAAAATGAAAATCTCATTCCTCAATGAAGCGATGTGTTTTACAGGTATTTGAATAATTACTATAAGCCTAGATTACTAGAAGTATTGAATCTATAGCTTTAATTTAATATCAAATTTATTTTAAGTATTATCGTAGTTGTAGTAATAAATTTAGATATAGATAGATTATTATTAAAAATATAATAACATTTTTTGTAGTAATTAAGTGCCTCTTCTTCCGAATAGTTGCCGTCCAAATTTTTAGCCCTTAATACCATTAAAATACACAAACATACACTGTTATTCAATTTCGTTTTAAGATTAGGACAAAACAAGCAAAATCACATTTGACTATTAAAACACATTTTGCTCAATGTTTTGTATAAACTTAGATATTAGTTAAATGTGACCTCTACCTTATGTATAATCTATTTTCTAAATAGATTTTTGACGTTCTGTAAATATATTTTGTAAAACGTGTTCAAATGATTCTATAATCACACAATGTTATAGGATATGGAATTTGAATAATATTTTTAATAATGAACATTTTAGGGTTTTAATGTTATTAAATGTACTTTTGCAATAATAATAAAATGTTAATTTTAATGATGAAATAACAAAACAGGACCAGAAACAGATGATTGTTAAGATTTAATTGGAATATACAAAATATTAATATCTGTAATGATATGAAGTTAATTGAATTATTCAATTATATTTTCTATATAATTATTATATTTTAGAAAGTAAATAAATTGGATATGTGTAATTTGTTACTATGACTGACAGAAATTAAATAAGTCTTTAATGGTGTTGTAGTTTTCGTTAGGTGATTTGGTACCACCGAAAGGAGTGTAATTTAGATAATTTAATCTGTTATTTAAGAGTAAAACAGTAAGTGCCTTCATGTGACTGTCTTGCCTTAATCCAATTGTTGTAAAATGTATGAAACCCTCTTGTATATAACGCCCAAAGATTGTCTTATTATGTAATCGCTTAAAGTACATTCCAATGGCAGGAGAAGTAATGATATACAAACCTTATATTTACAAATATTATAACATTTGCTTATAGCTCTGCTATATTATGTAATACATTCATTTCTTGATCTTATTACATCTTTATTAATAATACAGCACTATTCCAAACAACTACACTACTGTAATTATATCCACTTTAATTTTACTTCTATAATTTCGATATCAACTTCGTGGACAGCATCAACCTCAAAAATGCATTTCTTCAAGAAAAAAATATGAATACGATCGATTATTTGAGGTGTCATCCAGTTATGTCTCGTCGCTTCAAGTTTTATTTGTCTTAACTTCTCTCGCCATTGGAATCCGCTGTAGATAAATATACTCGTCTATAAATTCCAATGATTCGGAAGTATGTAATGTTGTAATATGTATTCGAATGATGCTGAATGGAATAAAGTTGGGATTGGGCGTTAAAAAGCAAATTTACTCAGTAAATACATATATTTTTATAATCATTAAATTTTAGTTTTATTAAGATCTTTACACCATATCTAACTTCTTTACACCATATGTAACTTCTTTACACCATATCTAACTTCTTTTCAAAACCAATAATTATTCAAACTTCAATACTTATTGTCTGTCAACAGAACTCAAATTTCGTTTTTAATTTGGTAATATACACATGACTAAATACTAATAAAAATAACTTACACCTAAAATTAGCTCAAATCTATATGATTTATTTGGCTTAAAAGATTTTCGCAAATCTGAGTGGGGATTCAGAGGTGCCTGGTGCTGTAGCGACCTCCATTATCCAGTCAGTGTAGGAGTCGATCCTGGTGAAGACGTCCGGGTAGTCATCGCTGTTGCAGTTCTTGTAGACGGAGGAGAGTCCCAGCAACACGGAGTTGTACACCATTGGTGCGCCAGAGTCGCCGCCGCAGATGCCCTTGCCTGGAGCACTTGCGCAGATCACAGCTAAAAAGAAAATAATTAATGAATATTACATCATTAATTAGAAGCCTCTTAGTTTTACACAAACTTTAATAAAAAATAGTTAATTAAGAAATATTTAAAAAAGGATTAATAATTTTTATAATCACCATCAGTGATGGAAACGTCTTCATTCTCAAAAATCTTCTGACAGTCCGCTAAGGGTAGTTTATTGAGTGAAATGGTCTTAAGCGTTTGCAGTTGAGACGAAGGGTCCTCCTAAAATATATTAAAATAATTTCTTGTAAATCGAAGCTATAAAAAAGTAAGGAGTATGTATGTATTTATGAAAAAACAACTTACAGTTTCAAATCCCCAGCTGACGATTTTAGTCGATAGGTGATCTGGAATGTATGTTCCCGCAGGTGGTACGAACAACATGTTAATAGTATCGCTCATCCTCAGTGGTTCAATTAATCTCGCAACAGCGATGTCACAGGCGCGTGGTGTCTCGACATAGTCGGGATGCTTGATCACATCGTGAATGTCTACTAAAACACCACCTTCCATGCTATTCGTGGAACCGGCGCGTATGCGCATGTTTTTCAGTTCAGCGCCTCTGTGAAAATAACATTGGTCCTTCAAGCCGGATATTCATAAAAACCAAATAACACTAACATTATTTATTAACTTTTAAAATAAAGAAATCATAAATATTAAAATGACATTATCGATCAATTCATTATCAATGCACAGTCGCAATTATCACATACATTAATCGGTGAATTACTTTTAGGTTTTGTTTTGTAAATTTCATAATTGCCTTATCGGCTCTGATGTAAGCTAAAAGTGATAATATTTGTACAATTTTGATAGATTGCTTTTTTTTAATTAATGTATTGGCAAACCATACATGAATTTTAAAAAAGCAATCTATCAAAATATGTAATGTCTTACATGATTAGTTTTGCCGTTAAAAAATAAAAAAAACTTAAACTTTTTTAATATTGAGTGGTTTACCGAATTCAGACATTTTGAAAATCTTACAACTTTTAAAAGTTAATAAAATACCATGAGTTACTTTATAGATAACCGTATTTTAATAAACAAACTTTTTTTTAATAATATATCTATTATGCTTACTTACGTAAAACAAAAAGCTGTAGTTAGAATATGATATGAGGAAATAATGGAACCAACACATCTTTGGATATAGATATCGGGCTTTGGGTAGTGGTAGATGAAAGCAGATATGTACGGGAACTGTTCAATAGTGGTAGGAGTACCACCGACGATTCGGCTCTCGGGTACTGCCGATGCTATAAGAATATGCAATTAGAATACATTTGAATATATATTTTTACCTTTATTCAACAAAATATACTAATCTACATGTAATTAACATTACTAACATTTACTTTAAAAAAATGTGACAATTGGCTCCAAAAAGGTATCTGAATGTTTTAAAAGAATTATGCCTTTTTTAATTATTGTATTTTCATACTTTCATTTTTTTAAATTTTTCAATTATAAATTTGATGACACAAAATATTTATCTTAATTAATTATCTTTGGAAACTTACCAGTATAGAATAGTGCAAAGGCCAAGCAAATAATTTTGGCGCCCATGCTGACGACGATGAACTAATTGTGTGGCTGTATCAAGACAGCTTTAAAAACGAAAATAGCGTTTATATATTCTTTTAGCTGGACTAAAAATTCGGTACAATCGACAATTTATGAGGATTATACATGGTGTTTATATTCAGTATTATCTGGATATTATAATTATAGCCTCGGTTACTGGATATTTTATTATAATACAAGAAAAAATAAATAAACTTTATCTAATAATCCATTGAAATATGTTGTTCACTGATTGTTTTTCGTTTTGGCAATCCTTAGTCTTTATGTATGTTTATTTTCAGATACATTTTATTTATTTCTTTTCTTTATAAGCCTAATGATAAACGATCTTTTGATTTATTTTTACATCGTGACCATAAATATTTTTAGTATAAATAAGATTGAAGGCGTAGTATAGAACTCGAAAAAGTCATGATTTTGCAACAACCTGTATATCAATACTAAAAGCTTACAAAGATAACTGGTACTGCCAATCATGCACGTACACTTTATCTAATTAAATAATAATTATTTCTTTTGATAATTTTCTACGCACAGGAATAACTATAGCAATTGTATCTTAAAACCCAAGTAGGATCACATGACATTCAAATCTCGATTATTTTGAGAACTGGGATGTTAGTGTATTTTCCTTTCTTAATTTAACTCAAATTAAAAAAAGTAGTAACCCCTCAGACTTTTTTTTAACTGTCGGTACATGTCTTACACGAGTACGGTGTACACATAAAAAATAGTGGTAATCTTATTTTCCCGTATATGATTCTGCAACATGTGTCAGTAAATAAAAATATTATAATTATATTAAAGAAGGTACTTTTCCGGATATGGATTAGTACTACAACATTTGAAGATAAATTTACTAAATATATCAAATACATAATTAAATAGAGCTAGAGCTATCTATCAATAAAAAAAAATACTGGCTTTGTCTTTGTGTACGTCAAATTTGTATTTGTATAAATACGTCAAAAATATGAGTTTCTGCTGAACAAAATTATTCTGTATTATTTTCACAAATATTTTTAGGATGGGAAATCGAAATTTAAATGGTTTTCCACATAATGAAGGCGAACAAGAATTTAATTCTGGAAACATATTACATGCAGTAAAAGGATTAAAAAAAAGACAGAAAAACTGCGAACCGTCTATAAAAAAATCTAGAAACATAAGAAAGCCCAGAGCGCTTAGTAAAAATAAATCAAATCGTGCAGTTTACAGCACTATGAAACAATTGTTTGGTGATAAAATTCCTGTTATGTTAGCTTTCATAACTTCAGAATCAGAATGTTGTTTACGGCTAGAAAGGAAGCCCATAAAGTCTAAGTCAATTCAAAACTACGACATTACAAACGTGAAATCGAGTCGGAAAGTATGTTCTTTCCCATGTACAACATACTGTCGAGAATGCAGAAAATCATCATCGAAATGTGCTTATTGATTTAGTTTCTTTAAGCGGAATATTCAATGTATATATTAAAATTGTACTTCAATATAATTTGCCTGGTTTATTTATTTTAGGGTAAAATTATTTGACACATGGTATCCCTACGCAGTGGCGCGCCTTTCAGCGAGAGGGAAGCGTGTCGTATGATTTTAGTGTCATGCGAGTCAAAGTTTACATGTTTTTCTCGAATTGTCATTGTTAATCCCATTAATTATCATATGCGGACTTTATTGTGATTATGTGTTATCATCTCATGTGTGCTCGAGGTGTGTGATAAGGGTAAGTTAATCGTTTATTCATTTACTCCTGTCAAACGGCGATTCTGAACTGTATTGCATTGAAATTGTATTCTTATTAGAATAATGTTTCAATGTTAAATATCACGAAGACCTCTGTTTTCTTAGACTGTTGCTGGGCTGGCGTATATCAGGTGTGATCAGAAAGTTTTTCTGGTTTTTATGAATGTCATTGGTACGCGATCCAAAGTAAATGTTTCTGTTATTTATTTAGGAAAGACCGGTTTGTAGATTTAACTTCACTTTTAGAATCCTATTAGAATCTTACATCAATAAACAGACTGTACCTGATATAAGATCAGTTATATTTATTAAAACTGAATAAATTAAAATCCTTATTCCATAGCACATAAGCATTTAATTGTTTAAAGCTAAATACTTGTTCAATGGATGTATTCAGTGAATATCTATAGATGATTTTATTTTAATAGCCAACAAAGAAACCTTAATTTGAGGTTAGGTCACATACCTACCCCCACTTAAAATATTCTGCATGATTAAGAAAAAACTAAATTGGCTGTTTTTATACCACCACAAGCAAGCATATTTATTTAATGTTAAATTATATAATAAACAATTATACATTTTTATATTTAGCAATATAATTATAACTTATTAAATTGCAAGACATTAAATTTGATATATCCACATTGTAAGGTAATTTGATAAAAATAGGCGTATATGAAATTGTGGAGGTAGACTAATAATGAAATGATAAAGAATAATAATTATGATCGGACATGATTTTTATCCAAAAGATAAAATTTATAGTTCGAGAATTAAAAACTTTAATATCTAGATTTTATTTACTAGTAATTTGCTAAATTAAAATAATATATTGGATAAATGTATTTTAAAATATTTCTGCAGTAATTTATTTATGAAGTTATTTCTGCAGTAATTTATATGCGCCGACTATACTGAGAAGCCATACTGACAAAATGTTTTCTTAAACTATTTATTTAAAATGCCATACCTTATTAAATAGCTATAATTATAAGTAAGACCTTTACTTTAGATATTTTGTTGAACCATTTTTTGTTTTAAACTTTTTTGTGAACTCGCTAATTACTGTCGAGTGTATGGTCCCTGGTGAATTTGAAAGAGCTCAAAAGGAGAATTAAAAGCTGAGTAACGCTATGTTTACGTCTTCGTTTAGAATACATTTTTGCCATTAAATATTGCGTTAATATATGCCAATAATAAGTATTTTGGAAATAAATTGTTTTATGTGTACAGTAGTCGCTAAGCTAAATATGATATATTTAGTAGTCAAGACTCAAAGTTTATTTGCAAAGAAATTCCTTTATATAGGTATTTATTTATTCATAAACAGTTGTTGCATACTATATAGTTTATTCTGTGTATGCTAATTATAATTCTCTGACAACAAGTACAGGTTCAATTTCCGAATAACATAATATAGTATATATACTTCTAACTTAACCAAATCATTCTTGGTTTGATACTGTGATTTTAACTTATTTAAAATATGTATATAATGTTATTCCTCTACATGAGTTATTCATCCAAATCAAAATTTATACGATTATTATAAATGCGAAAGGAACTCTGTCTGTTACTCTTTCGAGTACAAACTACTGAACCGAATTTTATTAATGTAGTATGAAGCAAGATTGAAACCCAAGGCACATACTATATATATATATATATATATACACATAAGCTATGTTTTAATACCTAAGACCTGACGGATAACCCCCTAAAACGCGAACAAAGCTGCGGGCGACAACTAGAAGTTACATATATATGACAGTTGTCATTGTAATGGTTTTTTTTTTTTTACATTTAATAAATAAAACCATTACACAACACTATAGAATATGCACAAACATTTACATAGTCCGGTGTATACATATTTAAATAGATATTAATTGCTAGAATAAATATGTTTTTGAGATTAATCGTGTATAGTGTTCGACGAAAATAATATTATTTCATAATTAACGTTATCAAATACGATGTAATTAATATAAATGGTCATATATCAGAGTTAAACAAAACATTTCAATCATTTCGCCTCGAGTTAATTGTGCTAACTCGCGTGAGTGCACTGTGCTCACGATAATTAATTGTTACGAAGCATACTTGTAATGTTTGTAAGCTCATAACAGCGGCGCAGTGTTGACCGGGTGTAATATGAAAATTGAAAAGTTTATAAAACAAATGTCTAAATTTAGTTCTTGATTTGTTGAACCGCTGAAAGTGTTCGTTTTTGTTTTTTCGCTGAGCTCAAACTGAGAAATGATGAAATAGCTTCATTTATGATGAAATATACAAAACAATTTGAAGTCTGAAGAAATAACTAGAGTTCGTTTTTTTTTTAAATTAAAAATGATATATTGATAAACAAAAGTCGAAGCAATTTATTCGCCTATAGACATTGTACAACGTACGGAACACGTCTTATTTTACATGCGCTCATACAAATACAATCTTTAAAACTAGTGGTCCAACTGGTCCAAAGTTTACAGTACACTTTTAACATTAATATTTAATTTATATATATGTGTGTATATATTTTGATAAGGATTAATACTGTAATAAACAACAACAGCTATATCTATTCCCATTTTTTCAAACATAAAAGCGATTACTATGACTTATCTTTAAAATACTAAGTATATGTTAACTTTTATGAGAAATATATGATCCTATAAACATTTTCGTGTATTTTATAGTATCGTCGGCGTTCGCATAGAAAGCGGCGGGACAGCTTTAACGCCAGCTATGATATAATGAAGCTTTATCTCAAATAATATAGTCATATATTATATGTATAACCTAAAGCCTTCCTGAAACTGTGAACTACCATAATGTAATAGTTGCATATCAATCGGTTTAGCAATTTCGGGAACAATAAACTTCTAAAGACTTCATTGTCTCTGGTGTACTGACCTTGAAAATGTTAACAAATTCGGAAAAAACATTTTTTACAATTTCCTCTTTATAATATAATAATAATGATAGAACGGAGTCGAGAGAAACAGGAAGATATTTGATAATTTTGTTGTAATAATGCTTATTACACAATAAATAATTAGGAAAAACATTTTAGTATATTATATTTCGTATAAGGAAAATTGAGTTTATAGTAATAAAAAATAACGATAAGCATAGGCTTATCAACATACAATACGAATATATGAACCTCAGAGCATTCATTTTATTGGTCTTATATACGGCCATAATCAGAAACCCAGGAAATTCAAACAACACAAAGGGAAGTTTAGACGTATTGATTATTGATTTCTAGGCAGGATATATAAAAATGTAATCTTTACTGACATACTCTGTAAATAAAATGATAGAAAATGGTAACTTTTTTTTTATGATATCGGTAGGGGAGAACGAGCATTTAAATGGGAAATTAAAGGAACAAATTTAGAACAACTCTTTCTGGTATAATTATGTTTAAAGGATTGTTATAAAACTACTACATATATATATACTAGTTAGCTTGTTAATTATCGTTTAATAATAAACGATGTATAAGGGCCAGTCGCTTGTTGTAAGAGAATAATTAATTCTTAGTAGGTATTGTCTCGTTCATGCGACATCGCGGTGACCTTGTCAATAATTTTCTCTAACGTTTGATAAACTACTTGAAATGCTTTATATGAATATATCGTAGATACTTTTGTTTGTGTGTCAAATATATACATTTGAAATTATTATTAATATTATCAAGAGTTTACCTAAATTGAAAAAGCGTTCCATGTTCGATAAATATTACTTAGTGTTTACCCTTACGTTATAAAGCTCAGAAAAGTCCATACCGCTGTTTTCCTTGAAATCTCGTGTATTTATTTATTTTGACCGCTAATATGACAATTGAAAATAGCGTAAGTTTCATTTTCGATACCAAGACTAGAAAAAGATGATTTAAGGTTTTTACGTTTATTGTAATAAATACTGTACTTGAAAAAATTGTTTCGTATAAAAGTTGTAAACCATGGAAGATAGACATTATTTATTCAATAAAATATTCGTATACAACTGGTTGTGTCTGAGAAAAATGAAACGATGAAATTGCGAACCCTAGTTTTTTTCATACTCTCTCAAGACAGGTGTTGTTGGAGGCTTCCCCTGCACCCTCCTCGGGTACATGCATATATATCTCCTATAAGATATAAAGACAAAAAGACAAGATGACCCAGTGGTTAGAGCATGTGAATCTTAACCGAAAGTTTCAAACGCCAAATTTAGAAAACCAAAACACAAACCTCGTGAAGAAACCTACGTGTGTCACATGTTTAACCACTATGTAACAACTCTCATCGGAGCAGCCTGTTGGAGTAAGCTCCAAGCCTTCTCCTCATATAAGAAAGGAAGTGCTACAGTCTCTAAAAAATTCCAATGAACATCATTGGAACTTTTAGAGACTGTTCCTTTTTTACTTGTCTCTGTATGTTACGACATATAGAATAAATGTTTAAATGATTTTATAATGCGTTATGAGTGTCATTATAAATTTAAAATAACGGTCCGTAGTAACCATATTAGAGTATATGTCAATTTGTTTATTTATTTATGGATCTAAATGTATTAAACGATCCAAATCAGAATAGAGACGACTCGTCGTGACGTCGTAGTTGTAAACGTTATATAATTTGGTACTCTTGAGAACGAATGAGCGAGTGTAATGCTTCTATATTGAATAAAGAATAATAAATATAAAATAATGATACAGGTACACCTGATGATAAATGGCCACTACCTTGGCGGTCCTTAGATCGCCAACGCTGTTTGTGGCGCCAACCTTGAGAACTAAGATGTTACTAATGTAGTACTAAGATGTAACTCAACAATACGAAACATTGCTGCTTGCTGGTAGAGATTGCGATGAGCGAGCGGTACCTACCCACAGGTGGGTTTGCACAACATCATACCACCAAGTGAATTGTTTGGATGTAACTTGTTTAAATTTGTCCGGCATTTTACCCACTAACAGGCCAAGTTAAATAGAAATTCGCAAGTAGTCATGTAGCTCGCTCGAAATTTAACCTCAACTTGAAAAGTTTTAAAATTTATTCAAACTACCGCACCACAACGGTTCGAAGGATATTTGTGCATTTGGCAGAATTTCACGACGTTTTCCTTCCAAACACGATATTATTTATAAACATATATGTGAAAACTGAGTGGTTTTTATTGAGATTTAAACCAGCCTTTATTGAAAATCAACGTGCTATACTAATCAATCTCGGCTCGGTACCTATTATATTCTTTTCTCAACAACATTAACAGCCTTTAAATATCCCACTGCTGGGCTAAGGGCTCTCCCTTTGAGGAGAACATTTGGAGTATATTCCACAACGCTGCTCCTATGCGGGTTGGTGGATACACATGTGTCAGAATTTCGTTGAAATTAAACTCATGCAGGTTCCCTCAGTATGATTTTCTTCACCGCCGAGCACGAGATGAATTATAAACACTAATTAAGCACAGGAAAATTCAGTGATGCTTGCCTAAGTTCGAACCCGCAATCATCGGTTAAGATGCACGCGTTCTAACCACTGGGCCATCTCGGCTCATTCTATTCTCGCTCGGATCCAAATGTTATATTCTAGTTGAACAAAATTTATAAAGTATACTATTTTCTGGTCGCGACATCACCCGCGTATGTTATTGGCGTTCAGGTGTTAAGAAACCCGATGTCTTTTTCTGTATCACTTCATTCATCAAATGAGCTGTTCAAGCGTAACACCAATAACAATCCGTGTAATATATTAATTATAAGTTGTCGCCCGCCGCTTCGCTTGCATTTTAGAGGTTGGAGTTTAAGCTTGACTCATAGTCTCATAAAAAATTTATAGGTTTAGTGGTTTGGCCGTATAAGTCGCATTTATAATATTAGTATAGATACATTTCTTCTATATTTTTAAACTTGGAACGTTTGCAACAAATTGCCATGAAACGACGAAGACGCCTTATTGTAGTTATTGTACATACGTCTATTGTGATACCGACCAGGTGTATTTCTTTTATGAACGAGAGTACAATATGCGAGTCTATACATTGTCATATTTATCTCATAGTTATACTTTATATACGAACCTTCAGACCAAAGGTCGGCGATTAATTTCAAGTGAGGTCCGAGTAATAGCAGAGTTCTAATCGAAAAGGCCAAAGTATTATGAGAATGTTGTCCACTGATTACCGAACCCAGCTTAAGGATTTGCATTTATTATTGTAACGGTCTTTAATTTCCAGGTTAACTGAGTACATATATAGGATATTATTTACTAATTCGATTGCTAAAGCTTCTAACATATTAGCTCTCCTGTGCCTTCAGTGCCGTGTTCGGCTGAGATTCAAAGTAACAAAATGAATGTCTCCTTGCACCTCACATAGGCTTTACGCAAAATTTCCTGGCTCCTATGATACTCCGGCAGACCGTCATATTAAGGAGACAATAGCTAAAATGATGAGAATTCTAATAAAGAAAAATATCATTTTTAATTTTAATACGTTCACGAAACCATGAAATTCACGCGTCTCTAAATTAAATATTTTTACACGCGTTGCACCTTCTGATATAAGTTTTATTTATATTGGTTTAGTAGTTATTTTTCAGTAAGGCGTACAATAATAACGTCTAATTGATTAGTGTAGATATATTGATGTTATGATAGTAATAGAAATTTCGTAGAAAAATCAACTTTAAATTTTGAATGAATATTTCGTTTTATCTTGTACATATCGAACGAGTATTCCGTCCCGACTTCGTATGGGTAAAATCCATACTTCCAACTTCCACTTCCTCGCCTGACATTGAAATTTCCAAAAATACTACATTTTTCAGTCATTAGACAATACCCAATATAAACCGCTATGTCCCCGCGTTTTAAATCTGTAATATTTTCGAAATTATTCATTTAAATTACATGCTGTAAAGGTGCATGCTGATTTATATGAAATGAGCAATGTATTTAACGTACTTAATTGGATAAGGATTAATGCTGTATTGCTGAAAAAAAAAATGGACATATACCATCGCGGATTTTTTTGGAAACCTTTAAGATTTATAATACTGTAGTACGTTATTTTGACCTATCTCGTAGAGTTTATCCAGCGTGTGTAATGTAAGCGCGAAAAATGTGTTCATTTACGACATCACATTAGGAACCTCTAAAATTATCAGTGCTTCTCTACTATATTATGCATGTATCATACATATAAAATTTCCCCTTGAATCACTCTATCTATTAAAAAAAAAACATTTTAAATGAATGCCATAGTCTTAGTTACGGCATAGAATAAATAGAATGAGAGCCAGTGATCGGCAGACTTACGGTATAGTAGCAAGCTCCATATTATTGCCAGATATACTGCTTCACCTGCTGATGGTGAAATGGAGGTTCACTACTCCCGTCGAGGGTTTCTTTGAGCGTACCATGGACTCGAAAAGCATAAAAATTGACGTATCCTTATCCGTATCCTTTTAGGATGCAACAAAGTTGTTTTTTTATATCAGGGTGTCAAGGCGATATTTTAAATACAAGCGATACTATTATAGTGATGAATAAGTATACTGTTATTGTATTGATAAAATAAACACATTGTAACGTATAACTATTGTTTAAATATTGTATTAGATATATTAATTTATTTAAATGTAGATTGCAATACCGTATCCAGCTTATTATATAGAGAAATATATTCAACTATGTCGTTCATAGGACAATAAGAAAAACTGCTTGAAGGTATCATATTAGTGACACTAGTTTGCGCAGGTAATATTAGTGCACAAACATAGATGGATTCTATCCCTAATGCACATTATCCGGTGGGGCGGAATGTTGACACGGCCGTAAAGAGACCGCGGATAAACGTAAGGCAATGACCAATGGCCTTACGTTTATCCGCACTTTCCGAAGCATGGAAGTGTAACACTACCAAATTCACCGGCCTGCTGCTGCAACGAGCGGGGAGGCTCACCTGATGGAAAATGACTACCACCTCCCATGGACGTCTGCAACACCGGGGGGCTTGCAGAGCGTTGCCGGCCTTTAAGGAAGGAGTACGCTCTTTTCTTGAAGGTTCCCAAGTCGTATAGACGTTAATTTATTTATTTCAGGAAAACAACAGCATATTATAAAAAAATATAAACATAAAATACAGTATACAGAGAATAGAGCCAATTACTGTTTTCCATTGAATTATGCAAACTTAATATTAGTTAATAGAAGTAGCAACACAGAGTTTTGATAGATAACATGTAAAAGTATGTGTTTAGATGTATACAAGTTTTGTGTGAGTCTGAATGGTTAAATTGAATTTTGAGCCATAAGAATGTATTTTTTATATGACTTAATCGACCGATGAAATAAGTCGATTTGTGAATATTTTTTATTATATAGTGAGAAATCGCGCGGCAATGTAGAGTTTGCAGCGTAACGTGTGTTGGATAAAGGTACGCGAAACAGATTAGAATGTGCATTACGGGTTCGCTTGTTAGGTACATTAAGAAGTACCCGCGAGCGCAACTCAGGCGAGTCAAGCTCACCAGAGACTAAATCATATAAAAATATCATATCAAATGTTTCACGTCGATCTGTCAAGCTGGACATGCGATAAAGATGACAAGCATCTCTGTAGTTTGTCTTACTGTAAGTTTTAAAGTTAAGATGTTTAATAAACTTCTTTTTTATAACGTCAATTCTATCAATATTTATTTATGTATTTATCGTATTGTGGGTTCCAAACACAACTAGCATACTCTAATATGCTTCTAACATAAAAGAAATAGGCAGTTTTTAGACAATTAATATCGCGAAAAGGTTTGCAAGTTCTAATTATAAAGCCTAGTAGTTTATAGGTCTTATTAATTATATAATCAATGTGATGATTGAGTAATAGTTTCGAGTCTAATAGAACACCTAGATCACGAATCAGGTTAGTTTTCTTTAAAGGAACGCCACCCATTGTGTAATTAAAATTACATGTCTTATAGGCACGAAGGAATTCTTTATTTCATACAATAATTCATAAAAACTATGAACTGACTCCTCACACGACTTATCAATGAACAATGCATTCCAATCAACACAAGACAGATACTCCCTAATTTGAATATAATCTGCTTTATGAAATTTGTATTTTATATTTTTTAAGGGGCGATGATGCGATATTAATATATCAGAACAATCAATTTCTAGCGCTGGATGATACTTATCTTCGATTAATAAGGGATCGCACGAAAGATACACTTTTGGTGTAGTATTCGTAATAATAAGCTCCAATATATGATTGGAACTATTGCAATGCTCATTGACTTGTCTAAGTCCAAGGAACTCGATGGTGTTCATAAAATGAATTATAGCAGCTTGGCTTTGTGTTGTACCCTTTTTTAAACACACGGGTCCTCGTTGTGTCCATTCGAGATTGGGAATATTGAAATCCCCCAAAAAAAATACATAATCATTGGGATGAGATCGTATAATATTAGATAGTGAATCTATAGCCAGTGTGAGACGGTGAGAATGAGGGAGTCACCCCGTATGTACGTTAAATCAAAATGAATTGCGTGACACTGAGTATTAGCGAAAACTCGTGCCTTTACCGATATCCAAACAATTTCAATGCCCTCCCCAACAAATTCATTCCTAGCTTCGGCTTGAAAAACATTTTTAGCACATATCATTACACCGCCATCTGTACCTTTAACCGAAGTATACTTATTCCGATCACACCTTAAAACATCATATCTATTATCACATATTACATCAGGTGAGAAACTATCGTTAAGCCTGGTTTCAGTAATAAAGATGAAATCGAAATCATGGCTAAGAATATTCTTATGTAAGTCATTCAATTTAGTGCGAAGACCACGGACGTTCTGATAATAACAGTTTATCGATGGTTTCATGATGGTTGGCTAGAAATTAAAGCATTATTAAGACCTTCATTAAAGAGGAGCAAAAGAATTGCAAAGCTTAATGTTCTAATACAGTCAAAAGTCAAAATAACCAATATTAAAGATGTATGTTTGATGGTGTTTGAGTGTTTAGTAAAAAGGTCGTGTGTGTCGCTTTTTAGTGTTAAAATGTGTTTTATTACAAACAAAATGTAAAAAAATAATACATTGCGGAAAAGTGTAAAAAGGTAAAATATTTGATAATACATACAATTTTTTAATTATTAAATCATTTTTATAAGGTCCCTTTCTGAGTTTATTGCGATGACCTGTGTTTTTTCGTGTTTTCGAACAAAAATTAAGCAGTTTTTTGTCCACACAAATTTGTATGCTTTTTTGGATGCAAGTGATTTACATTTCTGAAGTAACATCTTGTTTTGTGGTGTAAGATGATCTTTTACGAAAACTTTGTTTGGGTTCCCAGCAATGTTTATGTCTTTCGTCGTAATACCACGCGTTTTCTTTAAGCCGGTGAGAATACTAAATCTAATGAGTCTATTTTTAAGTTTAGCGACTATTACTTTTGGTTTGCCATTAATACTTCTTTTGGATTGGAAACTTATATTTAGAAATATATTAATATTCATTCGATTTAAGTGGTTTTATTTAATACCAAACCTTGCAATGCCTATGATAATATTATAATAAACTTATCCAATCAAAAGGCACTCGCACTATATGTATAATTATATATACTATATATATAATTAGCTCCTAGAACAATGAAGCAATCATATTATTATACTAGGTAGGTTGTTTATATTGTTTTTATTTTTATATACTCAAGACCCAAATATATGCAAGTAATATGTGTTTTTATATAATAATATACTTATTAAATAATATTCCACAATTAAAAAGTGTTGGATTTTGTTTATGAATTATATTTTTTTTCCTTATGATTCCCATTTGTAGATTTACTGGCCACCGTGCCTTCTGTTTATTTATTCTTTACGAGCCGTTAGCAGCAGACATAATATCAAACGGCAAAACGTAAGTGTTCATTAAATATTTCGACAAACGGAAGATTCGTTTGTGATCATTCTGTAGTGTTATATTATTTTGCGTCTTTTCATATAATCGTCATTGCGCAATGGAAAGGAAGAATCACTGAAGCGCCAAAATTACACTTTTAGGAAATGAGTTTTACTGACTTGACTTTAAACCTAATTTCCCATAAGTATAAATTTGGCGCTTTAGTCTTTCTTCCTTTGCACTGACGATATACAATTTTCAATTTAAGTAAATGTGCATAGAACTGGTACCTAATATTTACAACATAACAGTTTTTTTTTTAAACTACCTGATGAGGTAATATACATGTTTTTGTAGTCATTGTATTTCCTTTAATCAATAGTATAAAATATCGCTGATTTCGTCGGTCTGTTCCGCAAACTTTAGCTACAATTTCGATATTGATGCAGTTCCCTATTACATGAATAAAATAATCTAGAAAGGGGTATAGTAGAAGATTAACAGTAGAATACTGGCTTAGCATTCAATCTTCAAAATATTTTCATTCAAATAACTTTATAATATCTCTCGCACAAATTTGTGATTAAAAAAGACAAGGCATACGTCTTATGTTGGTATTGTTATATATACTTTCTATTGACCAACGTGTTCTGCTTTATATTGTTTGCTGTTGATAATGTCCTCCTGCCTGATTTCGGCCTCAGCGGCCATTCTCAAGCCAACGGCGATAACCGGAACGACAGTCGCAGGATATTTACCCTTTCTGGACATTCTGAAGCTATAACATATTACTGCAACTACTCCGGATTTGAAACCAAAATCTCGGGACCTGCGGCATAGTCTGGATGGTAACCACCTAAATAAGACATTAATTTTGATATACCCCTTCGTTAACCACCTTATATACAATCATAAAAATTTGATTAATTGTAATTTGTTTTTATGTTTACACTAACTACAATATTAGTACTTTAATCCGCTTAATAAATGAGATCTTCAACATTTCATCTGTTTGTAAATCATCAATGGAAGGTGATTATCAAAATGAAATAGGTAGAGTTGTCGAATGTGTTTATTAAACACTTTTTAAAACTAGACGTTTTCATTGCGATGCGTAATTGAAATAGCACAAAGTGTGCGCCGTGTTTACATGCACTTGTAACAAACTACAATGACACAAAAACATAAAAGACGCGAAAAGTAAAATAAACAGAGCTAAAAAAAAGCAAGGCTGTTCCAACAATCATTCATTTCAGGCAAATTTCCATGTGGATCATGAAATTCTGAGGTGGGAGCTTCAGTTCACGGTTGGCTACCCAATGGGAAAAATGTGAACAGTGTGTGACATTATATATTGTGATAATATTTACGGAGACAAGCGAATTTGATCCTTAAGTCAATAAAGAGTGCTCTAAAAATAAACCTCACAGTAACCTCATAGTGTTAAATAGATGGATATATTATATATGCTTTTAAAATATTAATAAGTCGTTTTATATACAAATTATGCGTTCTTAAGTGACGAAACATGATCCAAGTCTAACGGTTGCTCTTCAGAATGAGAAATATTTTCACTAAAACTGTCTCATCGAGTATATAAGAAGCTGAACTTTCCAAAATTCTCGTACCATGTCTTTCTTTTAATTTTTAAATAAACAAGCTACCTAACTTATCAATACACACGTACTTATATACTCCACTCTTTTATAATTTATGGTATTATAAATAACCTTGTTTAATAAATGGGCTATCCAACGTAGAAATATTTTTTAATCCACACTATTAGATCCGGAATTAAACAAACTCAAATTCTCTATTCAAATACAACCAACTGATATATTACCTAGATCAAAATCTAATTAATGATCTTCAATACGGGTTTCGACCAAAACGGTCCACTGATCTTTTAATGTACCTACTTAACACATCTCTGGGGTGAAGCTGTCGACAACATATAAAAGCAGTAAGATAAATAATACAAAACTGAATGTGCGTCTCGGGACGTCCGACAGACTGCCTTCCGCTGCCGTATGCGTAAGAGAAAGGGAAGCCAGGCAGACTGGCGCCGTAACGCGTTACGTAACGAAGAGGTTTAACCTCCTATAAGAAGTTATCACTTCATAAAAAAAAAACATTTTATTTCTAATAGAAGCCAATTTAATGTCAACATCATATTCTATGTTTAATATAATCCATAACAATGTTTGGTAACATAATGTACACACATACATAAACAGTCACATACATTAACAGCCTGTAAATTTCCCACTGCTGGGCTAAGGCCTCCTCTCCCTTTGAGGAGAAGGTTTGAAGCATATTCCACCACGCTCCTCCAACGCGGGTTAGTTTATACACATAGGCAGAATTTTGTTGAAATTAAACACATGCAGGTTTCCTCACGATGCATCGTAATGTGTTTACGATGTTTTCCTTCACCGCACGAGCACGAGATGAATTATAAACACTAATTAAGCACATTCATTGTGGCTTGCCTGGATTTGAACTCGTAAATATCGGTTAAGATGCACGTATTCTAACCAGGCAATCTGGGCTCAAAACGTACCCGCGGACTAAAACTCTGAAATCTAAAACAGCATCCAACGCAGCAGAAAGGCGAATATTTTTCAAGTGCAAAAACTCACACATTGAATTTAATCACTTATTCATATATTAAATATAAGAAAAAATTGACCATTTGGTCTGATTATTTAATAAAGAAAATATATTAAATAAAATTTACTAAAAATATATAGAAAAACTACAATAATTTTAATTTATATTACAATTGACTCGGTCAAAGGAAAGTGAAGTCATTTAGATTTTCCTTTCAAAATTATAAATAAATGCATCGTCAACCTTTGTAAATAAAATTAGCAAAGGGAACAAATAGGTCAGTGGGCTTTAAAAGGTACACGGTCCAAAGGACTATTCTATATGTGTCGGGCCCACCTTGCCTGATTAGACTTATACGCATCCACTTCACATATCGATTGGCCTGTATCTAACGAGCGGGAAAAAGTTAGTGTCAGATAATACCTGTCATCTAATGGCCGGTTTGCTGGCTGACAAATAATATATAGAAACTCTGTGGTCTGAAACTCCATAGTAATAATTTATTTGTCGCGTTTTTTTTTTTTTAAGTAAAATTATCATACAATGTCTTGTACATAAGTATGTTTAGTTTTCATTTGTGAATTCCGACGGTGTGTATTATGTAGTTAGGTCATATTTGATTTATCAAAATTATAAATTACGGAATTTTAAAATAAATAATTCTATATTATTTATTTTTTATAAGTAATGTTGGTCTCAAATTAATGTAAAGTTAGTTAAACTTTGTTAATAAACTATATTGTAACGTCCAATTTATTCATCAAATTGAGAGATACTAATAAGCGAGCAAACTCAATTAGCTATCGTATAATCACCGTAAACGCCGCAATCTAGGTTTACAGCTTTATTTTTATTTATATTTCATTCGTATTATATGTTAAATATTTGATAAATATCCATACGCGATTACTAACTTTAATAATAAAATTATCATAAGAAACAATTACACCATTTAAATATATTATAGTCTTATGATTTAAAATTGAGGATCAAAATTGCTCGATATGAAGTATTAAGAGTATAATTTCAGATGGTTATAAGTAAAAATCGAAAATTATGTTACTGTGCGTGTTTCCTTGCGTTGGTGCTCAGTTACTATCTCATAGACATCCGCCGAGTGTGTTATAAGCTATTGTTGCATTTGTTCTACTTCGTATGCGATATGCTCAAACTTCTGATGAAGTTAGTTGAGCTGTACTGAGAGGATGGAGCAATCTTGAGCGTTGGTAAGTTTTAGTGAGTCTGTCCTTTGTTGAAGTTCTGAATTCAAAAAGTTAAAAAAAATATTTACTCCTATTATAGAATTGTTATATATTTGTAGGATTCTTTACAAATCTATATACTCACCAAGTACTGCAAAAAATTACAAAGTATTTTCTACGTAAATATTGCTGTGCTTTTCATTTTGAAGACCGGGCAGCGGACGTATACCATCTTACTTCCCTTGGTTGGCGGCGCATTGACGGTGGTTACAATAGTAGATATTTTTATCTAAGTAAATATATATTTAACGTTTGTTTTTACCATTTGGCATAGGGTAGGCTTGTTATAAATATTTGAGCAGTTGACTAGTCCCCTGAGAGAGGCGGCTTTTGCCGAAATCGTTCAGGTGAATCATTAATACTTTGGAAGCATTTATAATTTATGAGAAGTATTTTAAATGTTGACCTTGAATAGTGAGTAAAACTTCATACTGATGTTTCAATAATACACTTACTCTTGCCCTTCAAACGCAGGGCACTAAAAATTTATTTGAGATTATCTCTGGGATTTGGAAATTGGAATTGTATTGGTACTCCCCCGTGCAACGAAAGGTACACAAAGCCTGCTTCTGAAATATTTCCGGTCGTGTCGGATTTGCTATCGGATTATGAGAGTGAAGTCATGTATAATGCACTTGTATTTGCACACACATATAATTGTGCACTATATTTTCCACGCTGATGCTTAATCTCCATTGAGTGTCATGGTCGAAATCGGTTAAGAGGACACCATCATCTTTACCATGCGATATTAAATTCGCTATATTAATTCTTAAACACGCAAAGTTTTTATTGTAACTTTATTTTTATGTTTAGAGGTTTATAATTGTTATGTTTGTATTAAGCCTTAAGCCGTATCTTTTGTCTAAGTTTGTGCTTGTTTAAGTTTTTATTATTAATTTAAGAGTGTATTATTTTTTATTGTAATTCAATAGTGCTGTAAATACCTGTAGTGGTGTATCACACTGCATTGGTCCGTGTACTTTTGATTGCATTGTTTTTGTGAATATGCCGATGGTGTTTCGAATAAATAAATAAAAAGTTTATTCGCTAAAATCACATACACACGCATACCACGTATACATTTAGGAATAGAAAAGTTTAATTTAGACAAAATTTGCATTAAATTACATGCATTATAGGAATGAGGTCAGCTTTTAGCTACTATTCAGTTCATCCATGCACAAATACTGACATTTAAATGTAAGTAGATTCAAATATTTGCAATAGTAATTCTTTATAACTTGTCCAATATAAAAATTAACTATGCGTTTGAAAAATTAACTAATCTAAGAGTGATTGAAGAGGCAGGTCTATATGTATAATAAATGCACAATATAGTAGAGAAACACTGATAATTTGGCATGTTTTATTGTGATGTCGTAAATAAACACATTTTTGTGTGCTTACATTGCAAACGCGGGCTGAACCCTATGAGATAGATCAAAATAATGTACTAAAGTATTATACACCTTATAAAGGTCTTCAAAAAAAGTCCGGGATCCTATATGTCTATCTCTTGTCCCCTCTCCCCCCGGACCACTGCCAAGTGTAGACGTGTATACCGTGTGTTTTTGATTTTTATTTTAATATATGTTTATTGAAAAATTTTTCAAAAATTCCATTAAAATATTAGGAGCACATAATTGCGCAGGAGTTCATACAAATTGTTAACGGTTGCGCAGGAGTACTTTCAGCCTGAGAAGAAGCCATCCTCGTCAACTAGCCCCTCCTCCTTGATCCGCCCAAGAAGTGGTGAGTGTTAATCAGACCCGCCCAGTGACCAATCATCAACACTGTGGGCGGTTGCGCCTGGTGCTTGGACCTTCCCTCCATATTGTTAACGCAAGCTACTATCATAGTCCTCTGTGGTCCTGGTACTTAGTGAGTGCCTAACGTCAACGTTGCATAAGTAAACTATTAAAATGTTACGAACTCCTGAGAAGTCTAGTTCCGAGTCTAATTTACGTCAGATCGAAGTTAACGAAGAATTTACACCGAATACTAGTTTCGTAAACACCCGTATAAAGCGTAAGCGCTCGGAAGAGATTCTTTTTGAATTTTCTGAGTTTAAGAACGACATTAAGGATATGTTATCTTCTTGGATGTGCGAACAGAATAGAGAAAGGGCGCAACTCACGGCTTCCTTAAAAACTATCGAAGATTCACTGTCGTTTTTGTCCGCCCAATACGAAGATATGAGAAAAGCAATGGAAGCTTTGGAACGCGAAAAACAGAAGGATAAAGAATACATACAAATCTTAGAAAACCAAATTGAAAGCTTACAAAAATCGCAACGTAAATGCTCATTAGAGATTAAAAATGTTCCCAAGTTAAACGGTGAAACAAAAACCTCGCTTATGGACATGCTTACCAAATTATCGAATACCCTGAATATTAAACTCGAAACAAACGACATCAAAGATATCTATAGATCGTCCAACAAAGGAGATAAAAAACCTATAATTCTGGAACTGTGTTCATATATACAGAAAACGAATATAATGAAAGCCGCTAAAAAGTACAACAATCAAAACAAAACTAATAAACTAAATGCACAACACTTGGGGTTATCGAGCCATAATACACCGGTTTTTCTATCAGATCATCTAACCCAAAAAGGTAATAGATTGTTTTTCTTAGCCAGAGAATTCAGCAGAACAAACAACTACACATTTTGCTGGACCGCCATTGGTGATGTGTTAGTGAGGAAGGATGAAAACTCTCCAATTATAAAAATTATAAGTGAATCACAAATTAAGAGTATGTATGAATCTAACAAATGACTAGTTACTCTAGAAAATTACTTACTTCCTTCTATATACTTTACCGTTCTTTCCTACTTCAAAATAATTGTATGTTTAACTATACATTTAATATTACAAATAATACTCATATACACTAACTCGTATCACTATGCACACCATATATACAACTACTCAAGTTGTTCACACACTCATACTACACTGCTACGCACCTATTTCGTATTAATAAGTTTATTATGTGAAAGTTATTTGGTTTTTGTTAGATTTCTTGTGTTACTTTCCTTATATTATACGTGCTATATTCATTTAACTGTAACCTTAAATTCTCAAATCTTTTATCACGGTTATTTATTGTTTGACAATACAACCTTATATAATAATGGATAACACGCTGCAAACAAGTACAGATATAGACAATTTTCAAATTGCCCAGGCTTTAACGTGTAACCCTAACGAATGTTATTCCCATATTATTCAAACTAATCATCTCACTATCCTGACACAAAATATAAGGAGTATTTATAAAAATTTTGACACTTTTCAAGTAACACTAAAATCATTGAAAATAGAATGTGATATACTTGTTATGACAGAGTGTCATTTATCGAATGATAAACCCATACCTACTCTAAATAGCAATTATAACTCATATTTTACGAAAAATATTTTAAATCGCTGTGACGGAGTAATCATGTATGTAAATAAGAATCTTAATTGTAACGTATCGGAACCTTGTATAAAAAATTCTTCTTGTTTAGTGCTAACGCTTCCGGACACGGTGATAATAGGTATATATCGTACACCTTCTATAAGAAATACGGATGACTTTATTTTTTCACTTCAAGCTTTACTTCAGCGATTTGATAATTTCAAGAACATTATTCTAACTGGCGATATCAATATAGACATTAAACATGATAGTATAGACCCAAGCTGCCCTAATTATTTAAATACACTCGCATTTCATGGAATTTTACCAGCTCATAGGTTACCTACTCGCGACAAAATGTGTTATGATCATATGATGCTCAAAACTACTATATCTGCAAAGTCAATTGTACTTAATAACGCTCCTACTGATCATTCAACGGTCCTTTTAAATCTTACATACAAGTATAACCGAGTTTTATTTAAAACAAAAGTTATTACTGATTATGTTTCAGCTTTTAATGATATAAAAAACAACCTTGTGGATATATTGACTATTGAGGACCCGACAATCGCTACCGAAACGTTGATGAATAGTATAAAGGTAGCATTTAATAGTAACAAAAAAACAATTACGATACCTAACAGAAAACGTCACTTACAGCCTTGGATTACCCCTGGTGTTTTACGTTGCCTTAGGAATCGTGATAAACTCCATTTAAAACTTAAAAGGAATCCTGATAATCAGATATTAAAAATAACTTACACTCGGTACAGAAATTTTTGTCATAAACTCGTAAGAAAACTAAAAACTAGCTATGAAAAAAATAAACTAGATAGCGCTCAAAATTCTAAAACACTTTGGAAAGCTATTAAATCAATATGTTATATTAGTAAAAATAAAACTGAAAATACACATAAACTCATTAATCTTTCGACGTCCCCTGTACAATCTGCTAACCTTATCAATGAACATTTTTCTAATATGGGTAGGAATTTGGCTGAAAAAGTTAAAGATTCACCCCCCTCATCATCTCACAGTAATTTGTCAGAAACCTTCACCCATATAAACTCCTTTGTTCTCCTCCATACCGACCCTACTGAAGTAGATATGATTATAAATAGTCTTTCAAGTGACTCTGCTCCTGGTTGGGACAATATTCCTACGTCATTTATTAAAATGGCCAGGCACACTCTTGTACCAATATTGTGTCACATCTATAATCTTTGCTTCACAAACGGTTGCTTTCCCAAACCTTTTAAACAGGCTATTGTAACACCAATATATAAGGGTGGGGATGGGGACGATGTCGATAACTACAGGCCGATCTCTGTAATTTCCGTACTAGCTAAAATTTTTGAAAAACTCATTAACAATCGCTTAAAACAATATCTCACTAATAATAATCTGTTGTCTTCAAACCAATATGGCTTTAGAAATAGCATTTCCACTGAAGACGCAGTTCTAGCATTAACGAATGAAATAAGCAATCAATTGGATTCTGGTAACAAATGCGCTGGAGTGTTCCTTGACTTGGCTAAAGCTTTCGACACCGTGTCCATTCCCATCCTTCTTGAAAAGTTATATAATTTTGGTATAAGAGGATTGCCCCACGCACTACTCTCGGATTACTTAACCGACCGTCAGCAACTACTAAAGTTGAATGAGTATGTGAGCCAACCCTCAAGTGTCAGTTATGGTGTCCCACAGGGAAGCGTATTAGGACCTACCCTGTTCCTAATTTATGTAAACGATCTCTGTAATTATAACGTTGAAAACTGCAAAATTTACACGTATGCTGATGATACAGCCCTCATCTTTAATGCTAAATCTTGGGACGAGTTACATTCTATAGCTGAGTCGGGAATTCATCGAATTTCTTGCTGGTTAAGGTCTAATCTGTTAACATTAAATATAAATAAAACTAAATATGTAACCTTTTCCATCCGCAAAACTACACAACCTGACTCCCACTTTAATCTAAAAGTTCATAACTGTAATTATCCTGATTTAAACACTTGCTTTTGTGATAACATATCGAAAACAGATAAGATAAAATATCTTGGTGTAATTATTGACCAGCATCTCACCTGGAGACCTCATATTGAGAGCGTCGTTGACAAGATAAGAAAAATTACTTGGGTTTTCAAAAAACTTAGACACGTTGCGAGCGAGGCCACTCTTATTACCACCTACAAAGCACTAGCCCAATCTATATTGAGCTACTGTATCCCTGTATGGGGAGGTGCGGCTAAAACGCATTTAATAATTTTAGAAAGAGCGCAGAGGTCTCTCATAAAAGTAATGTTTTTCAAACCGTACCTTTTTCCAACTTTTGATTTACACAATCAGTACAAATTACTGACTACTCGTCAAATATATATATTAAATTGTATACTTAAAATTCATCATCATTTACCTTTTGTTCCCTCTCAAACCCAAAACCGTAGGCGTAAATCTGTTTGTCCTATCCCAACTAGTAAAACCAAATTTAAGAAAATGCAATACAATTATCAATCGTCATATCTTTATAATAAACTAAACAGTAGACTTGACTTCTACAGACTGACAAAGACCAAAGTAAAGCGTGTTCTAACTGAAACATTACTCACGTATAATTATGATGAAACTGAAAAATTGATAATCAATCTAAACCTTTCGCAATTATAATAAAATTTATACATGTTTAAGCGCACGCACGCACACACACATACACATACACACACACAGACACAAACACACACACACACACACACACACTTTTCTAGTTGTAACAAAGTCATTGTTGACTTTCTAGTTGTCCTGGTGGATGAGCGGGGCACCCAGTAATACGGGTTTGCACCTAGTACAGGGGCCCTTGCAACTTGTTTGTAATGTAATCCTTAAGTCAATAAAGTTTATTTTATTTTTTTTTTTTTTTTTTTCTTGGGGATAACCAACAATAACCATTTTTTATCGTTTACTTTTTACGAGAAATAATGACTTATTTTCGAAGCGATTTTAAGCAATACAACATTAATCCTTATCCAAATAAGTACCTTAAATACATTGTGCATTTAATAAAGATAAATATGGCCTTTTACAGCGTATAATTTAAATTCATATTTTCGAAGATACCTATTACAGATTTAAAACGCAGACACATAGCCTTTTAAAGACGTACTGTAGAATTTTCAATTTTGTTTCGTTTAATTATGTTTAACTTTATTCATAATTGTAATGTAAAAAAGATTTCCCTTAGTATACGTTTATTGATCTCGTTAACTGTATAATGTTACCTTTTTGATTTTATATATGTTAGTCATTTTTTAATTTTAATAGTTGTGTAATTAGTAGATATCAGTGGAAACTTAGCTGATGTATATAATATTGTATATTTTTATTCGAGCCAAGATGGCCCAGTGGTTAGAACGCGTGCATCTTAACCGATGATTTCGGGTTCAAACCCAGGCAGGCACCACTGAATTTACATGTGCTTAATTTGTTTATAATTCATCTCGTGCTCGGCGGTGAAGGAAAACATCGTGAGGAAACCTGCATGTGTCTAATTTCAACGAAATTCTGCCACATGTGTATTCCACCGAGAGGAGGCCTTAGCCCAGCAGTGGGAAATTTACAGGCTGATTATGTTATGTTTTTTATGTTTATTTTTATGCCGTAAGTGTCATCTCATTGTTTGTTTCCCTAAAATAAAATATAATAAAAATATAAAGCAGTGCACCCGTGCGAAGCCGGAGCGGGTCGCTAGTAAGTAATATAATAAGTTATAAGTGACTAGCGACACGCCCGACTTCGCACGGATGCAATTAATAATAAAGAAAATGGGAAGTGAGTTTAGCAAGAAAATATTAAGAAGGTTTATTTGATTTATAACATTATAAATCAAAAATATGATTAATAAAATAAAAATGTTTAGAGTCGTAATTTATTGTGAAACAGATCAAAGTGTGCTTATAGATTAAAATTTGGCTAATTTTACCAATTCTCTAAACAAGAAATACACAGCATCGTTTTTTTTTTTTATTACACTTAATCTGGAATCAGTGATATCTTCTAAGGTATATTTTCGAATTGTATAGCGTTAAGGACAATTTGAATTTATATTTAGGTACTAACACATCTGAATTGGAGAAAATGACTGATAAATAACCTACAGATTTTTAATAATCTGAAATAGTTAAATATATTTATTTTAGCGTGTCTCAGAAGATAGGCTCTTGATATCGCTTTGCGTACACCTACAATTTTCCAGTACATTGTTTTAAGTTTTTCCTAGCGTTATCAATATATGCGTACGAGAACAGTTTTTTTGGATCACACCATCATAGTTCAGTCTTGTTTACAAGTTATATATTTAAACATTCCTCGTTCATTGCTCTTTGTATTCTTGAAAACCGCATCAAAACCTGTTTAGTAGTATAAGCGGAGATACGTACAGAGGCAAGAAGCGATTTTGTCTTATACTATTTGTATAGATGATTTTTATGATCGAAGTTTCATTTGAAGTTCTTAAAAAAAATACGATTGAAACATTAACGGTACTCGTTATCGCGGTAATAATTACTACTAATAGCGACTAGCAATCATATCTATTAGCAGTTTCAGTATGTTTACTAACTGATATGTTTATGTTTAACGTATCCAAGTATCCTTTGTTGCTATGAGTTTAAAGCACGCTGTTACTAACTCGCATCGAAATTGTGTACCGTAAGAGACAAAATACTATCGTATGATATTCAACTGTTTTTAATAGCGCATTGTTTTGTGTGTGTGTTTTTATATCATGGTGGTTACGTAGTAGGTTGGGGGGGGGGGTGTATCGTGGATTGGATAATAGTCCCGGAGGGCAGGATCAAATCAGAGTATAAATATATATAAATTGTAAACTTATTTATATCAAAGCTGAAACATGTAATTGGTCAATTTGAACATATCATGGGAACCATTCAATTAATACTGCAAGTAGTATAACTAATAGTACTTATAACATGTGCGTGACGAGGCGATTGCAGTATCTACCACCCGCCTCCTTGTGTCTTATGAACCTCATAATATGTATCTATTGAAGGCAGTCGTTGCAGAAAAAACCATGAATACAAGCAAACCATTGTCGCCTTGTGTCTCGATTAATAAAAAACTACAATTTCAACAAGATCTGCATTTGAAAATATTATTCTTAATTTAAATTTAATTTTAATTCAAACCATACGAGACCTAACTGATATTATAAACGCGAAAATGAGTTTGTTTATTCGTCTGTTACGCTGTCACCTATTATCTACTCAACTGATTAGTACGAAATTTTGCATACACTTTTTCAGAAGTGCAGAAGTTACATAATTACTTGTCTCTTGACCTTCCCCCCTTCACGAGCGGGTGTAGCTGCAGGCGGTAATTAGTTTCGAAATACTTGAAGATAAATTTAAAAAAAAGCCTTGATTCCTTCTAACAGTATTGAAAACTAAATACACATTTAAAGTACAAAAAAGCTTGAAATATCACAGTGTACGTCACCTTGAAAATAATCCGGCGAAACAAGCATTGTACAATAGCTCAATGAAGATACCGAGTTTCGGCGTAACATTAAACGGTAGCCTCACACTCGGTGTTGACAGATTCGTCCAAACAAAACGAAAAATATTTGAAACATCTACACGCCAATATAGACCTTATGATATTCAACATAACATCCTTTGTTCAGTAAACATAAAATCTATGCATAATTCGAAGAATATTTCTTATGTAATCAGCAATCGCGGAAGAAAATAGTATTAAAATTGGTTTTTTGCATTCTTATTAACGAAAATTTTAAAACAGAATCGTTTTTTATTCAAATATTTCCGTATATACAATATAATCTTTTAAAAAAAAAAGGAGCACAGACATTCTTATTTCCCGTATTTATCTTAAATTTAATGGCTATAAATAATTTCACGATACTCTTTGAAGTTGTCTTTGGGAGCATGGGCATGGACAGGACATTGAAACGTCAAACTCAAACGTGTACTCACACGTATACATAACGTTTTCAAAATGAATCGTTTCTGGCTGGTCGGTTAACTTCACATGTGCCGTGCTAGTCAAATCTTTGCTACATTTTAAAGCCATTTTACACAACTCGTACTTTTATGTATTGTATGTATTTTTAGTGGGTATACGTACATTTTTTCGTTCTGTTTTTAAATAAAAAGAAAAATCGATCGCAATATTATCATACTAAGGTAACATAAGTTTGGAATGAGTGACTAAATATATATTATAATTGTTCACAGGTGTTGTTTCATGGTGGGAGTGAGGAAAGGGGGACAAGATGGGTGACAGTTTCCTGCACCTGGGTGACATCGTGTCCCTGTTCGCGGAGGGCTCTGTGGCAGGATTCCTCAGTACCTTAGGGTGAGTTGGAAAATTATTTTGCTATTGAAAAATATTTTTATTAACTATAGAAATTTCAAAGGAGTGTTTTATAAAAATAATAATAATAGCCTTTTATTCGGATCTCTTAATAGGTTACAGTAAATTTGAACTTAAAAAAACTAACACTAACTCTTAACTAATTAAATTTTTTTTAATTAATATCTGATTCTTGGTTATCATTTGTAGATCTGTTTGCCAGTCGGCAAAGGCCTCCTCCAACCTTTTCCATTCATCCCTTTCTTGAGCCACTCTGTTGCACATGACTCCTACCACTAATCTGATGTTGTCATCCCACCTTTTCTGTGGTACCTCTCTTCCTTTTGCCTTCTCTGGGGTACCACCGTGTCACTCTTTTGCTCCATTTGTCGTGTCCTCTTATCAAGTGGCCTGCCCATCTCCATTTGAATCTTTTGACTTTAATTGTTACAGCTGTAGTTTTTGTTTTATTTCTAATGACACATTTTTTCAATCTGTCCGACTTTTTGACATTGAGCATACTCGTTTCCATTGCATATTGGCAAGTTGCTAGTTTGTTCAATATTTCCTCGTTTAAAGTCCATGATTGACAACCGTAAGTAAGAATAGGTAATATGCAGGTGTTAAACAATTTACTTTTTATGTTATGATACTTCTAATATACATGCTTAAATATAAACGTACTGAATAGCAAATGTTGTGGGCGTTTATATTTAAGCACGTACATTTTATTTTTGATATAAATAATACTCAAAATTAAAAATTAAATATACCTAATGCCAATTCTATAAATTACATCAAACTAATAAAGTAATTCCATTGAAACTTTTTTTGTACATACGTTTTAAGATCCACTTATAAGATTACGACCTTTTTTCGATTTATCTTTGTTAACAAAATATTACTACATTACAATATACGCTTGAAAGAAATCGTTAAAATGAAAACAAAAAAAATCTGTTATTATATAAAACCAATTAAAATTATTCAAAACCTTTAACAATTTAAAATAAGAATGTAATCAGATATACATACATGCATAGTATGTGTTTGTTATTCAAGTGTAGTAAAGTAAAGTTAAAGCATACAAACAAGCAAAGCCTTTATATTATGGGCGTCTCGTCTGGAAGGACAAAGTCAATTTCCTTAGTATTCAAAGTTATCTCCGTCCACAGCGTTCTATCCGATGAGCTTTAGGATTTCGTGACTCGCATTTAGTTCAGTAACAGTTTGAGTCTTGAGTTTAATTAAGAAAATTAATATTGAGTTTCACCAAGTTGTGACGCGTAATAATTTAAAAATAACGTTTAGAATAGATATTTAAAGAATAATATTTTTTGAGGTCGACCAGTATCTTTTTCTAGTAAGTAGACTTTTATTATAGAGATCTTGTATTGTTTTCGCTCGCGTTATTTTGTTAGTTATAAAAAATAAGTTTTGTCTTCGGGGTATAAGTTTGCTTCATACTAAATATACGCTTCATATCAAATTCAGCGTTAAGCTCAGAAAGCGTAAAACTTTTTAAACGGACAGAAAGACCAACAGAATTACTTTCGTTATGGTAACATTAGTGTAGATAAATAATTAATTAATTAATAATAATTACGTATTTTCTTAATAATAAAAACGCTTCATTGTGAAGTTTACTTGAATAAAATTGATTTGATTTGATTTGCTCACTCTGAAAGGGAATGTCTGAGATTTTTTATTTGTCAACTCATACTCCCTTCCACAGGGCGCTATATAAAGATATTTGTTACTTATTCAAATAATGAGTTCCGTAATTTATTAAATATGCTAAAAATATTTCGATACGCTTGTGAAAACCTTTTTTTTATACTAATGTTTGTTGCAGGTTGGTAGATGACAGGTGCGTTGTTTGCCCTGAGGCAGGCGACCTGACTGATCCGCCCAAAAAGTTCCGGGGTAAGTCCAACGAATTCGTTACTTCTGAGGTGTCATAAAATTCTTTCACATTTTAAAAAAAGCACACGTGCTTCTTAAAAATCTTTATACATAATTAGCCGCCGAACTCGTATCAAGTTAAAGTGCAGTCTCGTGACACCTTCAAAAATGACGGCATTCGGAACTTGAAATGGCTCAAATTTCATATTCTAGAACACAGCTAGCGGAAACAGCGATATCACATTAAAAAACCTTCCTGTTGCTCACTCGCTCCAAATTCTCTTTGCACACTTTCAGTATAAATTTAAATATTTATTCGAAATAAACTTTATATTATATATATTATTATTAATTGATCTTATTAAACGATGAAAAAACAAGCACACGTTAATCTCATTACATTATTAATAATACTGTTAATCTCGTTTATTCATTCGTTATAATTTTAATAAAGCTTAATCAAAAAGAATAGCATTTAAAATGTTGGTTTTCTCTTTGTGTTCTTTATTAATACGCGTCGTTGTATTTTGTCTTTAATTAGTGGTAATTGGAAACGGATTGAATAATTACAGAATATAATAAACAGTTATTTTAGAAATAAAAAAAAATACTGTTAGCTTAACGCATTAGCAGTATAAATAACATAAAACGCCTTTTTATGTTCATGTAGCAATTTTTTTTTTTTATATATTTTTAAATATAGAATTTTGGAAAAAAGTTAAGAAAAAGATTAAGTGTATGCGAAAGTGAATATAAACAGGCAGTTTTAATAAAAACTGGATTCCTTTGCTTTACTAATCTGGTCAAATATTTCCCAGATTGCCTGTTCAAGATATGTCCTATGAACCGCTACTCCGCTCAGAAGCAGTTCTGGAATACTGCCAAGCAATCCGCCAATGCCAGCGCCGATACAGATACCGGACTGCTGAAGAGGTTGCATGTAAGTACCATCATGTTTTTCTTACATTGGTTACAAAGACACATAACATACCTATATATTTATTTCTACCTATAGTCTACCTATAGTCTGTTCCAAATACAAGAAGAATAAAGTTAAATAAACTTTGTCATTGAATTGACGCGATATCATTGGATGAAAGCTTGAATAATCTATGACAATTATTCGCAAAAAAATGCCGTTTTCGAAGTAGCAGTTTCCTAAGCAGTTATTGGAACTTTGGAACCAATATTAAAGTGGATATACGCAGTTAATTGCAATAGTGTTGTGTTATAAATAAATATATATAGACATTTCATTAGCGAAATCAGGATTATATTCAAACGATTTTATATATGAAGGATCCACAAATTCAGTAAGTTTTTAATTAATCAAATCAATCACACGGATATATTCAAAATAGTCATCAATATCGATTCGTTAATAAATCTTATACACAATTACACATAAATCACTGAATCTGTTACAAAAGAATAAAGATAATGTTGGAAATTAGCGATTCGTCGAATACGCGGTGCGCTAGAAATCTTGAATGTAACTGTCGATCCAAGATGGCCGCCGCGCTACCATCGACGCGACGCTTCACTAGAGCGCCGTTCAACTCCCATTGACACTCTTTTCCAACCATATTGAATAAACAAGATGGCGCACCATGCGCCGTCATATATATTTATCAAGAACTGTTCTGTAGCTTGTATCAAATCGCATAGACTACGTAAATCTAACATTTTTTTATCTTTATTCCTTCTTCGATAGTCGGCTGCAGTTAGGCTAGTAAAAAGTTCTAACTTAAAGGGCTGCAGTTTGTGCACTCGGTACTCGGTTCGTGGCCTCAAATCTTGGGTCGGACTAATAAATATTGTTTGGTTTTTCTGTCGAAGAATTCTCAATGTCTGATCGGATTTTACAGTTGACAGTGTTATACTCCCTTGCCTCGTGTACAGGGACGCATTTGATACCTTGGTTGCCCTAGGCTTATGGTAGATTGCCGCCCCTACTGCCCCCTACTGTTGATAATGAAAAATGTGAAGAATTAAATTAGTTTGAGATGTGCTCACGTTCTTCAGTTTTTAGGTGTTATGTGTGTGGTTTCCTAGCTACGCGACTATTAAAACAAGGTACATCCAAGTTTGCCGGCCCAGGTCTTTTTGCCCTATGGGGAAAACCGCGCCTGCTCGTATACCACGTAAATCCGTTTCGCCATATCTCTCTTCATAAAGGCTGTAGTTGTTTGTTTGAACTATCGACTTTTCCTTGATATTGTCTGGTGAAGCCGAAATTCGGCGGTATAAACCTACCCTACTATATAAATAAAAGTATTAAGATGTATTACCAAATGAAAAAGTCACTTTACTTAATTTTAAGACGTTTTGTTGAGAACAAATGTCGTTGGTATATTTCGCCAGGATTGCTGGGCATTTATTTGCATTAAATGTAGTTTTTTTCATAGATTTTTACTATATAGGTTGGCGGACGATGAACAAATGGACTACGTGACGGTAAGTGGTCACCATAGCCCTTAGAAAATGGCGCCTTAAAAAATATTAACCATTCCTTACAATGCCAATGCGCCTCCAACCTTTGGAACTAAGATGTCCCTTGTGCCTGTAGTTACATTGGCTCACTCACTGGAACACTACAATACTGCTGAGTACTGCTGTTTGGCGGTAGAATATCTGATGACTGGTTGGTACCCATACGGGCTTGCACAAAGACCTACCACCAAATAACATACTTATCTATATAAACTTGGTGTATGTAAAACGAGTATGATATAAAAATTTACAAGGACTTTGTACTTTTTTTCGTCAAAATCGATTTTTATACTGTTATTAAAATCTGCGTTCGAGCGTGATTAAGTCAAACGAGCAAATATTATATCGGTGAGCTTTATCATATTATGCACATTATAGTATCTACTGATAGTGAAGTATTGAACTTTGGGCAGGCGTGAGTAGCTATTACCCAATCCCAAACATTTTACCAACAAGCAACGACTCTCGGTCTCATTAGTTGGATAGTATTTGCCATAGATTCAATACTTTGGACAATTGTAGGTTCAATTTTGCATTCGTATAATTTGTCTGGTGCTTAAGCGGCGATGGAAAACATCGTGAGGAAAACTGCATGAGTTAATTAAATTTTATGCACAAATGTATCCATCAAACGTGAAACTTAATGATTGTGGGTTCAAATTTTTATGTACATAATTCGTCTGTTGATTTGACGGTGAAGGAAATCGTTGTAAGAAAACCTGCATGAGGTGCATAATTTTTTTCACAAGTGTCCGCCACCCATTAGGGCAGGACTCCAAATTTAGGAACCCCAGCTGGTCAAATACATGCTGTATATGATACTTATATTTTACCACAGACGGTTATGTAAGATGAGTTATATGTCTTAAGCTTTTTGTAAAGCGAAATTGCTTTAGCGGACAGGTTAATTAGATGTTTTATCTTGTCAGTCATCTTTTATACAAAAAATATATCGTTTGTAGCCCAATTATGTACGCTAATTGCATTACAATAAGAACTCGTTTTGCGTGAAAGGTATAAACAAGATCAATTCAGTCGAAAAATAAAGCTCATGTAACGTGACGGAAGTGAAACTGCGTCAGAAATATTCCAATTTGAACGTTTTTTTTTTCGTTTATGAAATAGGTAGGTGGACGGGCCACCTGATAGTAAGTGGTCACCACTGTTCATAGATATTGGCGCCGTAAACATTTTTAACCTTTCCTCATATCTCCATTGCCCCCCGAATCTTGGCAACTAAGTGGATATGTTCCTTGTGCCTGTAGTTTCACAGGCTCACTCAAAAAAATCTATATTGCTTTAAAATGATTAATTTAAAATCCTTTCCAGTTCAATTATAGTTCAGGGAATTATTATGCGTTTTCTCTGAATTTATTTACGATTTCTTTGTATCAACAGTTTACAATTCTTCAGCAACTCACCAACAATCGACATTGTATGAATTTTTCATGCTAAATTATAGTGATTACAGATTAGTTTTGAACTCGTTGAAAACCCAAAAGATGCCATTTATGCTTTCATCAATTCCATCTTGGATTTAATTTAATTGTCTCTTGTTATAATCAATGTCTGTTCATTTACGCCACTATTATTGTGTATGAATATTGTGTATATTTATTTATTGTTGCTATGTCTTGCAATTTTGTTTTACTCTGTATAATTTTCACCGTATTATTATTCAATTCAATTCTTAGTTTATTGGCTTTTAGTTGTGCCGACAGGGCACCGATTATTTCGCCAATGTCACTTAGGATGGGGAAGACACGAAAGAGATTGATCGATACGGTTGAGGTAACAAACTCAATTAAATTTTGAACACTAGCATAGTAGTATAAATTTCCTTGTTAATCCTTAACCTAGAACAACACAGATATCACCGTATATTATCTGTTCAACTCAGATTTGACTGGAGGGTGAACTGGACTAGCAATAAATTTAAATAATAATCCGTAATGAAATACCTAAGAATTAATTGTAGCTAATGTATGTACCTTTAAAAATAAATCGCAAGTTCCCGGTACAAGGTACACTTCTACTAGCATATTCAATGTACTTACTAAGTTACCTATTCTTAAAGTTTCAAGTAACCAACAATATTGTGTCGTATTCAACTATTCATATAAACTTGCTATTGTTTATACTTGGTATGGTATTCACTTATTACTAAAAATAATGCATCTCAATTAACAATCGGATTAACATAAAATATCGTCTTCAAGATATTCACCGTTAATATAATAAAATTTTAACTAAACTCGTAATTATATCACGTATAAAAAGTGTTTTAAATGTTATAAATATTAATAATATTTCAAATGAAATTTTTAGATATTCATGCTAAAGTATCTTGTTTCTGTAAGAACTGGTAATCGACATCTCACAACTTTTTTTGAATCGTTTTAACGAAAATACAGGTTTCAGTACGTCGTTTTATTACGTACATATAATATTTTGCAAATTTTGATATATACAAAGGATATTTTATTATGTTAAAAATGTTAAATCATATTTGAAATAATTTGATGACGTTAATGTCCTTCTGAACTTCTGATTTGATAAGATTCTGAGAAAGTCACTCAACGCAGACTAACCAACTGTATACGAGATGTTACATACACATCGCATAGACACGATATTACACAAATGTATGCGTAGACACAGATGTACTCTCGTAATCCGATGGCATGGTCGATCGAAACAGGCAGAGAGAGTTCAGACGCAGGACTTACACTGGTAACATCCACACTTCGGCTACTAAGACATTCTTAACAGGAAAATTGCATACCTTTTATAATTCCGACCGAGAACGTGAACTTTGCGATCTGCGACTTTATAACTAAGCCGCTAGAGCAAAGAGGCGGTTTAAAAAAGCGATTTAGAAATACAGGAAGATAGGAAAATGTTCCAATGGAATACGTGTCAAAATAATATTTTTAAAAATAACATCCTTTGATAAAAGGTCCACTACAATATTTTTATAGATCGTCTACGTGAATCATAAATAACGTCTAAGATGCCGGGTTGTTTATTTTCTTAGTCTTCCATTGAAATATTTAAAGCGTTACACGTTGACCTGTTTAAAATAGAAAATGAAAAAAAAAAAAAAAACGAATTTAATGCCAATTTAATATCGACAACAGAGTGTTCATATCAGTCACGTAGATACGATCTATTTTCAATTAATTAGTGGGTGGATTGGGATGTTTTTGTATGTATATTGGTCGATTACAAGCGATATTACTTGGTATTAGATTCGTAATGCCAGTTATTTTATCTTGAAGTAACATACTTAAATATATCCTTATGAAACGCAGTGTGTACGTAATCTATCTGTTTGCTTGTAACCTCTTTCTCCCATCATTCGTTTATAATTAAACTCATTGGCAAAAGTTTGGTTTTTTCGTCACTACTTACATTTAAATAAATTTTCTGTTGAATTAATAATGCCACTGCAAATATTCCACTGCTGGTTAAACGCCCTATCTCATACTTATTAAAACCTTCGGAAGTTTTCCACCAAACTGCATCAATTCGGTGCGATGGTGAACACACGTATGCCAGATTTTTATCCAATACAAGGCTCCTCACGATATATACCTCCACCGCCAATAGCAAGGTAAATTTTATTCCAAATACAAATTTAAAACTTTAAATGTCAGTAATGCTTGGGTTTTGATCCTTTGATTAACATTAACGCATTTTAACTACTGGTCAAGCTCGGCTTACAAACTCACTAACATTATGAGTTACATAAAAGTTTTTAAAAATAAAATAAAAGTTTTCATTAAATAAAAAACAGCAAAGAAAACATTACAATTAACCCAAATAATCTTGTCATCTGTCACATATCTTTAAATGCATCTCATAAAGTGAATTTAACGTGCAATTCACTTGATTAATGATCCTGTATCACAATTTTATCGCTTATGTTTCTTTCATCTCAGCGTTATAAGAATTTTAAAAGACACACAATACGTGACAGGCCTAATAAACGGTTTCTCGTAATGGTTTTAGGTCTGAACGTCACAAATAAATCCGTCGGCGACAAACTCGATCATTCTCGTTCCGTTTTAACGAAATATGCAAACGCTGAATTATAATTTCAATCTCTTTAATGTTTATTTATTATTAATGTAGTTGAGTATTATTTTTGGGTTACTTTCGTTTGATAAAAACAAATGATGAAAGTTTTTATATATTAAATACGTTATGTATTATTTTAGACAAACTATTCTTACTATATATAATTAATTCGTCAAATAATAGTTTTATAAAGTGTATTATAATATAAGGTTAAACATATATTTAGTTGTTTGGGTTCGGTTAAAACTTTATTAAAAAAAAAACAACATTTTGCACATTTGCGAATAAAACATTTTCAAATTGAGTTTGTTAATGATCTTTTATAAAACATTTTTTTTTGCAAATAAGACGTCACCGAATTGTTTCTAAAACGTTAGTTAAATTATCATTTTTCGTATGTTTTTACGATACTACAAAAATAGTTAAACTCTTTGGATTTGCAATATTTTTAAGCAAAGTTTCCATATGGCATATAAATCTGTTAGCGTGTAGATATATAAAATAATGTTTATCTCTTTTCCTCTACAGCATGCCGCTGAGATAGAGAAGAAGCAGAACGAGA